>NW_008795672.1:896258-939709 GCF_000699145.1 Aptenodytes forsteri | reverse complement strand
GGGCCCCGGGCGTCCTGGTGGACAACAGGCTGAATGCAGTCAGGAGTGTGCCGCTGCAGTGACCGAGGCAAATCGGATCCCAGGCTGCATCCGCAGGGGCATTACTAACAGAGAGATGGGATTGTTCCCCTCTACTCGGTGCTTATCAGGCCGCACCTGGAGTATTGTGTCCAGTTCTGGTCCCCATAATTCAAACAAGATGCGGACAGACGGGAGAGGGTCCAAAGGAGGGCCACAAAGGTGATCAAAGGGCTGGAGAACCTGCCCTATGAGGAAAGACTGAAGGAGTTAGGTCTCCTCTCCCTGGAGAAGAGGAGGCTCGGGGGGGGGACCTCATCACAGTATTCCAGTACTGAAACGGCAGCTACAAGGGGGGGCGGAAGTTCTCTCTTCACAAGGAGCCAGATGGAGAAGACAAGGGGCAATGTGTACAAGTTGCGCCAGGAGAAGTTTCATCTCGATACAAGAAACATTTTTACTGTGAGAACAATCATTCACTGGAACAACCTCCCCAGGGACATGGTAGAGTCCCCATCACTGGAGGTTTTCAAGATGCAATAGGACAGGGTGCTAGAGAATCTCAGCTAGGCTCCCTTTCCCATGAAAGGTTGGACCAGATGATCTTTCGAGGTCCCTTCCAACCCGGGCCGTTCTATGATTCTGTGATTCTCTCTGGCATAGGAGACAGAGGAGAGGACAAAAGTCAGAAGTTATTTGACCATGGCTAACACGGGTCTGTCAATGGGCAGAGAGAGAAGTAAGAGTGGAGACAAAGCCACAGTGACAGCTAAAGCATTACATAGACATTAGCACAGGAGTCATTCTCTGAGCTGTGTTTGCTGTATACCTGAGAACTGATGGCTTTGGTGTAGTGAGGGACTAAATGATGTTTGGACACTCCCTGGTTCAGCCTAGCTCTGCTGTGAGGACAGCAGTACAGCCAAAGTCTACAGAAAACATCATCTCTTTTATTTGCTATTATGTTGGTAGGACACAGAATCTAGACCTGTGTTTAAATGCTGCAGCCTTTAATGGTCTCCACAATTTAATGAAACTTTAATAAAAGTGACTCTCACTGTTTCAGTTCAGTCCCTCTTTCTGCACGCAGAAATCCCTCCCAAGGGGGTGTTCTTCGGCTATCATCTCTGAGGCATTCTTCCCCTCCTCTTCAAGATAGGGGGGGGAAAAATCTTGCTGAAAATTTCTAGAGAAAATAGAGTTTAATTTCTTGGAGGTGTTTTGTTGACAAGAAAATAGAAAGCATGTGTCTCTGCTTCTCTTATTGTACTTCCAAGTAATGAAAGTATTTAAGGAGGTACAATTATGGACTTGGCAAGCACCTGGGGCTCTTGGAACTGCTTTTTCACACTGAATAAACACTGCGGTTAATCTGTTTATGTTACACTGCACTGGAAAACTATCTCCAAGAAAAGGCTACAAGTATGTATTTTCCACTCCTTTCCTTTGTTTTTAATGTTAAATTAATAACTTGTTTAAATGATTTGATTCTTCTTTTTTATCTCTCTATTCACAAGACGGCCAGTCAAAAGCAGTTTTTAATTAACGAAGATAGAAACCTAGGGATTACTGCACTAGGTCAGACCAATGATCCATTCTGGTTTTGACAGTGGCCAACAGGAGATGCTTCAAAGCAATGCGTAGGAAGCACTGTAATGAACAATAACGGCATAACTTCCTGCAGGGACCTGAGGTTCTTAACACACACACACCTTACTGCTTGCACATGCACCCACCATGAGAGTTGACATCCCTTCATTTAAACAAACAAACATATATACACATATAGACCATTATCAGTATCTACATTCATGTCGAATCTTTGATTCCATGTAATTTTTAAACCTGTTCATCCCTTGGAGTCAGTTATATCTTGTGGCAGTAAGTTCTATAATTTAAATAAGCAGTCTGTGAAAAAGAAATGAACAAAAAAGCCCCCAAACCGCAAACTACCTGGTTTAAAAAGCAACCTTGTTAGAATGAGGGGAGAGCATACAAGCCCACCCACTGCCTGCCATCCACACCTCTCACATCCCCACAGCATCTGTGGTTATTGGATCAGGGATATTACAGGGTATGGTATCTGTGCCTATCCCCCTCGGTATCAGGTTATCTATCAATTGTCTGTGAATTTGCCTCATCCTCTTTTGTTGATACTGTGTGCTCCCACAACTGCCATTGCATCCCAGTTCACTAAGGGCTTTGTAAATAAGTTCCCTCCTTTTATCTATTCTCAGACAATCTCTTACCAAATATAGAGTGCCTCCTAGCTCATGTACTGCAGGACTTGATGGATTGTCCTTCTGCTTTCACCTCATCATCCACTAGCTTTGTAAAACTCAGTCCTTTCCCCTTCTTAGCCTTCTCCAAATGGAGGAGTCCCAGCTTCTCTAGTTTCTCCTCATAAATTCAAGTGCTCCATCCCTTTAACTGCATTATTTACTCTTTCTCTGGACCATTTCTAACTGCACTATGTCCTTCTTGAGATGCAGAGACCAGAACTGTGCATAGCATGGCATTTTTATTGTAATCCTGATTAAAAATACTACAGTACTTCTGATTCCTTAGCACCTATGTGCCCCATGCATGGACATTTCAGCTGGGTTCATGCATGAACAGGGGACACCACTGAAAAACTCCCTATTCCGTGACCAGTCCCTTGGATAAATGGGAACCTACAGGAACCCAGAGACCAAAGGTGCAGCTGGTCTGCAAATTATTTTCTCTCAGAACATGGCTTGCCAACACAGTAGAGGTCTAGCGCAAGGCAATTTTGAATGTGGACAATGTAAGTCATGAGAACAGACTGAAGTTACTATTTTGTACGTTATACAACAGAGCTAAGCCATACTTGCCACAAACGTGCAACGTAAAGCAGAGCCCCTAGCTGCAGTATAGTCCATGGAGACTGCTTGACTCATGGCAATATCTGATAGGAAGTTTTACTCTGCAAATGTTGGCACTCGTGATGCCTGTATGGCCTCAGTACCTGCTGCCTGTAACAAACCTCTCGCAAGGAGAAACACTCAGAGCACTGTATAGGAACCCAACACATGGTCTGAAAAGCAGAGGTCATCTTCTACCCTGCTGCCTAAATTAAAGAGAGCAATGGCTGGTTCAAATTGCCCAGTGCTAGGTTTGGCTTACTGTATTGCCTGGGGAGCAAAACCATCAGCAGCCACCAATAGTAGGTGGTACAGACAAGGAGGCTCTGCTTCTCTCTACTGACTTTATCACTCCCTGAATGTGGCCTTAATATTCATGTTAAAAAATATGCAAACTCATCCTTTGTTCCTGCTTTGAACTATGACTACAAACTAATCTTGAGAAGATTACACAAATACTACAAGTTAGCCAGTGGATGCTGAGCCTTGAAAGAGAATCACTGTGTCCTGCCCTGCTGCTCTTAGACTGTAGAAAAGAGTGGCCAAGAATTTGAAAACACAGCTAGAAGATTTTCTTTTCAAGTCCATAAAGCTGTACACTTCATCTTTTTCTCCCATTTTAGGCCCAAATCCTATAGTTTCATTTGAGTGTAAAGTACCAGAGCACAGAAGTCAGTAAGAGCCCTTTTATTGACTTCAGTTGGCATTGTATTGGGACTGGTGTTTTTAAAATCGTAACAGTACAAGGAGGTAAAAAACTGTGTGTCCATAAGGTTAAAGAAAAGCGTGTGTGTTTAAAACATTGAAGAAATTGTTCTGAGAACAATTCATCTTTCTGAAAATATGAACCCTATGATGCTGCCAAGGTCAGGGAGAGCTGTGATAATTTAGTGCGTAAGTGCTAGTCATACAGCACAATGCCACATTATTTAATTTTGTAACACATTCATACAACTGCCTGACAATAGCCATCGACGTTAACACTACCTGTGGGCTGAGGTCAAGGCAACGTAGTTTAACGTTAAAACAAAAGAGCTAATTGGATTCCTGTTCAAGTTCTAGCTTATTATGTGATCGGAGTTACTTTTCTTCTTTCTGCCTCGGTCAGCTCATCTGGAAAGGAGGACCACAGTGTGACTCATGACTGAAATGTGAAAGAAAAATGCAGTGCATATGCCTGGCTTATTTGGCCATTCTTCCTAATTTCTCTATCCCTTTTTTTGCCGTTCAACTCTGGTTTGTGAAATTCAAGCCATTTCCCTTGGAGAGCAGAAACGCAGCTCACCTTGTGAAATGGGAAGGAATAATATTAAAAAGGAGAAGCCATCTTCAGCTGTAAAAATTACATGTCTTGCTAATGCCAAAATTAATAATACAGAGATATTTGGGGCTTACACTTCATTCTTAGAACTGGCAGTGCACAGAATATTTTAGAAATAAGACTACATGACATACCCAAAACCTTACAGAAACAATAAGCATGATCCCCTTTCTACAGAAGAGAAGCATGAACACAGAGCAGTTAAATGAGCAACACACGGAGACTGAAGAAATTCAAGATTGAAAAAACAAAAGCCCAGAATTTTTACCTCCTTGTTTCTAAACTCATAAAAAAGACTTTTCTCAAAAAAAAAAGGGGGATTAAATAATTTAATTAAAGACATAACCTTGTTTTATATTAAATTGCATGCAAAGCTCTCTTCTGTTTGCAGAGGAGCTAAGAGTCACCCTCCGAAATGGCTGTTGTATAGTATGACTTTCAAAATAATATCCTTTCAGTGCACAAAAGGAGAGAGCAAAAGATATATGTCCTCTGGTTCAACGTGTATGGTTGTCTCCAAGGAATTCATACAGATGATCAGACCACAAACTGTCAAATGCACAGGAGTGGGGATGTCAGGAGGGAGAATAGTCCCGGCTCAAAACTAGAACAGACTCAATTGCCATCAAACTTCAAGAAGGAAGAACTGGCGAACCCCTCACATCACACACCCTTTGCGCCGCCCGGGTGCAGAGCTGTGCCCCAGTAATACTGAGTTTTGAGCTGCAGTCTTTCCCTTTGGAAGTCCTCCCCCTCCGTAGTCCCCTCACACACAGAGCTGCCCACAATTCCCTGAGCAGCAAATGCCTTAGTTTTATTTTTGGGAAGGACCACTGCAGGGTTCGTCCCTGTATGCACAAACTGATAAACAGGCGGATTCAGTCCCCGCAGGCTAAACTTAAGTTCCCTCTGCAGATGTATTTTTGTTATAAGCTGTGGCACACTGTTGTGCCATGTAAAAAATGTAGTTATTCAAAGAAGTGGTTTTAAGTTCAAAGATAATGTCATGTTCATTTGGAATATAAGCGTGAGCAACGCACTCACAGATACACTTTCTGTCTCCCTACATCCCTATCTCAGCCGTAGGCAGGGTGGTAATATATAAAGAGAGAGCAGGTGGGATTTTTTTTAGGTGGGGAAGAAAAAGACTTACAGCTCTAAAGCTAAGTTCACTGCCTATCCCACATCTTGGAAATGAAACAAAAATGTCTCATGAATTGAGCAGGCATGCTGCAAAATAAAAAGAAACAATAGCCTGCAGATAAATGCAGGAAATTCACTGATTAAAATGCAGGATTTTATTTCAAAAGAATTTGGGCAGAGTCTCCATTTTTCCCAACTGCTTCTATCACCTATATGAAGGGGCCACTGGACTTACACATGCAAAAGCCATTTATCCACTTATATTTGGTATCTCGCAAGGTCTGAGTCCTCAAAGAGCTCAGAAATAAGTAGCTTTCAGGTTGGCACCTACCTAAATAGCCTCACTCGCTGTATGTAAATGGTGTCCGTTGCCACAGAGATCTTGCTGAAGGCATTTGCTCTATGCATGTAACTCTGACACTGTTCAGAGGAACGGGGTTAGGACTCTGATCTCCCTGTGCAGTCAGAGAAGAGGGATAAGCCCCGTAAGTGGGATGAGAGAGAGGTTGGAGGACTAATGCAATGATTTAACGTGCTTTCTGCAAGCAGGCAGTCCCAACGTCTCAACTTCAGTCTCTGATAGTCCATTCCCTGCCTACTACGTTTTACAAAATGCTTGGGAAAAACACTTTGCACATCGTCTTCTGCACATCAGCAGTGTAAGACAGTTAATCAGGGATTCCAGTGCCACGCCATAAATCATGGCACCTTGTGTCACTGACACTTGAAAGACAAAATGTGAGAATCTGTCTATAACAATATCCTTTACCTCAGGTAAAATCACTTCGGCCTTTCAGCGTGTTGGCGAACGCCATTGCTGGCAGCCCAAATGGCCCTGCTTCAGGGTCTGATCCTGATCTCACTGATTTGGTCATGCACATTAACTTAGACGTTTTACTGTGATAAATGGTCACACACGTAAAATCAAAATGGAGCCTTCAGCAGACTTTTTACAATAGCACAGGAAAATAACCTCCCCACTACTTATTCCATTATCACAGACTAATTGGAAGACCTGGAAAAGTCCCTCCATGTCATTAGCTGCCTACGAGATGAGAGAGCTGCAGCAGATCAAATTCTTCACCACGATGGCTATCATAACGCAGGAGGGATCTGAAGTCCAGGCTGTAACTTTACCACTCCCATTGCACAATAGATGCGCAGTGGTGAAATATCCCCAAAACAGGATTAAACAGTTACGTTTAGAAACACAAACACACAGAGACCTCCCACTAACTCAGCAGATTCTTTTGAAAGTTGGCACTGTCAAAACAAACACAGTCGCCTGTAGCACCCTTCCACCGCTCCTGCTGACAGCGCTAGTGAGGAGGAGGAGGTGCTGAGTACTTTGTTATTATGAGGAGGAGGATAGTGTTGGGAAAGGTGTTGAGTTTGACACAGAAGTATCGAGAGCAGGAAAGCGAAAGTCAAGGAAATCAGCCTTGTGCCATCTAAAATTGCTCTGGCACTAAACCTACAAAAATCAATGACTCTGCTTTCACAGTAGTTTTCACATTATCCTGAGGGAGCGTACAGCATGAGTTGCACCAGATGGAAAGTCACTGGAAGTAGAGAGTGAGACAGGAGCAATGTTGGTATCTATCAGCTACATCAAACACAGAATTCACAAACAGTAATTAGGGCTATTCACATCTATCCCTGCCTTTTACGTCTGCTGTGTCAGTGTGGAGGGAGAGACAGCATAGAGCGCCAGGTTGGATGGGGCTTTGTGCAGCCTGGTCTAGTGGAAGGTGTCCCTGCCCAAGGCAGGGGGGTTGGAACTAGATGATCTTTAAGGTCCCTTCCAACCCAAACCATTCTATGATAAACCCAAAGTGTTATAAATATATCTGCAGTTAGTAAAAGGATTGTTTATACTCTTATGTATTTGTGCCTTTTATCTGAGTAAAGATTTGGTAATACAAGAGTCTGAATTTTAGGTTAGAAGTTATTTTTCCCTGGTTCCATCTTTTCAAACCCATTTCATCACAGCAGCTTGTCTTCCTTTGCCCTCCCTCACAAAATCACCCCTCCCCATGCCACATTTAAAACCTTCTCACAAAGAAAACTGAAAGAAAATAATGTTTGTGCAACTTATCCATCTTTCAAAGCAGCTTCTGGCAGAAGGGAGCTGAGAGTGATGAGTCCGTAGAATAATAAATAATAACAATATTGAGCAGTTTTGCAGAGCAAATACACATTGAAAAACTTTTCCTCTTGAGTGCCTGACGTTATTAATTTGTTCTCCAAATACGCTAGTGAGGGGAGTCAGCCCATTTTTACAGACAGGGAAAGTGAGCATATAGATTTCAATAATTGCTTAAGACACAGAGGAGTCAGTTCCAGAAACTGGGCAGAACAACTCACAGGAGATCACAGTCCATATCCATGGCAATATTTGGGCAGAGCCCTGCCACCACAATAATTGCTATCCGCAAGTGACAAATGCTTGGGGTTTTTGACACCTGTGAATAATATTCTCCCTGAACTGCCCTTCTCTGTGGTCCAGGAGGAGTATGTCCTAGGCCTTAAGAAGAAGCAAAGGCTGAACAGAAGTTCCTGTAAGTATTGATGCCGGAAGTATTTCTAACCCCTTCCCAGCTTCTGCTTAAAAGGGTTCAAACTCATACTAATCTACTGCCTAAGTAATATATGACATCCAAACAACTCATTTTGAGTTGCACAGACACCCATCTGGGACATCCTTTCCCAGCACTCCTGGGGAACAGCAGCATTTTTTTATTTTTTACCATGAGGACTGTTTTCAGCCCCATTACTGCACAGCAGAGATTTCAGATGAATTGAGGGGAGGGGGAGAAGACCTGAACTGACTTGCTGTATCCACATGAAATGGTTAGTGAATGACCTTGTGTCCAACCTTCTAACATCTAAGACAAAAGCATGGAAAAGCTGAACAAAGGAAAGCAGGAAAGCTCACTGAACAGGGGGTGTATGGGGGTGTGTGGTTTTTGTTTGTTTGCATAGAGATAGAAATTGAGGTCAATAAGCAGCTAGCTTAATTTTAAGCCTCTTCCTGTTTTATAGTACTTGTAGTAGAGTCACAAAAGTAACAACAATTTCCAGGACCAGCACACCACCAAAAGCAGGTCAAAATCTTGCCTGCCATACTCACACTAATGAGCTCTCAGAAATCAATGGATTTAGGAATTCCTGCACGGACAAACATCACTTGCCCCAAGTTCCCCTGATAACGGCTTGGTGATGAAACCAACCTTCATCCTCCCTTTTCCTTACGGGATTCCTTATGAGCCAGATTATAATGCAAAAGTAACCCAGGCAGAGGGATGGCTCTTCTGTGTCACCTCCTGCTTGCTCTAGGCAATTGCTTGCACTGGCACACCAGTATGATATGGCACATGCTGATGCTAGGGCTGTTGCTTTTGCTTTTCAGAGCTATTGATTTCCTGCCCTTTCTTGTAAAGGATTCTGTGAACTGGAAGCAGTTAAAGGTTAACTGCAAAGATTTCATTAAAAAGAATATTTTAAAACTGTTTAAGATCCTAAATCATTAGTAGTTAAATGTCTACACCTAAGAATTGCACTGAAATTTGTGTCTTTAGGCAACGAAGTTCCAAGCGTTACCTGCCAATATGAGCGCCCCAGACCCCGCTGGCTCTGCTACAGCTCGGCACCCGCAGGCAGCCCCCAGCTCTGCATCAGCTCCTGGCAGTAGTGCTAGCTGTCACGGGGGATCCTCCGCTTGGGATCTCACTAATAAGAAGAGGAAGAAGAAATAGGTTTTACCAGCTGGCAGAGCCTTAAAGTAATCGAAGTCTGGCATTTTGGTGAGAATGAAAAGTCAGAAGGAGACGCTGGGAGTAGGGGAAAACATGTCTCTACCAGCACTCCTATCCCTGGCATCTGTATGATCGAGTAAGAGCAGGAAGACACGAGTCTAACCCTGTGGTTAGAGACCCCTGGTAGAGAGACAGCATCTCCACTAGTCAACATCAACAACTCCTGGTGGGGTGCCTGGGGGAAAGGGCTGGCGAGAAGCAAAAAGAAACATTAAAAGGACAATATGCACTGAACAGTCCTGCCAGAGGGTAAGAGAAGGGAGCAAAAGGATTGCTGCCCAAAATGCAGTGCACACATATGTGTGCGTGCGTTGAGGGGGAGTTTACATACATCTTGTTTACAAGGTGTAACATTATAAACTGACATTTCTGTTATTGTGGTTGTGTTTCCCCGTTTATGCTCCTTTTTTCTCAGCAGCGTTTTCTTTGCTTTGTGCACAAACTTAGGCCTTAGCAAAAGAGGAAAGTTTGCTGCCTGAGGGCACCAAGGGGAGCCATTTCATTCACCCGGGGATCTGCACAAGTGTGTGTGTGTTAATTTTAGGAGGACCCTCCTGATGTCCGAACCCAGCATCCACTGCTGCTGACAGCACCTGGCAGAAGGGCTACATCCTGCACACCCTTCGGCAGTTTTTCTGTGAAGCGGCTACAACAGAGCTACAATACAGATGGTCCTTCATTTGGGGGTGTTTGGATCCAGACCCTTCATTTGGGTCTGTCTGAAGGGACACTGCCTTCAAGATATGCAAATATTTTGTTTTTAAAGCTATATGGACATGGCTCAACTAATTTCCCTTTTCTCCTCCAGCGCCAGTTCCACCTGTCATTCAGGTAATGCAAAGGCTTCCCCTACTGTAGCCAAAAAATTCTCTACTTCTTTCGGCTCTACATCACCACCCAAACCCTAATGCTGGGGGGACAGCCAAGGGGACGGGCTGTAAGGGCAGGGCACCCCAGCAGCCTCGGGGGCCTGAAGTTCCCTTGGGGACACTGAAATGAAATGCTGCTCTATGCTGGTGCTTAACCAGCCCTGTACTGGTGGATTTGAGGAGGAGCAGAAATGATGGGCATGATGTGATATTTAAAACATACCCAGTAGGATCTATCCCCTGTAAAGGATTCAGCCACAATAGGTTCATTCAGTCGTCTTAGTCATTAGAGTATTTTCAGCATTATTTTTTTTAAAGATTTGTTCTACCTCCTAAAGAATTGCTTCTCAATGCAAAAGCAGAATGATGAATACATCTTCCCTTTCCCTGCTGAATCCAACTTTGAAAAACGTAATGCTCATCTTATTTCCTCCCCAAGTCAAAATAAGCCAACCACATCCTGCAGTATACCTATCAATACAAACAAAAGATGCAGAGATGTTTTTTTGTAGCAGAAATAAACACAGTTTAAGGAATGATTTTCCTTTCATGACAGCTTAGGGTCTTTCAAACTTGACAGAATTGATTACTGAATCAAAGCAAAGGAAAGCAGGGAATGGAGTTTTCCTGCATACACCTGTAACGTTATACACTCTGTGTGCTACAGGGAAGGAAGTGAAATGCTCGAGCTATCGGTAAGGAAAACCCAGCGAGGAAAAAGAAGAAGGGATATCTTGGGATTCGCTTTAGCGTAACATCCTACAGTATGTTTACTTTTCTTTTCTTCTCCATCTCATATTTCTTCATGGGATCAGTCCCCAGCCCTGCAGACCCTCCCAGGAGTACAATGCCCCTTTCGTGTATTGTACAAGTGGCACTGAGAGTACAGCAGCTTCAAAACATAAAAGGAAAAAAAGAGTCTCCCTCAACGCCATCATCATTTTTAAAAAAGGCAATTGATGTCGCCTGAAGCAGCAGCTATGAAGCCCAATTATACCACATTTCATTCAAGTGTCAAAAATTGGAATAATAATAACCAACAACGAGCAGCATATATAGGAAATGATGCTGCCATCTTCTTTTGTTTTGGCCACGCGTTTTCATAAATTCATCCTTCAAGCAGACCCAGTGCCACATTCCTTCAAGGACTTTCTTGTTCGCTATTGTTTTCAGTTCTTAACAATTGGCTTCCCTGACTACTTTCCTCGTGTTGACAGTCGCTCACAGAGCCTCCATATGCTCTCTCTACTTGGGTAGTCAATCATTTGTGAATTAGCTACCCAATCAAATATCTACAAGAGGCTGGTAGTGTTTATTCATTGCTGGTGTTTTGAGTGAGTGTATTGCTTACAAAAGGTGTCAGATTAAACACGCAGAAATGAATTTATTCACAGAATACGGATTGCATAGTCGGAAACAAGAGAGACAAGCACTGGCCTGAGTTCACACTGTTTTTCTGCTGGTTTTTTTTTTTTTCCCCTTTGTTTTGTTGTGGTTTAGACCATGCTGAGGTAAGATGTCCCTGGACTCAGGAAGACTTCAGCCACCTGCTTACTTAAAACGGGATATTTGGAAAGAGGCTGGAATCTTGGCTGGAAGCAAGAGAACGGCTCCAGGGGCTGCCTCAGTGTGGAGGACAGAAAGGTTAAAGCAATCAAAGACATCTTGATGGCATGTTTTTCTCATCTTAGATCACGCAGCCCTGCGAAACACGTTCCTCTCTGCATCAGCAATATTCCTGCACTCCCAGCTGCATGGATGGAGCCTTCATAACTCCTTGACAAAGAACACAAGAAGCACTTGCGCCTGATGCTATGTATGACCTCAGACAAAAGCTGTCCTTTTAAGATCTGCCTCAAAACGCCAACACAATACTTCCCTTAGCTGTCATTTTGGAGGAATTTAAAGGCATTTTAATACTGGCCAACATAGCCTAAAACAAGCAATGCCAACCTGCAGAAGAGCCAAGCTTTCATACAGCAGAGTTGTTCCAAATCAGGATTTTCACTGGCCTGTCAGAGACACTGCCTAATTCAGACATGGACACAAACCTTCACAGGGTTTAAATACACAACTCAGGTGAACTTGCCTCCTTTTATAAGAAAAGGGCAAAAAAGTTGAGGTAACGAGGCTGTGGTTTGGTGATCTCACTTTACAGCCCAGGTTTATGCTAAAAGATGACTAACATATATATCCACAGGGGTTCCATATTTGTCACCTTTACCTGACTTTAGAGATTACCAGTAATCTGTTTATAAGCAAAAAAAGTATTTTAACTGCCAGTCCAAAGAAAATGTCACTGGTGATGAGAGAATCAAGCTGATTTCTTTTCTTCTCATGAATCACTGTCACAATAAAGGGTCTGCATGAAAAACTTGCCCTCAGCAATCATTGAAAAACCCAATTCCTTTGAAATTATGAGTTGGCTGGCCCTTATATTGATAGTACTCAGTGACAATGACAACGATGCACAGGGAGAAATGTAACTTAGCTGCTTGTCATCGTTCTTACTTCAGCTGACTTCCAGCAGCATTTACTATTCTGCATTAATAGAAATTAAAATATTAAACACTTACTCATTAAGGCATGCAGGTCTGATTCACAGGGAACTAGTAAGAAAATGCTATTTTTAAGTGGAGATGTTACAGTGAAGAATACTTCAAGTTAGAGCTTCCCAGAAGAAATATAAAGTACTTGTTTATTCAGTGTCAGTTGGAATAACAAATATTCGTTTTATTGTAATAGTACATGGATACATATTAGGCCAATGGCAATTTTCCTGAAGTTTTCCCTTCTTCAGAATTCATGAAAGAAATTTAAAACACTCAAGGCAAATGTTCAGGGCTAGGAACAGTAAGGTAAAGAATCAAAGTGGAACTACCTGGATTGTACGTTAAATAAAAGAGAATGAGCACTAAGTGAATTTTTGTATGTTCACATTACAACAAACTAGTCAAAGATTCTGACCCCTGGCACTGGAGAAATCTTCCCAGTTTTGATATTTTCAATAAAATAATTCCCAAGAGGGCTGGAAAAAACACTCTCTCTCTTTTTCTTTCAATAAAATGAGACCCCATCTGTATTATGAAAAAGAATACTAATAATTTGATAGTGTTCTGAAGTAGTTTTATAAAGCTTTTGCTTGGGATTTAATATTGCCCAGGAAGTCCATCAGATTTTCATGGCTTTGCTGGAGAAAGAAATGTGCAGCACTGAATGTCAGCTCCTAGCTCGTGCAGTCAACAACTCATACATCAGCAAAGGTAACACTGAAGGTGATGTGCTCAAATCTTCTACAGCCAACCCAGACTACAGTGGAAGGAATCTGGAGAGGAGCTAATTTCAATAATGTGGTATGGGTGGGTCCCATCTGTACATAAGAAATCGCCTGATAAGTATGAAATGTGTTCCCTACACTGAAATTACTTCAGAACATCTCTGCTTTTAGAGCCCTGATGGCAGGAAGGCTTCTCGGCTGACTTCCTCTGAGCTGACTGTACACAAATATTTGAGTACAGTGCAAGATTATTACTTGAAGAAAGGAGAAAAAAAAAAGGCAAGAGAGTCGGGCAGCAGTGTGTAATAACGAATAGGTGCACACAGTCAAAACAATTAATGTCACTTTGCAAGGTCTTTTGGAAATATATTAACAGAGGGAACCCACAGATGGCTCCTTTTCAGTGCATTTTGGAAGGGGGTAGGATGGGCCATGCTACTGTAAATCCCAGGCTGAAAGATGAGAAGGACAGGGAGAGAAAAAAAAAAAGTAGTTTTTTTTTTCCTCCTGAATTTGCTCTTCACAAATAAAACAAAATAAAATTGGGCATGTACAGCCAGGGCAAAGATTTGAATCAGAGGGTGGATGGTCTAATGCAACAGATACACCAAGCTGACCCATAATGCTGAGTAGAGGACCAGAATTTTCCAGTGCTCAGCACCAATTAAGGCCAGGTTTGCAGAAAATGTCCTTTCCAGGAGGGCCAGCATAGCAGAAAGCATTTGGCTCCCTCTTGATGTTTGCAGAAATGTTTTCAGAAGACCTTCTTTTCCTGGCATGCTGCCCTCTTTCTATACCTAGTTATTTAAACAGGACTTTGAAAGTCCGAATTATCGTCTCCCTGATTGTCAGTTTCCTATCATTAAAATGGGAATAAAAATAAACTTCTTTCATGGCCGAGGAGCAAAGAGGATAAACGCAGAGGTGCTTAATGCTCAGAAACTTCACTGCTGGGGGTCAGATAAGGATATGAGTTTTGCACCAACAATTCTTCCTTTGCTCTTGTTGTGGTGTCACCCTTCATTAAGTACTCAAACATTCAGAATAAAATCAGATCCTAAAGCAACAACGCTCTCTGCTCTCAGAAATCCTGCATTTCCAAAATGACTGAGCTGCATTGCTCGCTGAAACTGTCTCTCCCTTTCAGAGATCAGTCTTGATTCCCTTCCTTCACCTTCAGTTTGCCCAGAGCTTTGTCCTGCTTTTCTCAAGCAGACAGCTGATGAGCTTGGCACGTACAAGAGCATTACATGTATATGTTTGTGGGTGTGTATGTATATATTTTTATTTATGCATATATATATATGTGTACATGTTTAACCAGTGTTATTGCTGGGAAAGGATGGACAAGCAGCTTGAACATAACTCCAGTCATTTTTAAATATCAGGTAGTTGGATATATCAGAGGGGTAGAGAGCAACACTTGCTCAGTGACAGAAAACAGACTGTTTCTAGGGTTATTCTTGCTCTCATTGGCTCCATGTACGTAATGATGACCCAGTGTACTGTAACTCACAGCGACGTTGGCAGACAGCAAACATTGTCGGAAGCCATGCCAAGAGGAGAAAAGATTGTTCTTTTGCTCTTATATTTTCAAGTACAGTCTTGCATTTGCCTTATTTATCTCTAGTCAGTTGAAGGGACAGAAGAGGTGAATTTACCAGATACAGCTACCCTGTTAGCTCTCTCATTGCCTTTTCCTATAAACAATCACAAACCTTTTTTAAAAAGTGGCCATTTCCAAGTCACAGAAAGGTCAGGAGCCTGTCAGTCGAGTTCTGCGGTATCTCCCAGCTCTGGCAAGACACCACTTCAGGTCTGAGTAAGTCCCATGCACAAAAGAAGGCCACATTGTACATGATGTGGGCTCACCAGCCAGCCAATGGGTGGTGGTCCTCAGTGGGCCCAGGGAGGAAAGCAAAGATGACAAGTTTTGGGGAAGGCCTGAAGAGCTAATGAGATACACGACGCACCTACGGGGTAGGTTTGGGATTCAATACTGTGAATGCTACACTGGGCAAAAGCTGCTAAGGAAGACCATAGATAAACTATCATTTCCATCTTTTAGGGGCAAGAATAAGTGGAATTATTTCATCATGTAAGTCATAACCACTTTGCTTTCCACCATACCGATTCCCTGTAAAAATATTTGAAGACTTGTGCACATCTGAAGGAAGGACTCGGAATAAAAGAAGGATCCTCCTCTGTATTTTAACAATGACTTCTGAAGAACACTTACCACATTTTACTTCAGAAGTACATTTCTGCGTGCGTACAGGTGTAAGAAGTTTCATCAAGTTTGGAGAGAAAAGGCAAAAGCTTTTAACATTAGTCAAGGACACAGAGTGGTTAAAGTGATATTTCCTTCCCCCTGTTTTAACCAATTACTCCGGCACTCCTGTGTATGATTTCAGACTACTCTCTTTCAGGAAAAGCCTGGGAAGAGCCCTTTGCTGAAGAGGAAATACATATTTTCAGCATTTGTTAATCTATTTTCTTAATAGCTTGGTAAGCAAACTGTGCTCCTTATCCAGAGCCTGGTAGGTACGGTGCAAAGAAGTTATTTCTGCTCCTACACTGACAAACAGAGCCTATGTGGTCTGTGGTGCCCGCCTCAAATTCTGTAATGGATAGCCTTCTCTTCAGAAAGTTTCACTTTCTTTAGGACACCTCATACAGCATCATCTTGCCGGTGAAAAGTTTTAGTGTTTTCCAATACCTGAGAGTGCTGCTTTAACCTGTGTTTAGAACAAGAAAATAACCCTGTGGCTTTTGTGGTGTCTATCACATACCAACCCATAGCTTCTCCTCTGGCCTTAAACAGATAAGCATCACAATCCTCCCCTTCCCTTCTCCTGTCTAATTAAGATGAGGTTTTGGATTAGGTTCTTCTCTCTGTCCAGATGATGATACTCAAGCTGAATGAACTATGAGCTACTTCAGTCGCTCCTCTTCCACTTCAGCCCTCTCCGTCTTCTACAGTATCCCATATGACCACCTATTACATTTTGCTTCATGCCTCCTCTCTGCTGTGTCTGAGGGGCTGAGACTTGGGAGATGCTAAGGGGGAAGGGCTCCTGCTGCTCCGCAGATGGTCAGGCAAAACTAGCAAAGAATCAGACAGTTCCTTGTTCTACAGCTCCAGCTCCACCATCTCCAGGTCTTAACATGAAACCACACCATGTAGTGCTTTTCACTGAGTGCAGGATATTGAGGGATTGGGTTTTCCTTTTGCCAGTCACACTATTCTCCCACAAGCCAACCCACACCTTATCTAGTATTTTACACTGGATGAATAGACTCTGTAGTCTAGTCTGTAGCCGTCAGGGGGAGGTTTTCCTCCAGGATGTCGGGGCATACCTGGAAATGGAAATTACTGGCAACAGAAGGTTGCAAGAGGCCTTGGAGTAAGTCATGAAGTAGGGTCCCAGCCTTGCTAACCACCAGGACCTTCTCCTAGCTTTCTACCCTGGCAGTTGGGCCCCTGTGGACCTTACTTTAGTCCTACCGCATCCGAACTCATAATTGAAAATAAGCAAACCTATTCCAGACACCTCTCAGCCTTGGTTTTACGTCCAAAGCCAAACCAGGGCTATGATCAGGTTTTTTGCCAAATCACAATTCTGAACAAGGACTTGGAACAATTTTGGATTTCCTTTTTAACCCAAATCTTAAAGTGAACTTTGCACAGATTTTCTAGGTTTCTCAAACTCAAAAATAAAAAAGCAATCGTCTCATAATGGACTGACTTCACAGCAGTTTTCCCTAACTAGTACCAGTTTTATAGTGAACTTAATGAATAGCTAACCTAGACAACAGAATGAGGGCAAGAGGGTCATGGGGAAGATAAAAGATGGTCAGAAAACAACAAATACGGAGTGAAGACAGACAGACACAGAATGAAGGAAAATACTCAGAAGTCTTAAGAGACAGAATGGTGATAGGAATTGCAATCATAGCTAGAAATGCTCATGTGTTACCTCATTTGGGTCAAGTGGGCCAATATCTCTCTCAACTGTCATATTTTTTCAAAATTAAAGCAAGGAAGGCTTTGTTTTGTCTTTCTTGTTCTGTGGCGCATTTTTTCTTTTCAGGAAGTTCGGTGGTTTGTTGTTTTTTTTTTAATTACCTTGATCTTGCTTCCCCATTCCCCATTTGGTCACTGTTTGAACAGGAATGAATTCCCAGTCTCCGAAGCCCATATGTGATTTCTGTGGAGTGATCCCAAATTACCTAATCTCAGCTCATATGCCAGTGCGCATTCACAGTTTAACATCTTTTTTTCCTTGGAATTGGGCACAGAAACTGCTAGTTGGCTCAGATGTAAAAATAATACTCAAAACACTGAGGCCAAGCCCTGCACAATAAGTCTACATATGTGGTTGGGCACTAACAAGCAAGTAAGAAAATGATCTATTTAAAGACTCACTTCTGATTTAGGCATTGCTTTGAAGCAGTGCGAGTAGCCAGCAGAGTCTGGTCTCCATCACAATTTTTCAAATATAAAAATTAAAAAATGATGATAATTATGCATTCTGAAAGCTGAATGGGGCCATGCTACACTGAAGCATATTTTCCAATGTAATTAAGGCTTTCAGCTGATTCCTTCCGACTGCAATTGTTATTTCAAATGTGAATTAATAAATCATGTCCATCTAGTTAAGAATTAAAATCAGTCTCAAGTATTCCTGCTTAGACCAGCAAACTTAAAGAGAGGGAGGGATGAATGCTCCCAAGAAATTCTCAGTGGGGAAAAGAAGAAAAGAAAAAATAAGAACAGAAAAAGAAAGGGCCTTGTCTTATTTAGGGTTTTCCAGGCATCTAAGAAACACACAGGATGAAGTTACATGACTTACACATATGGAAGCATTTTTCTAGCTTTATGCCAAGACAATATGCAAATAGTCTACCCCTACTTTCACTCATGACTGGCTGCAAATACAAAATTCAAGCTGAATAATGTTAACTGCCCACATGCTCTGCTCTAAAGGATCCTCAAGGGCTTCTGGTCTCTTGTGGTATACACAAAGCACTTTAGCTATCACAGTGAATTAGTGTAAGGCCTGGTAATGCACCTTTAAGTATGTGAGCCCTTTTAAGGCACTTAGAGGTCAAGTCTGTGGCTATATAAAGTACAACCTTTCGAACATTTATTTTCACTTGCCCATCTAGAGGCTTGGATGGCACGCAAAGGTGGTGTTTAATTTCATGAGAGCCCTTCAGATTCCAAATTGTCAGAGTCATCAACTGGCTCTGATAGCCAACCAAAGTTTACAGCAATGTAATAAAGCAAGGTAAATATTGGCAATCGGGCAGCGACTGCTAAGCATGACTGCTTGTTTCAGAAGTAATTGTCATTGTGAAAGAAAGTTGTCATTTTGCAAACGGACCTCTAAAGAGCAAGGCACAAGGCAGAGCAAGTCCAGATGGGTCTCTTCCCTGGAACATAAACACAGACACTCTGTTCAGTCCCTTCCACATTTCTCAGCTATTCCAGGCCAAGAACAGTAGCTCCTGATATGTCATCGATCAAAAATTCCCTTTGAGTAAAGGACTTCCAATGCAAACATTAAGTGGTTCTACAGACATTACGACAAAGAGATGCTCAAGCAGAAGCTATCTAAAATAAAATGGGACCCTAAGAAAGGACTTGTAGATATAAAAGTTAAAGAGATGCTACACTCTTTCCTCAGTCACCAAAGCAACGAGGCGGAGCAGCACGTAAAAAAAGCATTATTTTTTCACAGACCCACTTATAAATGAGCATGGTTTTTCCCTGAATATTGAAGTGCTTTTTTTTTCTGAGAGCAAAAATCAAGTGTGAAAGGCACAGGATGTCACTGCTGTGAGATAACAAGGGCTGCCATGTGCATGCCTGGAGACACCTGAGCTTCCAGAGCTGGACAGCTCTGCAGCGCTGCCAGGCCAGCTCCGCTCCTGGCACCGAAACGCTGTCTTTTCCTATTCTGCTGGGAGGTCCCTGGGTCCTTCAGAGAACACACCTGATTTGCTCCAAACAGCACCCCATCCGCTCCCCCTGCAGAGCCTGCCCCTCTAACATTGGTCCCTTGTGTTGTTTGTTCAGGAAGTGATTTGTTTTTGCCTTCAGTGAGTCCTGGATGGCTAGCAATTTAAAAAAAAAAAAAAAAAAGAAAAAAAGAAAAAAAGGAGAGAGAGAGCACTTTGTACTTGTGACTTATTAGGATATTAGCAGAAACAGTCAAATAAACAACTGTTTAACAGAGGTCAGTGCACCATGTCAGTTGTTTTGTTACTTCTGTGTGCAGTTGCAACAATGCTAAAGTCAAAGAAACGACTTGCTGAGGAGCCTGCGTTTGTGGTGCAGGTTTGCATGTATGTGCAATAGGTACAAGAGCAATATCTGCCTTCTCATGTATTTTTCAGTGCATCTCAGTCTCTTTATTTAGTCTGCATTATTTAACTCACATTTATATGGAACAGGACTTCATCTACTGTTACTTAAAAGGAAGAGGAAGAGTTAGGAATCTGGTCTTATTGATCTGGATATTCATAATGCAAATGAACAAATAATGCAACAAATAACACTCAGGATGTTTGTTGCTTAACGTCATGTACACAGTAATTGTGTGGTTATACTAATCAATGTCTTACAGCTCTTGTATAGACTTCGGAGCTTCTCCATCACACAGTAGGTGCCTGGCCAGGAGATCTTGCCATTTTGAAGTTTTGATCATTACTGGATGCTTGTCCTTGCCTTGAAAGCTCCCTGTGTCAGGCAAGATTTCTGTTACTTGCTGATTTTGTAGGACGAGGCTTGCTGTGAAAGCCACACGCTGTTCTCTCAGCACTTCAGTGCTCCCACTACTAGCTTAAACCAAAGCGGGTAAAAGAGGGAGAAAACTCAAAATAAGTTGCATCATTTAAAATCTCACAGCCACTCTGGGGATAAACATTGAGATTTAAGTTAGGACACCACTTGCTTCACATCTGGGAATGGGTGGGCACAAGAGATGTTCAGAGAGCCAACTTCCAGCACTGGGCAGGGATCACACTGTGGGACTGATCCAAGAGAGATCATGCTGTCCCACAAGGGTCTCTTACTATTTGGTTCTTATTTCAGAGGAAGCTGGTTCCTCTGCGGCTCATCACAGTATTTTTAGGGTAGGAAAGGCAGCAGTGGGCTGGCTTGGTGCAATGGAGCAAGAAGAGGCAGCGATGTCCCCTTCCCTCCTCTCCTGCTTTTTGGTTCTCTTATGGCTTTTCCACCTTCCTGCAAATAAAACCACTCTCCCAAAGTTACTCGAAAGGCTGATGTGAGGACGCTCAGTACCCTTGCATAGTTAAACAGTTATTCACTTTGCTGAGTGCCACTGCTGTCAAGGACAAGAAATATATTCATGACTCCATTCACTGGCTTTAACAGTATGAGTTTGTTTCATGTCAAGAAGCCCTGCAAAAAAATGTTGCAGGGGAGGACAGTGGAAGAAACGCATTTAAATCAAGAGGGGAGAAAAACTGTTGCACCCTCACCATTCTTGTTCAAGATAATGCCCAGTGGAAATTGGAAAGTGTCACAACACCACACTGAATAACAGCAGTCAAATCAGTCCCTAGTTAGCACAGATTCCAGTAACCACTGAAAGACAGTGCTGCAAATACACAAAAGCTTATACTAAACAGAGAGGGTGGACTTCCATTTGCAAAACTCGTGAAGACAAATATCCCATCAGCTCTCGGCAGTGCTTGTTCCTCCCTTGCAGCAGCAAGCCACAATATTCACTTTCCGCCGTGGCTTCCTCTCCCAGGCAGGCGAGAAGCAGCCATGCCAAGCCTCAAGCGACAGCGTAATGGCATTAATTTTCCAGGCATGCTGATGACAGCTCTGTGAAGGCTGGAATTTGAGTAATGCAGGTCACACTGCCATTGTCCTGTCTCAGTGCAAAGGGGTCAGCCTGCCAGCAGACTCCAGTAGCGTGCTTTATGTGCAAGGCACACAGCTTGAACCAAAGCACACCCTATCAAAACCCAGCAGAAAAGAAACGATACACTGCAGAAAACAAGGCCGTTTTCTGGAACTAATAAAAGGTGTCATAACTGACTAGTACCAACATGTCCGTAACACAAGAATAGGATAGGCTTTGTCCACGCTGCAGCTCACGGTTGATAGTTGTGAGATTGCCTGGCTTATGCAGGAATGAATGTTTCGGTTTAGCCCAGGCATGTTTTGCAGCACAGCTCACTGAGCTGCTGACCTTTCCAGGCAACCTCTGCAACAAACTGACCAATAGGTATCTGACTGATGGACAAAAATAGTCACATATTCTTCCCTATCTCCACTTTTCCCCTTATGCCATTCCAAGCTACATGTAAGATTTCTACCTAATATAGCCTCCTGGTAACTTGCTGTAGTCTGTCATCGCTTACAAAATGCGTATGAGACACTTTGTTGATCTTTCCCATTCAGAGTTCAAACCCCCCTGCTAACAGCAACACTGTCCAGAGCAATTGCTAATCCTCCGAGTTAAACCTGCAACACTCGAGTATGACCAATTAAGCTGCAGATAACCGCCTGCCCGACAGAAAGGAGAGATTCAGCCCAAAACTCACCGATGATACAGAACTGGTGAGCAACGACAACTCTAAAAAACAGCAACTTATTTTTTTTTGCTTTAAGGCCTCACCACCACACAATATGAGCAATACTTTCAGCTTCCTCCCACAGCCACATCACAGGGGTTAAACCACTGGCAGAAAGCCATGGGCCAAACAGCAGCTCCCCTCAGCCTGAGCCCAGAGCTCAGAGGTGCCCACAGCAATAACTTGAGCAGCGCAGGTTCAGCTGGTGAGAGCGTGGGCTCCCTCAGCTCAGAACTACCTGGGGTAACTTCTGTACCCCTGCAGGAGGGGAAATCAGGATTGCAGCAGGACAGTGATGCATTGGCGCAGCAACATGGAACTTGAAGCAGACCTGTCCCCGGCAGGCATCTATTGAGGCAGCGCACTTTATTTGTCCTCCTTCCTCGTTTAATTTCCAGCTTTCCTCACACCCAAGGTGTAACTTGCCAGCTTCCCCCAGCGTGCCCCAGCTCACTGACACTAAGGCTCACTGCTAGGTGTGTCATCCATGTGCTTGGTCATTACAGCTGCTATTGATTCTAGCAGCAGATAGCTATAGCATAGAAGAGAGATATGTGCAAGGGTTAGCTGATTGCCATCTTCTAGAAAGGGATACTTTAGCCCCTGAAGACACTGCACTCAAGACTGCTCAGCTACAGCTTCAAATCCTTAGCAGATGCTCTATGAAAGGGAAAAAGTCTCGAATTTTTAGAGTAATGTGCCTGCCTCTCTCTGAAAACCTGGCCCACAGTAGTTAATGACAACATGGCACTGTATGGGATTTGAAGGTTTGAAGTTTAGCCAAATAAAGACATTCTTGGCTTTATCATAACCATTCGGGAGCTACCAGGTTTATCTTCCCATGCAAGGTAAAGAGTGATTTCAGGAGCTATACATAAAGTAGGCCAAAATAAGTGTTACAGCTAGGATTTTTGCAGTTCTCAATATACGCTACAAATCAACATGAATTGCTGGTAGCTGATATTTTTTATATTTAATCATTCAGTTGGTTCTTCCTTGACTGGCTCTTCCAGTGCTGTATAAGCCATTCCAAAGTAGTTCCCCGTTCTGCCATCAGAAGGTGAGACATGTCCCACTGTCCCTTTCAAAGTCATGATTAGCTCCAATTAACATAAATGCTACGAAACAGAAGCTTCAAGAGAAGCAATATACCAGTTGTCTTCCCATTTCTTCTACAGGAATCAGAGAATAAGAGACTTAAGCATTCCTTAGGGTCTCTCTGGTGATGTTTTAAGGAGGTGAGAACAAGTATGTGACCTAAGATCCAGCCAGGAAACAGCTGTGGAAGAGAAGCAATGCTAGCGCTGGAGAAGAACAAGTAGATCATTACCTGGAGACCATCTTTTTTAAAAGGAAATATAACTCATGAAACTCAGCATTTGTTAGCACAACCAGCGAAGGCAAAAGCGTTGGCTTCTTTCTATGCACCTATTCACCACAAAACCTTAAGATCTTCCTGCCTTATCTAGGGAAGGTTAGCTCAGGGAAAAATGCAAGTGAGCAAGTACACATGGAGCTCCTATCCCCACATCACACAAAACCTTTCAAACAAATATACGAGGTTTGGTTTGTTTCCAATCCCTGTAAATCAAGCAACACGGATTAGTTTGCAAACCTCATCATGAATGGAACCCTACAGGGCTCACACAGCTCTAATTTTAACCCGCGCCCCCATACTCTGCACAAACACATATATCCATGAAACAGAATAGCATCCATATCCAAGACTGCCTATTTGTTCATTGCCAAGAAGTAGATTAGAGTTCAATTCATTCTGATTAAAGGATTGGACTGATGTGTGAGCCAATCCTGATTTTTGCCCAACACCACTCAATCACTGTTCACACACTGGCCCAAGCTGATCCTGGCTTTTGTGTAGGCATAAAAATGGTCTCCTCCTGTTTTCAGTGCGTACTTAAATGGGAGCGACCACAGCACCCAGCCGTCAGGCATGGATGGATCATTTCTGGCACGTATCCATAGCAAAAATGGTCTGTCCAAAGGGGACTGTAGCCACAGCAAACACACTTGGTGTCTGGGGGAAAATGAACCTGCTGTGTGAAGCGGTCCCTGCACTTTCTGCACGGGTAGCACACCTACTACCCACCCCCAGCAATCCCTGCCATTGAACCTGCTGGAGCAAAGGGCTCTTTCCACCCTGCCTGCCTCCATGCAGGCCCCAGCCACTCGCAATGCCCAAGGGGAACTCAGGGTAAACAAAGCTGTCACCCGTACTCGTGTGCCTCCACGCCAAAATAAAAGAGTCCTCTTCTGCCATCCATATTAGAAGAAAGGATGCGAACCTGTGAGCTACTTTCGCTAGCAGTGCCAACCAAAATACTCCAGAGGTAATTTAAAAATATCTTCTCAATATGTCTAACAGGAGTAGGCTGTCTCTGAGCTGCTGTATTTTTCTCCTCTCTGCAGTGGCCACTTGGGATACGAACCAGCATGCACCTCCTAAGCTCCAGGGGTGGCATTTGCAGCCTCCCACAATGCCCGGGACATCTCACATCTGATGGAGCTCCCTCCTGTGCCTTGTTCAATGGGACAGGCAGGACACATCCCCATCCTCCTCCTGCTGCCCACACCATCAGTGTTGTATGTGCAGGCACACTGCGTGGGCAGGTAGTGTAGGTGAAACAAATTCAACAGGATGGGAGAAAATGGCAACTCAGAATTGAAAGAAAGGCCATTGCTTGAAGCTGTGTGAACTCCCCAGCCCCTGAGGAGAGCAGAAAATGGGAAACACAGGCTCGGTTTCCAGAAATTGATATCCACAAAAATAAAACACCAAGTGACTCAGAAGAGCATGTTTTCATACACATGCATACTGTGTATTACCCTTCTGCCACTAATGGGAGTGAACAAAAAGGCACAAATACCAGGTTCATATTCTGCACACAGAGAGTAGCAATCCTCTCCAGCACAGCCCTTGCCATCAGCAGCCACGCAGCACTCCTGCCGTTGAAGGAGCAGGTGCCCCCTTGAAGCTGCATTAGTTTGATCTCCATGTTTCATGTCAGCAATCATCATATTCCCTTACTGCTGTTTTACTTACTTGTTCTCTTGTCTTTGTTCACATAATTACATTTTGCTTTTCTTTTTCCCACTAACTCTTAACCCCCCTTACATGTCCCCCAGGTAACTAGGTGCTTACATGATGTGGCCAAGCATGGTCTTAATCAGAAAAAATGTGGGTGATGTGGAGAGCAGCAAGATTTCAAAGGGGTGCTCTATCTCCCTCTTTCTATAGACCCAGAAGTCAACTGGGAAGAACGTAGCCTTTCTTTAAACAGACCCACTGATACTTTTTGTCACGTATACGAAATCATTCAATGTGGCACAGATCTCTAAGTTCAGAGATGCTATAGGCATGTACACTTGTGCATGGGACACATATAAAAGATCATAAAAAAAAATGTTCTATTTATTATGTAATCATGGCAAGCACTGCATTGCATGGCCTTTACGGCAGCTTTATGAAGACAAATCCTTCCTCAACAAATGTTTCTTCTAAGTCCAAGAAGCAGGAAGCAGGAAATAGCTGGTGAAGTTTGCCACAGGTCCCTAACATTTACGTGTACTGTTGTTCTTTTTACCAGCCTTTCTTGCTAGTTTTGGAGAGCAGAAATTGTGGGCTGTTTTCTGGCTGAATCTGTTTAGGATTCCTCGTTGGTCAGTATTAGCACAAACAGAGTTTCTGGGAACAATGGCAGAAGAAGGGAAGTTTCATCAGGGTGGGTAAAACAATTAGCCTAAAATAGTGCTACCCTCAAGCCTTGCCAACAATGTACTTGAAGGTCTGAAAAGAGATGGATGTTTCAAGAAGCCTGTGAAATTTTGGCTTTTGTTCCTTTTTCCTGACCCAGTGAAACATCTGTAATACCTATTCTCATATAGCCATGTCCAGTGACTATGTCTGTTACATTAGCACATCTTCTTTCTCAGTAAGGAGGATAGAGAGGGTAGAGATGAAAAGGCTGTTTTGGACCCATTCGTTATAACTGTGTATTCTAAGGCAATACATGAAACCTGTCACTGTCTCTCCTCTAATTTCCCTCCCCCTTTGCTGGTTTTTTTTTGGTTGCATATCATGACCAAGAGGCTGGATCATCATGCACTAAGGAAATATTAATTCCTTTGCTGTTGCATCTAAAAGCTAAGATGACGAATTTCTGTGCCATGCTACATTATACGGGGATAAAGGAACAAAAGGGTGAAGGACAGTGGCTGCATGGTGTCTTAATCAGATGCAGATCAGCCTAAGAGCATCAGACCATCAAATCCCTGCTCTGCAGCAATCGTGCACCTTTAGTCAGGCTCTGAATGGGCTGAGATAGATTCGGGGCTTTATTGAAAGATCATACAGGATGACTGCAAAATCCCATTACTTGTTGATTAAGTATTGATTGCCTCGGTATTAACAAGCCAGCTAATATGAAGTGACCTCTGAGGCCACTGGTTGGAGGAAAAAAAAAGACAATTTACTAAAACAGGCAGGCAGATGAATAAGAGGGCTAGATCTGCTCTTGGCTTTTAGCTTCGGTTAAAATGTCACACTCGATAGTGCAGATCAATGCCCACTTTATTTCCTTGCAGCCGTCTTATTACCATCATGAGGCTGCCTCCTTTGATGCTTTTTAATGACCCTCTGAACCGCGTGCTCTGCTTACCCACTGCCTTTGACTAAAAGGAAAGGAAAAGCTTTTTTTTTTCCCCTTGCTGGTGATGGAGTGGCTGAGAACGTGACATTGTGCCAGTGTAAGTGGAGCAATGAGGTTTCTCGGGTCACCGGTGCTGCGACTCTGCTCTTTCACTTGGTTTCTTGCTTTTCTTTCTTTCTTTTCTAGATTTCAAAAAGTCTTGCTCCTTTTCATAACTTCAAAACTGGTGAGATATTAAGAGACCACCTACTGACAACTTCTGTCCAACGCTCTTATTTGTGTTTTTAAGTGCAATAAGTTTAGCAGCTCTCGTTACATTAATTCTCCTGAAAAGCACCTCACCCAATTATTTTGAATCTTTTTTTTTCTTGTTGCCACTTGCAAATATAAGAATTACTTTTGCTGGTGAATAAAGAGCACTGGGGTATACAGTTTGAGTCTCCTGAATCAAAACTGGACCATATTAAGAATCCTGAAAGCTCCGAGGCTTTCCTCTTCAACACATACACAGTCTTTTAATCTAAGCCTATGTATTGAGTCAAACATAAACTACACATTAAAGAGACATTGCCGCCTATGTATTGAAGTCAAACATAAACTACACATTAAAGAGACGACAACAATTCTTATATTCAAAATGCTGCAATTCTGTAAAGCATTTACATAAGCATATTTAGCTCCCGTTTTATAGATTAGCCTGCCAATAATTTGATGTTTTGAAGAAGCAGACAAATGTTACACGGAATAGAGATGTTTCCATACCTATCAGGAAAAGATATAGAGGGTATTTGAAACTCCTGGAGAAATTGAGGACATAGGGAAGAGAAGGTGAGTTAGGAAAACAGCTATTCTGACAGCAAAGATTTTCTTCTGCTTGTGAAAGCCTGTAAAGCCTGTGAGCCAAAGTTGAATGGATGTTAAAGTAGAAATCTTGTGCACACATTTGTAGGCTGGAGACTTGGCGGAGGGCAGAAAAATGAAGTGGAAGGCAAAAAAGGGATGACTGAAAATATCACATCTCTAGTATGGGCCTTAGTTTTAAACAAATAACAACAGCAGTGGCAACTTCTGCCTTGGAAGTAACCAGTGGGAAGCACTGTGGCAGTAGTATTGTCTGATGACTTAACAGCTGCTGGCCTGATCCAGAATCACTGAAAAGCTTCCCACCAATTTCCGCAGACTGTGGTACTTAGAATGTAAATATAAAAATCTCTTATTTGTTCAGCAGTAACAAAATGATGTAATTCACGTGCCTCATCTCTTTAATTTCTCTCTCTCCTCCCTTGCACTCCTACCACTCTTCCTTTTCTGCGGTTTTGTGGTAGAAACATATACAAGAAAAATAATAAGCAACACCAGGAGACTATCTGGGAGCATGCAGAAGTTTTGGTAGTATGCAAAGCCATGCTCACCCTCAACTGCTGAATCAGCCACAAATGCAGAATCTGGCTGCTTCTTTCCTCCTTTCCCTCCTCTCCTCTTCAATGTGACGCTCTTAAAAATCAGAATCATGGGGGTAATCTTTGGAGTGTGAGACCTTGATGGAATGACTTAGATTATTGCTGTATTACTATTATTTATATAGTGCCATAAATGTGCATGATGCTTAGCAGAATAAAAGACACCACCTCCTGCACCAAACTGCGCAGAACCCTGGTTAATACAGATGGATAACTTCAAACACACACAGGCATGCGCACCTCTCTCCTAGCTCATTTGCAAAGGGGTCCAGAGCTTAGGGAGCTTGCTACTTTTTTTCAAATTAGTCAAGAAAAGTTCCTCCTTAAACTGTAAGCCCAGCTTGAAGGCTGTTGGCCAAATGGAGGCGTGTAGAGGCTCAGATCTGGAGCAAAGCCTAACAGGCTTGTCCATGAACGTATGCCTCTCCAGCATACTGCTTGCTGCAGCTCTAATTATAAATTACCCCTGTAGATACACAGGGGTTCTAGTGAATTAAGCAAAAAATTTAGACTGGCTGATAGGAAAACATGTTTTTGCACAGCATTCCCAATAAGAAATTATACACTTGTTATGCATTACAGTCTGTGCTCAAAATGCTATTTCAGCATTCCGGGTATTAAAAAAGGAATCTTATGTGGTCTTGTGGTGAAAGACTGTGAAGGATTATTTAAAGTAAACTGTAGGGAAATATAAAACAAACCCAGTTAATTTATCACAACAGTGAAGATGCATAAATAAGATGTTTATGAACAACAAGGACAGTTTACCTATTATTCCAAAGAATTCATGTTGTCAGGAGCAAAATGTTTTCTTTAAAGAGAAACGATACCAGTTTTGCTCAGCTCAACAATCTAAAAGTTTGTATGGGAAGCTGCCTGAAAATCTTAGTCCAACATACTTTTCAATATTTCTAATTATAATCAAGATCTCTTAAGTCTAGTGACAGCAGTGTGCATCTTTTGAAAATATCTGCATTAGATCAAAGACAGAAACTAGTGCCCAGATCCTAAAAGCACTTAGAGAAGTTTGAACCAATACATGACTGACACCGGCCTTCATTTTTGTGAGCACGCTTTATAGCAGAACTGCCCAAAGCCCATCTCTGGCTTATCTGAGTTTATGTCAAGGTGCTGCTGTTCTCAGGCTTCCAAAATGGTATCCACAGCCTTATACTCTTTCTTCCATGTCAGCTGTCCAAGAGGTCACACCTCTTGCCAGCAGGTATGGCCCTAGTCACGGTGACCTATGCACTTGCCCCCTTTTTAGCAATTTGCTGAACCCAGGACTAAAGATGAACTAGAATAAACTCCAGAGGGTCAACGTGCAGCATTCTGGTCTTCTACACTACCAACGGCATGAACAGCACATCAAAGCTAGGCAACTCCTGTAGCACAGTATTATTTTACCTGCATGTCATTCATTTCACTGCCTTTAAAACAATGAGCTTTTCCAGTCATTGCTC
This sequence comes from Aptenodytes forsteri, assembly GCF_000699145.1. Taxonomy (NCBI): domain Eukaryota; kingdom Metazoa; phylum Chordata; class Aves; order Sphenisciformes; family Spheniscidae; genus Aptenodytes; species Aptenodytes forsteri. The sequence continues at coordinate 910,169 of NW_008795672.1, read as the reverse complement.
ATTTAATAACACATGCTGTACTCTTTCCTTATGAACTTTTCCTCTGACTTGTTCACTTAGACTGCGAGTTCTGTGTGGAAGGGTCAGACTTTTATTTAGCATTTGTGATATTTAACAGCACGCCACCCTGATGTGTTTAGAGTCCACACATACTACAACACAAGTAAAAAAAGTAGGAGATGGGAAGCAAAAAGTTTGTCTTCAAAACTTTATGGCCAGCAGGATTGCTCCAAGGCCATCAAGATGAAGCAGGGTACCCAACTACTCACAAGGTTTCTGTTTCAGGCCACGTTCATACTCATGCAAATATCATTGTGTCGGTTCATGATTTCTTTCCAACAGAAAACCTGCTTTCTTAACCACACAGGCTAGGGAATTACTAGATTTGAAGCAAAGGGGGCATTCAGAAACAGGAAAGCACAGTCATGAAAAAGCCCCAGCATATCAAACTGCTCATGTGACTGTCCAAATCCATCCTGTAACAGCTCGGTTTCTTCCGAAAGAGAGGAAGCATATGTTTTCATCCGCATCCTGTGCTGCACTCCCCCAAGGGAGAACATAATCTTTGGACGATTATATGTTTTTATAATTCAGGTAGCACTTCTGCACTAGGGTGTGTGATAGACATTCTCAAACGCACTAGCTGGACAGCCAGACAGATAGATAGAATATATAGATCATATTTCAGTAAAATGGCTGCCTCCTCTGGAATGCCAATTGTAATTTAAAAAATGGTGACAAGTGCTTCTTAGCCTGTGAACTTTCATATTGCTGGGCTGAGCGAAATGGGTGCAGTTTTCCTTTAAGTTTTGCTAGTAATGATATGGTATACAAAGTGACAGACTACAGGGTTTGGGTTGAATGCTAACATTGTTCTTTTTCCCTTTTAAAGGTCATGTGCAAGAAAACCTCTCTAGTTAAATCTATCCATTTAAAATAACCATTAGGTCACAAAAAGCAGCCTCAACATGCTAAGAGGCTTCATTTGAAAATACATGCCAGGGTCTAGCTTCTATAGATCTGCTTTATGAAGTGATACTTTGGAAGGTATGCTCCGGTGCTCTGTTACAAAATCTTTGATTTGCTTTTGATACCTACTTTCACCCTTTCAGATGCGACCAGATTTCCGTGCATATCACATTTTTAATAAGAAAGGAAACAAGCAAGTGTTGATGTGTGGCATATAACTGCAAGAATTCCAACTACATTTGTCTAATGGGGATGAATAACACTTTTCAGCAAGGTATACACTGAGGTATAATGAAAATAGGACTGAAACTCCCTCCTGAATTGGGATCCTATCAAGTATAAATTTAAGTTTCACTTTAATTTGTTACAAGACACTGTTGAAAAGTAACAGCATTTAGAGATTACTGAGCAGACGCTAATGTGGTTCAAGCAGACAATATTAATAATCTTGATATTACTTAATAACACGTTTTCCCTTTAAAGACTTTTACTGCAGAGCAAAAAGCACACTGAAATACTGATACAGATTTCACTTGCAACGCAGATGGCACATTGACCCAAAGCGCCAGGCGAGGGGGGAGAGCGCTCTCCGGCGCAATAGTCAACTGCATGAGTTACACAGCACTGGATACATGGCTATCTCATCTCTGAGTGAAACCTAAAGCATTGACATTATTGCTAATTAAGAAATAAGTTGTTTTTTACTTCCTGCCATTCTTTTACACAAAACATTTTAACAACAGTAGCAATTTCACAGAAGAAATGTATGAAAAACCGCACCATTTCTTCCAAGGAAGTTGCAAGTGTTCTGTCACCAGTGGAAAATATATCACATTTGATAAATCACTGTGTTCTCAGTCTTCAACACTTACTTCAACCTAGATGCAATATGCAAGAGCTCAGGAAAGAAGAGCTAGACGGGCAGCAGATCCTCTAATCTAAGGAGTTAAAAAAAACCCAAAACATTCATTTGGTCCTTGGGAACAGAAATTCCATGTTGAGACAACTGCTTTGCATTTCCAAATGAAATAATATTAAATACTTTGGTGTAGTATTGCTGGGTTGGTTGGTGCTGATTTTACTTATGTTAAGCAGTGATTTACTTTGGAAGTAGTCAAATTTTTTCCAAGAGGTCTGCTGATGTGTGGATGTCACATGCTGTCCCGTAATAAAAAGCACATTTTCTGCAATTTTGTAAGAATCAAAATTCATAATGCTTTATGTTCAAAAGGTTTTTAATTAAGTGCCACATTATTGCTACTTGCATTGCTTTCTCATTACGGACCAAACTTTCAAATGAGCTCACAGACACATTTTCAAGTGCTCAGTATTCTCTAGATTTTAAAAAGAGCTCAGCTCCTATTTTAGCACCTAAAAAAAGAGCTAGTGTTTCAGCAGTGCTCAGAGATGATCTCTGTTAATGAACCTGTCCTATACATCTGAAATAACAGCAAGCATGCACGTCACTCCATATATTCTAAACACCTTCTTTTAACACAGCCTCCTGAAAAGCGGTATACTGGGATGACCATACCTTTCACCGTTAAAATATTTGAAAAGCTCAGCTATTGCATTGGACTTGTAGGCTTGCAAAAACAATCCTATGAAAAAAGCTCTTCAGCTTCAATTGGTGATTATTAAAACTTTAAAAGAAACACATCCTACAGAAAACAATTAACAACATCTGAAGGTTCCTCTGCCTGCCTAGATGCCTTAATCCGGATGGTTAATTATAAATTAAATTTATCACATACATGCAAAAAATATACATATAGTCGCCCAACAATTTGAGATAATGCAAACATGAAGGGAAAGACTTCTGTAAAGACGACTGTGTGAAAAGTAAAAGGATTAGCTTCAAATGATTATCCCTGGAACCTGACAAACCATACACGCACCTTACTTTAGCTCAAATTTGCCTTGCCAATCAGGCTGTTAAATTACATAACAATTTGATGCTTCTTAACAAAAGATAGCATCCCGGGTGTTAGCTTCTATTGTGGTAGTCAGAGAAATTGATGTCTATTTCCTGCCTACAATCTTTTTTATTTTTTCCCCTAATTTTACATTTTTACTGGGAGATATATTACTTTTCTTTTTTTCTCTCTTTTTTTTTTTTTGTGAGACACTAGTATTCCCTATGCATTGTTAGTCATTTTGTTGTGACCACATACACATAGAAAAAGAAATAAATAATTATTTTCAATTCTTTCAGGGATACAGATGAACATAATCTGTGTTGTGTTCACTTTGTTATTACTTTATGTAAGAGGTGACACAAAACCAGCACAGCCAAAGCAGAATCAAGAAATACATATGCTTTCTTTCTGCCTTAAACACACGCACACTCACAAATACATGACACTTGTTAAGTGGCAGTGATGTACCATGAGCATCTCGTACATTTTATCTTCATACGTTTATGCTGATTATTAAATACGAGAGGTTAAAGAGTTTTCTGAGAAAAGCAGAGGAAAATGGCTTTACTTTGATTTGTGTGTTGAAAACACAAATGAGCCAACACTATATGAAGAGCAGTATTATCATGACAGTAACAAAGGGAACTGCCAAGCTGGAAAGATGGACAGCAGCACGCTATTCTCCTGCCTGCCAGGTCCCTTTGGGGGCAGAGCACAGACCCTACTGCGCAAGCTAGTCTGTATCACTGCCTTGTTTTCTTTCCTTGCATCACAGAAGCAAGTATTATATCACTCTGAAAGACCACAATAATTTGGGATTTTGTGGCTATCAGTCTATACGTTAAAAATAACGGAAGGCCATGCTTCAACTCTATCAGTAACATATGCAAATTTTGCTTGATGGCTTTTAGCAATTATGAATATTTCTACTTTTTTCTAGGCCTACTACAAGACATCATGAACATTCTGCATAGCATGTAGAGATAGAGAAATCTCAATGCAGCATACTTTGAGGTTGCTAATAATTGATTTGACTGACCACATGTGAAGGGCAGGGTAAACCTGAACACTAGACATGCTGTTCATTTACAGGAAGACAGTGCATTCACAGGCAGGGAATTTGGTTAATTGCACAGATCGGTATGTCAGAACTCCCTCATGGCAGGCTACTTAACGGTGAAAACATTTCTTATTGGGTTCTGCTTCTGCGTTTGACTCACCTTTGGTTACCAGTACCATTAAATACGTTAGAGAGTGGAAAAAGGCACTCTAGTCTATGTATGCCAGCCTGTATCCTCACATGGTGAGATCAGATCAACCCTAATTTCCACCAAACTATCTATGCGCCTTGGTTTTCACTTGCCTAGACTATTCTTTTTTTGTGTGCGGCCCTGATTCTCCTCCTTCCTTTCTCCATGTTAAGCAACTTCCATGGAGGAAAATAATCTTCCACTTCGACCTCTAATAGTTTCCCCTTCACAAACCTGCTGCCTGTCAAAGAATAGTCCCCAAATGGCACATTTGTGTGGTGAATGGCTGCCCCCTTGAGTATGTTCTCCAGTGCACCCAGTCTAACACCAGAGCGAACATGGAGGGTCTGCAGAAACCTGCGAGAAGAAAACAACATCAAAACCAGAGACTCCCTCTCTCTGATCTCCAGCAGTAAGAGTAGGATTTAGTTACCTAGTCAAACACCTGTAGCTGCAGTATCACCGGGAGTACAGGGAGCATGCTGCACTGGTCAGTCCCCAGCATTTGAGGACAAGTGGCACATACCATCATTTGAGATGTTGCTGTTTTCCCTTATATTAAGAATAGGAAATAACGGTAGTGTTGACTTTTTACAGATCCTTATTCTGCACTGATCTTGTCTCTGATTCTAAAGCCATCTCTCTCAAGGCTGGTTTGAATACTTGGTTGCCAAAAGCCTCAGGAATGAAGCCGTTTAATTGAAGTGTATGTTGTTGTGCAGCAACATAAGAGGAACACACCTAAACCAAATTCACTTTACACACAGTCTTCACAGTAAAGTGTATGCTGGGAAAAATATTCTCATCATAAGGGACATTACATGAGTGAGACAACAAAGCCCATGACTATATTATACTATTCAACCTAACTTTACTCCGTAATTGTGCAGAGAACCACAGAAAAATCTCGTCATGTTATCCTTGAAGCTGGTAGCTTCAGCAGCTGGACACAATTCCTTCTGAAGGACACCTGGTAGGCATTGCACAGCAGGAGTCTTAGAGGACTGGGTGTGAGATTTTGCCGTTAGCAAAATAGTTCTTCTCCTACAATAGCAGGCAATGGGATCCTCACCATTTTTGATCGGTCCAAACGGTGCCTTAAGACCAAGCGAAGCCACCAAATCCTAACTATCAATGCTGCCTTCCATATACTCGGAGACTGTAATGCCCAGAAGAATGATGTTGAAGGGGAAAATGTTAAATATGACCCATCTTCAGGCATTGTAGGCTTTGAGAGAGAGGTTCAGATTTATAAGGAGAAAGGGAGTTTTATGTATGGGTGACTCTTAAATTTTTGCTATTTTACAATAAGCAGGCCTATCTCCTTAGATGGTTTTTAGTTTAGTCATCAATCTAAACGCATAATCTCAGGGAAACGAAGAATCTCATCTTTTGCCTGTTTGAGCTATTTCTTCCAGAGCTAGGTTCAGCTGGACTCAACGCTGTCAGTCAGTGAGCAACCTGGTTACTGTTAGGCAGTTCAAGTCCTCAACTTTCCTCTAGGTCCCCCTTCCATTTCTCTTTACTTGTCTGACTTCATATTGGTGGCAGACAGTGAGGATTAGAGGACACTGTTTCAGAGAGGAAAAGATAAATAGCCTAAAAAGAAGATGAGATTTTCCATTCACCCTGAGGTGGAAGGAGGGCAGGGGTGAAATAAGAGGAATAAGACAGGTAGAGCTGGAGGAGAAAAATGAGATTCTGCCTGGTGTTTCATTAAACAAAACAAAAGATGCAATTGGTTTGGAAAAAAAGAACAATTTAATTTTGTAGGCAAAAGGCTCCTGGCTTCACTTCCTAGTGGAACAATTTGGTTTTACGAGAGGAGACTTTCCAAGCCAACCGTGACTGTACATATGGCACAGCTTGATACCTGCTCTCTGTATCCTGATGGCTCAACTACTGAATTTGTCACATTCTTTTGCTACTCTGAGTTTTTCAAGAAATGCTGTAGTGCTTCCTGCTCTTAGGAGTTATTTACAGCAAATTTATGAGTCTGCAGAACTATCTGCCAAAAAGTAAAGAAAAAAAAAGAAAAAAAATCAAATAAGTTATTAACTGCAAATTATTTGTCAAGCTCCTGTTGCCAACTTTTCCAGACGCAGACTAACATTTTACCACACTAAAATGTCCAACATACTGTCCACGAGCTCTCTTTCAAATGCCTCTGAATGGAAGTGCTGCAAAGACTGCAATATCAACCATAACTGCAGGAGCATAGAAAAAGACCATGGTAAAATGGTACCGCAGTGGCTGTACCCAGGACCAAGATTCACCATTAACATCCCAGCTAAACAACCTACTCAACACCTCCTGCTCCCACCAAATTCCTCTTGTAATATCTGTGCTTTATAGGTAGCAAAAAAGACCAGAGTTGAGGGTACCTCCCAGATGTCCTCCCAGCACTCGTTTCATCCCACCGCATACCTTTCCATAGGGCCCATCCCTGCAGTTGACTTCTCAGGCTCCAACTGAAAATGGTTCTAACCATGGTCAACATTAATGAGCCTTCTGACGCCATTCAAGCATACATAGGTTTCTAAGCAGTGAGCTGGATCCGAGCCTCTATGCCTTGCTCTGCTGCACTGTGATTCGCAGTAAGAAAATGAGAACTTAGCTACAAACTTCTTCAACTGCTGCTTTGATTAGGTTCAGCGAATAACTCAGCTGAGTTCAAGTCTGCCTTCTATTTTCATCTTAGTACCTCAACAGTTTGGTCCTATACTTTGTGGCACACGGAGTCATGTTCATCTGTAGTACTTTAATACTCTATATATTTATTAGCTCACATTAACAAAAGCCTTTAGTAGACCTATGGGTGTGCATTCTTCTGGCCAGGGGCTCACAGGGTATTTGACGAACTGGCCTGACGGTACTGCAGTAATATGTAGATTGCATATTTATGCACTTACCATATAAAAACACTATGGACAATATATTTTGCTTGCCTTGCTGCATGATGAACAGCCAAACCGGAAAGGACTTCTGCTGGGATGAGCCAATGAAATCCTTTTTTTTATTATTATTTTATGTTTCCTGTGTCCATGCGATTGGAATAAACTGTAAATTAGGTGTTATAGCACTGTAGTTTGGGTAGATGTGATGTTTTAGAAACGTAGCTTTAGTTTGTTATAACATAATAGCAGCTTTGCTTTGTTGTGACAATGGCAATAAAATAAAGTTACTACAATGTATAATGCTGTAACCAACCAAAACTTTTCTAACAAACAACAAATCAAGGGGAGCAATATCCACCCAGTACTTTATGTACAGAAATATTGATGATCTGTGCTTAAATTTCCCAGGTTAGAAAGTTTCCATTTTTCAAGAGATCAGATGATGGTGATCTGCTCCCTCTGCTCTCTGAGGTGAATGCCAAAACAGGATTCTTACCATTTTCATGCACTGCTCCCTAAGTAAAGATTTCTGTCAGTTCCAACAGCCTTGTTACTATTACACGTTAGTCACAGTTTATTCACATCAGAAGACCAGTGGAAGGTTGAGACAGGCAGGGGACTAAAGATGGATCTCTACTATAGTTATAAAAGGATTTCCATTTGTTAACAGCTCTGCCTATGAAGTATGCAATGACATTTTCCTACTGTGCTACTTTCATGCCTCCTGAGATGCCAGGTTATAATGCAAAACATCTGAATCATTAAATTTATACAGTTATTTAATAACCCATGTAAAATACATGGCAATGTTGCTTCTTTTAAAACATATGCACCTCATAAGAAAACAATTTCCTGCACTATGTGGTGTAGTCAGATTTCAGTAGTTTCTGTTGGGCAGAAAGGGTTCAAACTTCCATCTTCTGTGCATCCAGGAGCCCTGATACCAAACACCACCAAGCTACTGCAGACAGACTCTTCTGGAGAAAATCGGCTCCCCTTTAGAGATGATTAGCTTTAAATATAAATATATATCCAATATATAATAGCTAGCAGTTAGCAATAGTGCAAAGGTGAAACGTGAGCCTCATCTAGCAAAACATTAAACATATTCTTCACCTTAACTGTGTGTGTTTTTTCATTAGTCTTAGCAGCACAAGACATGTTCTCATGAGCCTCCTAAGACTCGCTCAGGGTCTAAAACAGAATTTAGTTTTCTGGGAATTGGCTAAAATTCTTGCTGTTTTCAATAGGTACTTTCTAGCTCCCATACTTGGAGACAAATTCTCTCAGTTGCAGAATAGATGTTTCTTTAATAGAGTTTTTACAAGACCCCATGACAGACAACTGCTAATATGGAACATGATGAGAGAAAAATATTGCTGGCACAAGCAGGATTCAGAGAGGGTCAATTCTGTTTATAGACTTGCTGAAGTTTTTTGGTTGGTTAAAAAGCTGACAGACTGCATTACAGCTAACATTCCCATATTGATTATACCATTTCTGAGGCTGCCCTCACTGTGACAGGAGCGGCATAATTAGTTTTTTCCTTGTTAAATATTTGTAAATCATTTGTACTTTTATGAGTTACATAACCTGGCTGTTACCTTCAAATAATCTTCTTGTAACTTGTTAAAACGTGGAAAAAGCTGCCAGAGTACGGCGTGGTTTCTGCCCTCCTGCGAGGGTGGGCCAGCAGAAGGGAGGAACCTCTCCAGGGTACAGCAGTGCCATCAGTGCTGCGGCTCTGTGTGGCGAGGGCGCAGACACAGATGTGCTCCAGGAGGGACGAGAAGGCACCTGCTATAGCCTGATTGCCCCTTCAGCCCTGTACCAGCAGCAGAGGTGAGAGTAAGAAAGTTTGTAAGAGGTACAGCAGCGGTAAAAGCTGCCAATGATGAGTCTTACAACTGCTCCAGAGCAACGCTGATGTATTTATGATGCAAATCAGGGCCCTAATTCAGCAGGCACTTAAGCACATGTTTGAGTCTCATTGACTTCGATGGAATCAAGTGAGTGTTTAAATGCTTTCCTGAATACTGGATAACTGGGGGGGGGGGGGGGGGGGGGGGGGGGGGGGGAGATAACAAGATAACATAATGAAATAATAGTTTTCAGGGTAGAACGATGGAAGTTGTTCTAGAGCTATTCTAGTAAAGATAAATGTAGGGAGGTTAAATACACAAAATTAGAATTTCACAGTACGACTTTAGAGGTTAGGTTATATGAAAGTATTGTTTCAGAAACCTTTTCATCTCTTTGGTTTACTAAACAAACTGAAATAGTATCATGACAAATAAAGGCAGAAGATACTTGATATACTTGGTATTTCCTTGGATTTTAAGGATTCCTTCTCCCTTTGCATTGTATAAACAATTAGAGACGACAAAAAGAGATTAGGTTCTTATACTCACTATTGTTAGCATTAATCAGATTTAAACGATGATGCAAGTTGAATGAACCTCAGAAAAGGTTTTATTAATTTCAGATAACCTTTCAGGAATGAGGTCTTCAGGACTTTCTTATTCTGTCAGGGTCAGAAATACCATATTACTTGAGTATTCCTCTCCTTTATCTAAACCAGGAGGTGCTGAAGCATGTAAAAATACGGTGACAAAACACTAACTTTAAACTGCAAAAAGGATGTGTTTAGCAGAGGTTTTGCTGATGGACTATTTTCACTACACCCAGACTGTTTGCCTCTTCCAAGTATCAATGGGGGAACAAGTCTTCTAGTCTACAAAGTACACCCAGATTTTCTTTTTTTTTTTAATTATTCCACGCTTTGTTCTCCCTTTTTTCTTCCTCTTACACATTTTTATTTCTCATACCTCATTTTTCTATGAAAGACTGTATAAACAAGCCTGTGGCATCACTAGCAGTTTCCTGATATATCTGAAGCAGATACAAAAACCTGTAGAATAAGAATTCTACAGTGGTCAGAATCCAAAATTAATTCTGGATCAGTTTCACCTTTGGCAAATATTTCTGTGATTGGCAACATCAGTGTTTTAAATCCAATCTTGAATTTTGGGTTCATAATCCAATTTCAGGTTCAAAAGCAAAATCCCAAATGCAAATAGGCAGTGGCTCCTGTCTTGGGAAAAAAAAATCAAAGCAAAATCTCACATCCAAACACCCTCAAAGCTTCAGAATAACAGCCTAAAACAAAAAATAGACCAGACTGCAGCTAAAATCTTTGATGGCAGAAATCTGAATCTGGATTTTAAATTTGGGAAGCTGCAGTAATATGAACCACAGTAGTTTTACAGAATATAACACCGAACTCTATTGTCTCTTTTGTATATAGGTCATCTAATTATCTTGAAGCTATTCATTTGCGTATGTCACATAACTTGGAAAATATGTTCATTTTATCGACGCAACGCACACAACTATCAGTGAGGATCAGTGTATATTTGAATCATGGTCAGGGCAGCTATGCCAGAGAGCATTCCCCTTCCTGAAGCGAGTCTACAACGATCCAATAAACTCCACTCTAAAGTCAGCACCGACTGGTTTTGTAAAGCAGTTATCCATGCCCAATCACACTAGCTCAAGCGTCTATAAGCACTGCCTGCTATAATGATCATTAGAACTGGGCTTTCCAAATGACGTCTCTGCTCTTCTTCACACATGATGATATTTAGATATTTGTTTCCATCAAAAAACAAAGGATACATACATAGTTTTCACAAAAAGGTAATCACGTTGCCAATGATATAGATTTGTGCATGGTTTTCCTCCGATACAGCACACATATTGACATGATGTTCAATGCAGGAAGTGACTGATACAGTTTTGAAGAATCAAAAGAATTTTTTCCTATTTCCGCCATTTATTCTATATGAGATATTGGAACCTGTTCAATAAGTGTAATAAGGATAAACTGTGGCACTTATAATACTATTCACTAGATTAATATAGGGTAATTTTTTTTTAAATGCCACTTAGAAATAAATGGTTGGATATCTTTCAAACTCAATGTATTTAGACTGAATCAATCCAAACCTTGAAATCAAATTCAGAGACTAAAATCGATATTCTCCCTGCTAATTTTGTATGCACACACCCCCTCAGAAAGCACTTTACAAGTACAAGAAAGTAAAGCTATATCACTGGGATGTCCAATCCCTTCTTAAAGGGATTTTCTTTCTCTTTCTCTTTTTAAACCGTTCCTCCAGACTTCTGCAACAGACACTTCTCTCGGCCAGTATTTTTCAGTTTTATTCTCTTTAGGTGGTTTGACATCTGTACTGTTCGGTACTGACTAATTTCCAAGTCCTGGGAGACAATTTCTTAGCAGTTGCAATTCATCAAAACCCTAATGAATTCTGATGGAATTCTTGGGGACCGGTTTTCTGTCCTCTCTGTGGAGGGACTGCACAACACACCCTACGTATTTAAACCACATTAAGAGACTAAACGTGTTTAATCAATATTGCTCAAAAGAAACCTGAAGAGCCACATACTAAACACAAAGGACACTATCCTCAATGTTGTCACCAAAGCAACGATACCACAAGCACAGCTAAGACAGACTGACCACATGTGCCGAGAGACAACCGAAAAGGATAGGCAGCTGAGTGCGCACAAGCGGTCAGGAAACAGTCTAAGTGAACAACTGTCTACAAACACAGAGGGGCTCACATTGAGGAATAAGTTGTAAATAATGCAGACAGAGAAGGCTTTTTTGAGGGCTCCAGGAAAAGCATTGGTTCAGGTACATTGTCACATTCAAAATAACTTGGATATCTTTAGATATTTTGGAAGCAAACTGGAAAAACTAGGCACTATACCAGCTGCTTCTTGGTTCAAAAACAAAGATCAAGTTTTATTTAGATTCTCAACCTACTTAAGCTGGTTCTGAGGGGAGTTGCTGTGGGGACTTGATCTCCATGATTTGGGAAAACTTATTGGGAAAGAGGGAATAAAAAGGTAGTTCAGAGAAGCCAGATGGGGAGGCCAAGAATCTGGCAAATATCCCTTTCCCACATTTCTTCTAAAACTCAAAATAAATCTGAATCTCTATGACATTTGAAAAGAAGTCTGGCTATTTCTTCCCACATTATGTTTTCTTTTTGCTTGCTTTTGCACAGGGTCTTACGGGAAGCAGAGACTAGTGCCAAAGTAATGCAAGGAAGCAAGCTGTGCTGATAATCTCAGAATGGCCCCCTTTTCTCATGAGATATCCAGCCCAATTTCATGTACACAAGCAATTCAGAGGGCAAGACTCACTGGTGTGCTCTGGCTATTCTGGCAACGTAAGGCAGCCATAAACCCCGCTTAACTGGCCAGCACAACCACATTTGCAGCTGCTTTGTATCACCAGAGTGAAGCAAAGCTGCCAGAGCATACCAATGAATCTGTCTCCGGTAGTTTGTAGGAACTCGGCATCAGTTTGTGAACTTATCAGCATTTTTCCAAATCAGACCTCCAAATCTTTTGAGATTCACTTATCACTGCAAAACAACATGTCTGTGGAAGAGATTTGTCATAGGACACAGGACTGTATCCAGCTCCAGAAGCCATAGGAATTTTGATGTCATGGTAGTTTCACTATACCAAAGCACCTAGCCTTAAAAAAGTTGTTATTCAAACTACCGATGTATTTTGGACTATGTAAGTGTGACAAAATAAACACAAGTAGTAACTTCCAGTACTTAGATTTTTCGACTTAGAAAAACTCAGATTTTTCTTATGTCTGAGACGAGTAACAAAATTCAGGGCATTTCACTACCAGTGAATCTCTAATGAGCGGGTAGTAAAAATGCCTGCCTTACTGACTGTCAGGGGATATCAAATTTGCTCACTTCTGACTCAGTAATTACCCACCAAAAATGTAGATCAAGTGGTCATCACCCAAATTAGTACCTGCCAAAGATTACTTTTGGAAAGGCTGTCAGCTAAGAAACAGGAAATGAGTTGCAAAATACTATTAAAACTTGAAAATAACAGCTTTAAGGTATGAACCACCACTCAAACACACAATGGAGTGAGGGCAGGAAACAGAGCCCGTGTGGGGAAGCGAGCACAGAGAGGGGTTGATGGCCGGAGACTTGACTTGCGAATAACAGGGGAGCCATGCAAGCTGCCACATCCTCGCCCCATTCTGCTTCCTCCCGTTGGACCCTGCACATTAATCTTCTCCAAAGCCCTGCTGTAGTTCCTGCTGAACTGCACTTACAAGGCATTCAGAAAGAGAGCCACGTCACATAGCTCAGCCCGGGAGGGGGACGAACAGCCCAAAACTAAAGTCTTCCCTAGGACTTGGGGGAGAGGGTTTCAATCTGCTGCTCCGCCTGCCACAAGCCTTCAATTTGAGCAGTTGAAATCTCTCCATGCCTCAATTTCCCATTCACAAACTGAACATGTCTCTATTTGACAAAAGAGCTATAAGAGAATTAATTTCAATAACTGGAACAAACTATAGCCCACTAAAGTTACAGTAAGTGCTGTATATTGACAAAACTGAACCCAGGTCATTAAAACCATGCGAGAAGAACAAAACAGGGGCTGACCATTGTTTTCCATGTTCCAGCAACATTCAAATATGAAACAGAGGTGATGATAATAAAAATAATAATCACTATATGATGCACATTTCAGCACCAAATACTTTGCAATTAGCTGCAGGCAGCACCATGGGTATGTCAATTGTCTCTTTGAAAGGTGGCGACCAACTGGCTTAAAGCAAACTCAAATAACAGTTCTGGGAGCAGGGTTATTTTTTTTGCTCCTGGAACCTCAGTGCAAACCATCAGTCTTACTGCAAGGGGCCTCATGGTATATATCTGCTTACCCTGGCTGGGCAGCAGTTTTGTTTTTAAAGCCATTAAATTTGGGTGGGGGGGGGGGGGGGGGGGGGTCTTTTTCGCG
>NW_008795672.1:833697-896032 GCF_000699145.1 Aptenodytes forsteri | reverse complement strand
GTGATGGGTGTGGAGGGGGGGGGTGGGGGGGGGAGGTCTCTTTTCAGTGAGCTACATAAATCAATCTCTCTTTCCTCTCTTTTTTTTGGGGGGGATATGGATAAGGCCGAGTTAAATCTGCCAGTACCTGCATCTCTATTTCCAGAGACTAATCAAGTCTACTTCTCTGCACCAGAGCTGACCTGTTTGTAGCCTTAACGGACCTGTGAATGCTGTATTAGAGCATCAGTACTGGATATCACTGGACATCTGAGGTCAGAGTTATGCATTTGTTCCCACACCCTGTGGGAGGGCTCTCAGCTGAACACCTGGAAATAGCAACGCTTTGAAAATAAATCTTATGTTAAACAAAGACAGCCAGAGACAGAAACAAAAGGGTAGAAACAAATTGTTGATTGCTAGCTTGTAAAAAGGTTTACCATGAAGTGCTTCAGCAGTCAGTATTAGGACGGTGTTGTTTAATACATTCATTAGTGTTCTGGAAAAGAGAGGGGAAGGTGACAAAATTTGCACAGGGCGCAAAAATATTTAGGTTAGTCATGATTACAAAAGATTAGAAAAACTAGACAGATGCGCAGCATGAAGACAGATGAAATTCACTGTTCATAAATGCAAGGTAATGCATATTTGAATGAATAATTTTCAAAACTCATGCACAAGGCTAGGTTGTAAATTAACTAACCACTCGGGAAAAAGAGAGGGAGGAGAAAACATGTGCCACTTTGGACAAATCAACAAAAAAGTGAAACAATTGGAAGCAGCAGTCAAAAAAAGTAAATGTGTTGTTGGACTGTATAAAGAACAGGATGGAAATTAATATTAAAATACTACGTCACTGAATAACTGGATGGTATATCCTACCTGAAATGCTGTACCAAGCTGCATTCAACTCATCTAAAAAAACCATAAAGCTGAACTAGAAAGGGGCAACAAAAATGATTAGTGGCAGAAGGAAAGACTGTGAAGATTGAGGCTGCTTAGTTTATTGAAGAGAAATAAAAAGGGGACATGAGAGAGTTAATGGAAGTTACAGAGATGATCAATTGCCTGTTCCTAGTTTCTTCTCCTCCTAATGCAACAACACTGAAAAACAACATATTTTAAAACCAATAAGGAAAATATTATTTTACACAGTTCATAATTAACCTATGGAACTGATTGCCACAAGATATCCTTCTGGCTAAGGACTTAATATGATATAGAACAGTTTAATTCAGATGCTTATGTGAATAATGAGGACATCCTAGCTAGCATTAAGATGAATATCTTAGAAAGGCTGAAAACCCTAATGTTTTGTGACAGAAATGAACCATGGGCTGATGGAGGTTGGAGAGAAACAGCCTATTTGGGCAGCAAAGAATGTCTTGAGCAATTCAGTACTGAGTGTTCCCAAAAGCTGCATTTGGGGCTGGATGGACTGACAGTCCAGTCTCACCAGGCACGTCTAAAGCAACATCCCTTTGCCCCAACCTGAAGTTGGCATCTCCACTGCCTTCACTGAGGCCAGGATTTCAGACTTTGCTTTTCAGACTTTGCTTAGTGTGGTGGCAAGGGGAGGAGAGGGAGGAGAATCTGGAATATGAGATTGAGTGACTTAGAGCAAATTAATACCAACTGTTGGGTGTACTTCAGAGAGGGGAAAACGGTGTCTTCTGCTTTATACCACCAAACCTGTCCAGGTTTTCTAGTTTGCGTACCATGCTCATATTTTGTTTAGTAGATGATAACATCACGTTAACACAAAAGTACAAATAAAGCGCTATAATCAGCTAAGGTGTCAGAATCCTGCCAGTTTTCAAAATGCATCTATCCCAACCTCTGTGAGCAAAAAAAGGGAAAAAAGTTTAATAATGATAAAAGAGAAAAGCTATTGCTGCCTAAATCCCTCTGAATGGGAACCTGATCTCTTGGGTACATTTGCAAAACCTCATCTGGAGCTTCATAGAAGCTTTCTGTAAAAATCACTTTGTTTAAAATATGGCCCACCCAAGTACAAACAGGTTTTTTTCCCCTTTACAGCTACCCAGTTAAGGAAACGTCTGTAGTGCAGAACTAAATCTGATTCAATGATTAATATGTAAACAGAATTTGACTGGCTCTTCTTTTGTGCTTATCGCCAAGATACAATCTGGCACAACAGTTTTGTTTGATAGACAGCCCTGGCCTATGCTTGTCAACTAGCCAATATAAAATAACATTATTACTGTATAATCTTGAATTACGCTGTAAAATATTTCAATTGTGTGACACACATGATGAGAAGATTTTAGAGTTCTCACATGTTTACATAATTAGCACTGCATATTTGTTAAATTAAGGTATCGGTATCACCTTTATTACCATATCCCTCCTCCTCCACTGCAGTGTCTGTTTCTTGTGTAGCCTCACATGTGTTAACTTTTCAAAGGCAACAGAAAAAGGAGCCTGCGTCTCTGTGAGGATTCTCCTACTTCTGTGCAATTCTAATAAAAGGTATCCGAATACCCACCCTTTCTCACAGCCCTTCAAAAAAAATAGCTACTGAGGTGCAACTCAAGTAAGGAAAAGAAAGCACAAGAGGGAAATGGCCTCAAAGACCTGACTTCAGGTGTATTTAATCCTTCCACTACTGGTTTAAAAGTATTAAGTAGCCATAGGCTATCCCTGGGTAGAAAGACGGTTCAGTGACATCCCTTTTGTAAATATGTAGCTGCTCAGCCTCCTCCTAAACTCCACATTGAAGTCTGCTGCTTTTTCAGATTAATTCAGTTTGAATACTGCTGACTGACTGTCACTACAGTCATATGTCACTGGTAGCTGCTCAGAAAGCCTAACCCCTTCTCTAATGTCATTGCACACAATTCACAATTCATTTTTAAATGCAGTGTTATAGTTTAGGAATACCAGTAAAACAGTGGGGGGAAAGGCATTTTCAATTTAAAGGGTGTGTAACGCAGTTTATAACACTGTATTAGATGAGCCAAGCATGTTTCCTTGAGAGGGGCACATATGGTACAGGTGAGGCTTGCAAAAATATAGTTCTAGTAATTCTCGAGGTTGTTAATAAGAGTATGGTAGTTTTAAACCAAGTGGCACATTATTACCAATAATGCTATTTAATTGGGTGATCTTTCTTAAAGAGGTAGGTACTGCCTAGAACAAAAGCATCTAAATCCACCCCAGAATAACCACAGCCACAAAACCAGGCTCCACCAGCACCGCTGGGCACCGGGGCTTGGGTTCTGCTCACCCTGCAGGACTACATCAGAGGTTCAGCTCAGTATACGCAGATACTGGCCACAAGCCGGGAACAGCTGCGGAGAAGGTTACAAAGGTTTGGCTGCAGGGCTCTGACTGAGACCCGCTTCTACAAAGACACACTTGGCTACAAATTTACACTTTCAAAATATTTAAGACTTGTACATAAAATGAAAACCGGACATTTTATGACCCCAGCTGTGCTCACCATCTCCCCTACAGCTTCATTCATTTCAAGGAGGTGGCAAAATAAATGGTAGAATTAGGCCCTGCAAGATAGGCACACTGCCCTCACAGAAAAGTCTGATTCATTCCAAAACAAACATGCCGCACTAGCAGTAACCCAACCCAACGAACTTCTAAAATTTGGGCTAATCTTTCCCAAAACTTCAGCTTTCTGGCTTTCTGATTTAATTCCAAGTGCAATAATAAACACACTCCTCTGTTTACAGCTCCATAAATAGCACCTTGTGTTTTCTGAAACAATGCAGCTCTGGGCTGTCTCTGTGATCGTTTATTTTATATCATCCTTAAGTTGCCATTTATTTACATTTCTGGAAACAGCTACCCCATGAAACAAATGGCCTGTTTTGTTAAGTCATGGTCAAGGATGTTTCCTTCAACTTATCACATCTAGAAATGCCACAGACAGAAATGCTTTCAGGCTATTTGCTAAGAAAACTAGCATAAGCTCCTTATCAGAAAATATTATATTTCCCCGAAAGGTGAACTGTTCTGTCAGTTTTTCAGGCCATGTGAAATTCCTTCTTTGCTATGACAGGTCACTGAACAGAAGTTGATGGCACACAGTGGTCGCCCAGAATGCAAGCCAAAGCCTTCAGCTACACATGACTGCAGGTAGTGGCACAGACACAGCAAGCCTTTTCCCTCTGACACGTCTAACCCGGGGGTTATATTCCGGGTTGAGGGCTTTTGTTGTTTGCTTGGGGGTGGGGTTAGGGACTTTCCTCCCCCCTTTCACTTTTCTTCTTGGGGTGCATCCATAAGCAATGTAGATGTAGTGCTGAGCTGCGTGTGCCAGCCTCTTCGGTTCACATCCCAGAAGCGGCAGCCAGGAGAACTGGCCCCCTTCTAGACCTCACACACCCTTTATCTATTCAAACTCACTATGAGAACGTCAGAAGAGGAGCTATGTCTCATTATTTCCGGTTTTTAGAGTGTTTTCTGGTTTTTCATCCTACTAAAACCAAAATATTAGCAACTACAGACTGACAATTAAAAGTTTAATGGAAGACACAAGAGTTCAGATAGCGTAGTTGTTTTCCTCCACCGAAGCAGCTAATTTCCAGGTCGAGTTCCACGAGTTATAAAGGTCACTCATGTTCGTAAGAGCTGAGCAACAGCCCCCCTGGGATCAACACTGTACATGCTTTGTGTTACACACATTTACATTGAGCTTATGGACCTTCAGGAAAAGCTCTCCATAATGAATGTGAAAGCTCCAGTTGGCAAAATACTCTGATTTTGTGGCGTTTTAGAAATTGCAGCAGAGAAAGCTGCCCTGTTAAATCCTGATGCACTGGCACACACGGCCGTGTGACAATGCAGAACAGACAGGCACAATTGATTTAAGCAGGTTTCTCTTGTGTGCTTGCAGAGATCTGCTAGATGCAAGGTTTAAGATACAGACGGACTGTAGACATTAATAGACAAGGAGAAATCCAAAGGAATGACTGATGAGACCCACTTTTTTTTTTCTTCAGAGAAACTACTGTTTTTAATCTTTTCAATTTGATTTTTTTTTCTTTCTGTCTATTCAAGTTCAAAACTCATTTCTTCTATTTTCAGGAGAGTATTTTCACTGTGTGATGATGAGGGGCAGTAATAGATAAAGTCTGAAATAAAAGCTTTACTAGCTGCCATCCTTTGGGTCATTTGTGACTCTTACTACCCTGTCCTTTCTGCCAATCGTTACCCGCACACTATTTGGGATTTACTGCTGCAGAGAAGCAGCCAGACTAGGCATCTTTAGATTCCATTCTCTCTGCAATATCACCAGCTGATCTTATGTATTTATTACAATTTATAAAGACATAAATGGCCTTACGCTCCAGCCTCACCCCAAAAGGAGTGCCCATTAAAATACCCATCATTTTCCTGCCGGCCTCCTCCTCTGCAGGCTGAGAAAAGGCAACCCTGTGACAGGAACTGATCATAGCTCTGCTGGCAGATACCAAGCTGATGGCTTCCAAAATCACAGACAACTCACGTTTAAATAGGACCCTCATTTTCATTGCTGGGGCTCAGGAGCATCAGTGCGATCTTGGCTAGGTCACAGACAACAGGAGAGAGGCAGTTTTGCAGTTTTGTTAAAACTTTCCTTTTTTTAATCCCCTGTTCCCATTTCAGGAGAGCAACAAACACCCTCTGTTACTAGTATAAATGTCCACTGCAAGATGGGAATTAAAGAGGCTAGTGTTTATAGCAGCACTGCTATTTGATGCCAAAAATAAGTCTGATGTTTCTATTCAGGAATAGGAAATAACACTCTGAACAGGCAAGTCACTCCCCAATGGACTTTCTTTGAATTTTCTCCAAAGGCTATTTCCTTTTCCTAAATGTGGGAAATACTTCCTGTCTGTGAATAAGCACAACCCATATGCCGAGAAGAAAATTAATAAAACAAACAAAAAGAAAACAATCAAAAGGACCTTTGTTCTGGAAAAAAATGGCACCAGCTATGCTCAGGAAGCATAAAGAAACCCAACGGATGAGAAAATAGACAAATCCTAAATAGATTTAATGTAAGATGATTAAAAGTGCTTCCTTTGCTGTATATTTGGCAACACATGAAATCCTGAGTCAGAGATATATCCCTTTCCTTTCGGTACTGTTGCTTGTAGTTCATGAATAAGTAAATGATTACGAACACTTCAGATTTGGCATTATCAGACATATTACCCGTCTCTTGTTGTTTCAGTCACGCCTACAGCTCTGACCAGTGTAGAGGTTCTCTATGTCTTCAAGCTTTGCTCAGCTCCACTGAGTAGCAGGAGACATTTCAGAGTCCCCCAAACTCAACACTGTACCTGATCAGTATGGATTTATAGACCACCACCTTTAATCGAGACATTCCTCACTCGATTCCAGGCCAGATCCATCTATACTCACTACTCCAGGGCTTGGCTGTGCTTGTTGTCTGCATGCACAGTAAAGCACCAGCGATCAGGATTTCAAAGAGAGATCCATTAAACCTGGAAATTTCCAAAACAGCTCTCAAAAGTTACCATACGTGGATGTATATCATGGAAGAAAAAACACCTTTTTACAACATCTATAAAACCCTGATTATAATAAATGTCTGCTTAATTAATACATCAGGACATCAAGCCATTTATTCTCCTCTCATTTGCTATCATTCTCCCTGTTCAGATTTAATAATGCAAAAAGGTTGCTTAGATGCCAAACAGTAAAAATAATAAAAATACATTCATCATTGATACGAAAGGCAGAAATGCCTGGCAGTACTGCTGGCACGGAGAATACAGTCAAATTTCTTAACTGAAATCCAAATAGCGTTTCACCCAAAAATCTTCAAAACATACAATGAAACGTATGATATCATAAATAAAGCAGCCTGAAAAATGCATGGAGAACAGTGAAACAGGTGCCCAGAATAACCATTATTACAATACGCACACTAAAAGGGAGGGAGAATGGGGCAGAGAGAGAAAGAGAGAGAGAGGAAAAAAAGCTTTCAAGATGGTTAAATTCATGAGGGCTACAGAGCCTCAAATTGAAATTATCTCACTCTGCACTGATAAATAAAGTAGCTCTGGTACCTAAATCATGACACTAACTATACGTTTCGATTTTTTTAAGTAGTGATTACGTGGATACTCAGGGGAACCTACTAGCCTTCACGGAGATAACAGACTCAACTTAATATCAACTTAAAAAGAGACTTGAATTCTAACCAATCTCATGTAATGAATTGAAATTCTATAGCTTTCAGAGGAAAAAAAAAAAAAAGATAAAAAAGCGATGTGGCTCCATTCTCTAACTTGCTGTCAGGAAATATAATTTGTGCTCTCGGTGATTCACCTAGCTCATATGCAGCATGCAAATTTATTTCCCTAATAATCAGACCTGGAGATTGCCCAAGAGGATTAATAGCATCATTCCTTATGACCGCCAGGATATTATGCACCTCTGACATGGAAAAATTGTGTTAGTTCTACAGAGAAAACGCAAGGATATTTGTCCTGCTAGACAATATAATAGGCTGGTGCATCATCAGATTACAATGTCATTTCAAAAACCTTGAATACAAATAATGTACAGTGGGGGAAATGTTGGTACAACCTCCCTTAATTCAGTAGCCTTGAATTCACAGGTATTTTTTTGCCTGTGGTTTTTTTTTTTCCTCTCCCCATTATAGTCTGTAGAACACTGCAAGAAAAGGCAAAGGTATTTTATATTAAAACCACATCTTTTTGTTTGTTCTTATGTTATTCTTTGAGAATAGTCTATATGGACACTGCAGGAAAAAATAACATAAAATCCACAGCTTCGAGTTTTTCAAAGAGCTGAATACACCCACAGCTACAGTATACTGTATTTCCTATGTGAATACAGAGCAATTTATTTGCACAATTGCTTAATTTTGATTCGCAAGTCAAAGCAATGTGTTCTGCAGGCTCTGGTATTCGCATAGGAAGAATTTTAATTTTTAAAATCTTTTTAAACGAGTTGGTCAGGAATTTTCTAAAAAAGGAAATGTTTCCTGCTGTACTTCAGACCAAAGAACACTGCCTTAGAGACAAGACAAAATTTCATTATTATGCGCATGGGAGCAATAAGATTAGCTCCTATTGCTGCCCCTAAGGTGGAGCAGCAGGAGGAACCAATGGGACGATGCTAATGTGTATGTTAATAGTATTCTCCTAGAAGAAGTTGGGATAATTAAACATGTACCATCTCTTTAAGACAGAACTGCACACATTTTCTTCGGATGGGTGTTTACAAGATTTCCAATTTCAGGTCACAGCCATTTCTGAGATTGCTTAAGAAAGAGATGGGAATAACTTATCTTATTCATGTATTCAAAGAACCTTTATAAAATGTGCAAAACATAACAGTTTTAGGGGGCAAAACATGCATCTTGCCTTGACAGACCTGCTATATTATGTGTAGTGTTGTACACTGACCTAATATATTGAACATTTTTAGCTAATATACCTTGTAGGAACCAGCCTTTAATGTGATGGATTTTATAGTATC
The DNA here is from genome assembly GCF_000699145.1 of Aptenodytes forsteri. Taxonomy (NCBI): domain Eukaryota; kingdom Metazoa; phylum Chordata; class Aves; order Sphenisciformes; family Spheniscidae; genus Aptenodytes; species Aptenodytes forsteri. Next base: position 887,551 of record NW_008795672.1, on the reverse strand, counting down.
TCATTAGGGTGTGTTTATATAACCTGATACTAAACACATTTTCAGATTCATGTTCCTTATTAAAATTGTGAGCCATATTGATTTTTAGTTGAACAGCAACAGAGTCATTTTAATATTAAGAAAGGCTGTTCTGAAGTTATTTTCACAGATCACAACTACTGTGACACAAACAGTGCACATATCTCTCATCTTTCTTTACAGCCGCAATTATAAGAATCAGGATGTGTTACCCCACCTGCTTTTCTATTGGTTGAGCAATTCTCTGCCTCCATTTAGAACACCAAAAAGCATTTTTATTCATTGGTTTGGGGGGTGTTGTTTTTAAATATACATTCGTGACAAGGCCCCAAACAGTGTTTATATTTTTCCTTATAAAGAACCGTGTGTTTTTAAAAACAAAATACCTTATTGCATCTGCTTTTCAAGTTTCCATAACAAACTGAGTAGCTATAGCAATGTTTACTCTAATACAGCAAACACAAAAACTTCGGATTCCGAGCAGTGTAAAAAAAATAATGACGTTCACATCCTAATGTCTCCATTTTGTAAACCAGTCTTCAAAGGTAAATCTAATGTCAGCAGTAAATAGAGTGGCTCCAATATTTCGCTGAGGAGTCATGGGGAAATAATGATCTTTGAGGCACTGTAAATAGTTTAAATTATTGCAAGGTCCTTGTAAGAAATGAAATATGAGAATTAAAAAAAAGAAACTCAATTTCTTTATTGTGAAGTTAGGGCATTTGGAGGTAGCCCAAATTTTAAATGCAAATATTTAGAGAGAGAAATTACAGCCTCTGAGACAAGCAAATCATACACTTATTCCTGACTCTTATTGATTTAATGAGCAGTTTGTTAATATAATGCCGTTTGAGAAACGAAAAACAGACATAGAAGAGTAGGTGTTCATTACATTCCTGCATTTTTAAAAATCAACCTTTAAGTCTTCAGCAGGGAAAAGGCTTGAAATTAAATTGCAGCATATAGAAACTACTAGATTTAATACAGCCACTTGTGCACTTTCAATTTAACTACACCTGTTACTTTTGCTACAATACCACAGAAACAGTTCAGGAGTCTCAAGTAATTGCTATATTTGGCCTAAGAAATTTTAGGTCTGAACTGGTTCTCAGAAAGCAGATTTCCCTTTATTTTGCCCCTGGCATGCTATTCATTATTAAACATTAAAGTTGTGTCAATTACTTACTTCCATACTTGATTATTATCCTGGTTATTCTACCAGCTAATCAACTCTTTTCTAAAACATGTCTAGCAGTGACTTTGAATTGATGTACAGAATATAATTATTTGTGCAAATTTCTTTTGTTTCTTGTTAACCACAGAAATTGGTTAATTACTTTAATCCCCACAACCCCTCAAAAAGAAAGTATCTTGATTTACCAATTTATTTTTAATCAATATTAGGCTGAGCTTTGAAAGTTGACTATTCAGCCAACGTAAGACCCTGCACTGAGAGAAAAAAAATATTTTATACATGTCCTTTAAAGCAGGCTGAAAACACCTTCATGTGAAAGACTTTGTTAGCTTTATCAGATCCAAGGCTCTGCTGTTTGAGGTGTAATTATTTTACCATTATCACATGCAAGGCTTTTAACAGAACAGTCTTTCCCTCTATTTAAGCAGTAAGTTTTATAATTTATTACATCTCTTTGGTCATCAACTCACTATACAAACAGTTGGTCACCAGTGACCAATTACATTAAGGTTAAGCAACATAACTTTAAATTAGAAATAAGCTAATGTATCTTCATCAAGGGCCTGCTGTGTTTTCAGTGCTGTTTATGAGATGATTCTAAATGTGGATATGGAGCACGCTCACTGGGACCAATTCCTATCGGCCTGAAAATGGGAAAGTCTTGAGCCTGCTCAGGTCCAGAGCTAATTAATGGGATAACATCTGCTTTACGCATTCTGCTGTAGTAATTTCTATCAACTTCACTGTGAAGATGCATGGGAAACTATCAGAGAAATAAGTATCTATGCTGAACCATATTAATCTGTAGTGAGTCTGAAAATGGGAATTTCAATTCTCCTATTATCCTAGGGATGGCAGGGGGAAGGAAGAGGACGCAAGGCTTGTTTCTCGGATTATACAATTTCTGTATTTGTAGCACAGGATATATATTTAGTTCTGTTTGCATGCACATGTTTGCATATACACACGCTATTCAACTGCATGTGGGCTTGTTCTGTGTGTGCGCGCTGTTGGTTTTTTTTAAGAAAGAACGCGGCAGCAGATGAAGATGACCATGCTCCTCATGCAACAATCAATTTTATACAGGAAGATGGTGAAGTGGTTTTATTGCATTACTTAAAAACACAGCATGAATTGCTAAAGAAAAGAATACAGTACTCTAAAACAGGCTTCAAAATGGATAAGCCCACTTCATTTTATCAGCCTGTGTACAATGCACAGTGGTATGAAGGGCCAGGCACCTATTCTGATTTGAGATTTAAATAAATACAACACGAAGGGAATGCTGACCCCCACAAAAAAAAAAAAAAAGAGTAAAATCAGAATCTTTTTCTGAAAATCCCCCAGACTTCCAAATCCAGGCATCTCCTCACCTGAATTTTATCACTTTGTCCGAAAATTATTGGGCAATTTTAATTACAGTGAGGTGCTTAAAGCTGCATTTTGCTCCTGAGTTTTTCCTGGTGAAATCCTGTCAGGCACAGAATCAGACTGCTGAGGAGAGACATTACATTTTTACACGTGTATGCTTTTGTCTGTGCCTACACATATGTAAAATATATGAAATTATGCACCTTTTAAAAATGTCTATATTGTAAACATACACATATATATGTTCATACAAAGCATATACATATACCTAAAAACACGTAGAAATGTGCATGTCTTTGTGTGTATACATAGAGCGAGAAAGAGAGAGACAAAAAGCCAAACCAGAAACAGGTACACACCAGTAAACGTCTGAGTTTGGAGTGGCAAAACCAGAAGAAATCATACCGTTTTCTTTATATTATTGCCTAAGCTATGATTTACAGGTTTAATTCTTTCAAGCTAATGCATACGAATGAATTGCATACGAACAAAAAAAAGGAGGCAGGTCCTTATGATAATGAAATTACATTAATAGTCATTCACCTTTACCTAAGAGGTTATGAGTTCATATGTCAACTCTATGGAATATTTTCCATAATTTGTTTGCCATTGTGTACGTTCTATTTATTTGTTTGCTACAAGGTATTGAAATATTTAGGCTATTGGGAATTAAATGCTTATTTGACTAACAATGCTTATCTGTAAATTAATGGTATAAAACATGGCATTTTCTAAAAGGCTGTCACTCAGTTTTATTTATGGAGATACTACTGAGACAAGATTCAGGGTCTTTCAAAGAACACTAACATCTCAGGCTTAGGAGAGGAAAATATTATTTACTTAACATTTTTAACAATCTTATATAATTGTGTAAATTACTGAAATGAAATAGTGCTTGCTTTTGTCACATGCAAATGACAATCGCACAATGAACCAGGAAGGTACGTTGCACATGCAGTAGCCAGAACGGCTTTGTTTTGAACTTTTGTGTGTGCATGTGTCTATGGGGAGGGAGTTTGGAGAGTGAAGGAATGGGATTTAAAGACCTACATAATGCAAAATTCTTATGTGACCCATTACACTTGAGACCAGAAAACACATTTGATTTTTAATTTGCTTAAGCATACAAGATGGTCAACTTCACCACTGTTGCAATATCCTGATTTGCAGGTAGGATTAATAGAAAGCACACAGCTACTGTTCTGTTCTTTTCTCCTGAAAATGTGCCATGAGGCAGTACGGCTGTAACAGAGGTGAATCCCCAATTCTGTTAGTCTATCTACCCTGTCAATGTTATTTGAAGCCTTATTTTCCTTAAGGGGCTCATTCAGCTGTCCTAATATGTATACAGTGATAATATAGTCATACGCATAATAAAAAAAGAGCTTCAAAATTATAGTCAGCTTAGTAATAATGTGGTGCTGTGCTGGAGTGATTGGCAACTGTTGATCCAATTATATAACTGGTTGCTTCTTGAAATTCAGGGATATGAGATTGATATATAATGTGCTGTAAAGTGTAAAAGAACTGGACAGGAAATAAGGCGGGTTGAATTTTTTTAGTGCTTTGATCAAATTAGAACCAGGTTGATGAAAGGAAATGCCTTGGGTTCTCTGCTTGAAGTTGTGTGTTATACAAAAGGCTCTTGAAATGATCAATTTTGCACATGTCACTCAGTAAGTTTAGAGTGAACTAGTCTCGGTCTGTGCCAGGGAGAGTCTCTGCAACGGATCACTCACAATGCCACTCTGTGCTGGACATAAAATTTGGCAGATGTTCAGAAATGAAAGTGATGAGCCAAAGGAGGGACAATCACAAATCATAGGAATACCCCAAATTTGCAGGTTTGTCTTTCAGGTTTCTGCGCAGCCCTTACTTTGACTCAAGAAACACAGTTCAGGAAAGACAGAAAAGGGTCATCTGGTGAATCCCCCAGAAATAAATGCAGGATTATCTTTGCTGCTGTTCTTTTAAGCATTTATCTAGCTAACTCACTAACTAGCTTTCATCCATTGTAACCCTCTGCCTGTCCCCTGCTTTTAAAACAGCTACTATTATTTATGAAGTGCTGTAGATGTGCAGTGAGAAGCACAGGGACTTTTTGCTCTTAATTTTCCTTGAGGACAACTTAAAAGGAGAGAAAAAAGCATGTATGAAAAGGCACCTTGCAGGTAAGGCTGTGGTTCTTCTGTCGCTTGGTCTGTCTCTGAAGAATGACTCCATAGTGGTTAGGCCTGTATGAGACACAACCTCTCTGGTACTTTTCTGGGATCAATCTCTCTGTACTATATGCTACTCAATGTAGTGATTTAAATCCCACAGTTTCAGTCTTAATGCATTAACATTTCAGCACTCCTCAAATACATCCTGGAAATCTGTCTCCTCCTCATAATTCTTATCCCCAAGTCAGGAATCATGTAAGATTTGAAGTGAGGCACCTAACCAAGTCCAGTATACATCCATACCTCTGCCAAAAATGTAGTATGGTGATTTAATAACAAACACACTCGGGGTGGGGGGAAGAGCAGGGTAGAGAAACAACTAAATTCCCAAGCCAGGGTACAACAAAATTTCTTGCGACATCCACTGCAACAGAGAACAGGGAGGAACTACTGAAGGAGGCATTGACATTAAAACCTGCTGAATTTCTGTTACCCTCAGGATAGTACCTGCACGGAAACTCTCTTGTTTTGGCATAATTCCCCCTGCAAGGAACGCCTCCAGAAAACAGGGTTTCCAGAAATAATATTACAGGATGGGGAGTACTGACGAATCGGTGCAGTAACCTTCACCTAGGCCTTCCAATTCAGTTTTGTGTGAATTACATCAAATTGCGGTGGGTATTTGTGTTGGATGCAGAGTAGTTGAATAGCTGCCCATTTCTACACCAAAGCAGCTCTTTTGAAGTTGATTGGTGTTCCCCAGTAACAGAAACACTGCACAGCATTGAAAATGACAGGACATCACAGTGCAATTTCACTAAAAAAGATGCATGGGGTATTATATGAATAATATTTTTCTGAGTTCCAAGATTGGAGTTAGAGAAATGTCTTTACAATTTGTATGTGAGATACTCCTCGACTCTAGTGGCAGACATTCACGAGAGCACACACTAATAAGGTATAATTTGACAATACGGTAGAGGTCCGTCTTTCCAGTTCTATTATCTGTGAAAGATACAGTTCCTTGTGCCAACTGGGTTGCACAGCAGTAGCATTTTGCTCTGCAGCCAAAAAAACAAGGATCTGGCAACAGAGCTGAATGCTAACACACTGGGCCAGCAGAGATCAGAGTACGTGAAGGGGATGGCGCTGCACTGGAAAGAAGGCATCACCTCTAGCACTGCCCGCTGGCTGACGGACGGTGACTCTTACCAACTATTCGGAAACAGACATCAGCAAAAGCGTGAAATAGCAGCAGCTTTCAGGGTGGAAAAGCAAGTGAAACCTTCCCCGCACAGACGTACAAGCCTGGCGGTCCTTCTCCAGTACAGGAATGGGAAATGCTCCTCCGAGGGTCCCCTCACAGGCCCCCACACTGACGTGCTGCAGCACGGTCCAACCAGGCCGTGTTTATTCATACCGTCACAGAAACACGTAGCTGTGGATCGAGCAGCAGCGGTGGCACTCGAGACACGTACCAAGGAATGGCGCTAACCTGGGTTTTGATTCTCACCGCGCTCCGTGAAAACACACTATATCATGACAACTTGTTATGTTATGAAAACATAAGAAACAGAATAGAATGAATATACTTTAAATAATAGCTTATTTAAAGTATTTTCCACAACATTTGCTTTGCCTTTTTTTTTGTTGTTGTTGTTAGATCACACTTAATATGATTCCACGACATCAATGCTGTGGATGAAATTGAAAGCTGTATTCTTCTAAATGTGTTCCTAACATTCCATTTTTTACAGAGCTGCCAGGGGCTATTCTGCATTCCCACAACTGCTACAAATGTAACATATTGTTTTGCAATAAAAATTAGCTATAAAAGTGTGAAAAATGCCAGAGATCCAAATGTGAGAAACAAGAGAATGGGGTACGGCTTTCGCACCCTTTTAGTGGACATTTTATTTATTTTTCAAATGGAGTAGACATATTTATAGATACTGTATTTCAATTATCTCTAATTTCACACATTTTATGCAAATTCTAGACATTTTAATTGCAAATGAGAAGGGAACTTATTTTTAAAAGTGGAGCAACACAACATTTCAGATCTCAATTTTAATTCCAAATTTATCTACATCACTGTTAAAAACTTTTAAAACCTCATTTACACTGTGACAAAATTAGGTGCAACTTAAAACAAAAACAAAAGACCTCCATACCAATTAGTTATATCGCCAAAACCTTTTTCACACATTCTTAAATCTTTTCTTTTTAAATCAAAATTTTTAGGTAGGAAAGTTTAGGAAGTTGAAACGACATTATTAATCGGTGACACATTATTTCAACAAGAGTCAGTAATTTAATAGTATTGCCTATAACTGATGAAAATTAATACATTACCCACCCTATTTTCTCTTTCTGTCTCCATGACTTCAGTAACCTAGGGCATGGGTTATTAGCTCAATCCGTGCTTAGCCGTCACTCAATGGGAAATTCTTTCAAGAGGATAAACCACAACTCAGCCTTTGGCTGGATAAAAATTCCCACTATACATTAAAAGCATTAGTGACAAATGTCGCTCTTTTCCAAGTAGAATTCCCAGTAGCTTACTCTTAATGAACGTTAATAAGCAGATGGCCTTCAATGCTAAATAAAATGTTTGTGACAAATTCAAACCCAGTTGAATCTGTGCTGGTTTTAAGTAGGGACAATTTTCTAATGGATCCTAGGGCTCCAAATCAAACTAAGGGTCTGGCGATCTGATCCGTGACGCTGGGTTTGAGCAGACCACATGCGCTGCATGTGAGACACTCGGTACCTGTGCAGACCCCTGCAACCTATAACCTGACCCAACCAGCCAATAAGACCTGGGTTTTGGTAAATACTGCCTTAAATTTTGCCATCTGAAATCCATCCTCTAGAAACACGTTTCCCAAACAATAAAATACAGACTGAAAATGAGGTCTCTTTAAGCAGAAGTACTGCCTTTGGTACCGCACTTTGCCCTCCAGCAGTTACCCCGTTCCTCTCTTTTACTACACACACACTCACATTGATGTACACACAGGCAATCACAGGTTTAAGATCACACATGTGCCTATGGAGCTCTCTAAGCTGAGAATACAGTGCTCAACTTCTCACTATCCAATGAAAAGATCTTTAAAAGTTCCAAGTATTTACTGAAACGCATAAAATAATTTTATTATAAATGGAAATTTACTGTCTGAAATGTGTGGGGTTTTTCTCTGCTTTCTTTCTATTTGGTAATTTATTTAAACGCATTCAAAAAGGCATTCAAAAAATGAGACATAGCACTTCGGTTAAGACATCTGTATTTCAAACCAACATCTTCAGGACTGTGAGCAGCTCTGTTAATAGTCTTTTTATTTGATTAGGGTAATCTGCTGCTATGCTATCTTAATCTTTATCCACTACCTTTTAACCAATCAATATTTTAGGGTTTTAGATTTGGAAGGTAGATGATAATTTTGTAGATAAACTCTCTAAGCACTGCTGACATGGTATGGCTGCATATTTAATATCTTTTCAGAGGATTCACAACTCCAGCAATGTAAGAATCTGCCCAGAAAAAAAAAAAGTTAAACCTTAAATTTTCAAAGCTGTGTGCAGGGATTTGGCCACCTGACTCCTATTAATGTCAATGAAAATTTAGGGGTAAGAAAAGCAATGTCTTTTCCCTCAGATCATTTCTCCTTTGAAAGGAACCAGAGAACAAGACAGAGGAAATGAAAAGCAACTTTGTACCGCAGGCTGAGACCAGCAAGGCCTGCTGTTGAGGCAGGAAGTATACAGAAGTAGAACATTTGTTCACTAAATGAGTGAGCCTCTCCACACATATCAAAATAGGTAGGTATGAGAAGTTCAGAAGGAAAACAATTAGATTTTGTGTTTTTAAAATGTCATTAAAATATATATTTTTTAATTTTGCTCAGCTAAAATTATCTGTTGCTTATGATATTAATTTTGCTGCAGATAAAATTAGTTGTCAGACCTCTGTTTATGGCCTAATTACCTTTTGTAACGAAAAAAAAGTAAGGGCAGGAGAAATAAAAGGAGTAACAATAAAATACAGTTATCTACTTTCCAGCAAGGGAGGTTCTTAGTGATGTGTTACCTGTGTGGATTTCACCAGTGCTACGCACATGTTTCACATACATGAAACCAGATTTGCTTGGGCTGTTTTGCCCATCTGGGCAGCGCCAGCTCCTGCCTGCCCTCATTTCCATGCCTGGGGACAGGCAGGACGGGCCAAAGTGCCCTCCATTACTTCTGGAAAACTGGGAATCTTGAAATTATTCGAGCCCCTTTTAATAAGGGAGCAAGTCAAGGAAATTTGTGGACAACGTCTTGAAAAAACAGCAGCTGTAAATAACTGTACTTTCTTTTTGAAATATTTGTCCACTTTGATTCCAGTTTTGGAAACAGTAAATCATTTTTATATTGGTTAGAAGTGAGTGCTAGGCATGCCACTGAAAAGCTACAAGATTTGTAAACAAATGGACAGAGCCCAGTGTTACAGTGCTACGGATGTTAGAAACTAGCACGTTTTGGCCTCATTTCAGTCCTCCCTATGCATATTGCCTGATCTTTCAGCAAGGAGGAAGTACCACAAACACTAAGCATATTTCTTAATAGCTTTTCCCATTACAGTAATCTGAAAATTTAAATCAATTCGTTAAGTTAAATTAATATCATTCATATTAATCAAGTTGCACCCACGATGCCATCTAAACTACAGCTCTACCTGGCAGAGCTTGGGAGCGGCGCATATAGAAGATGAGTGAATCTGGCCTCAGACAGAAGTTGTCCTTTGAAGCGTTCTGTGCAGCATTGCTATGAGATCTGCCCAGCTACGTTTTTTTAATATATTTGACGAACAAAAAAATTTATATCTGCGTTCATTTCACAAGATGGAAACGTCTCTTTCGTGGTAGGAAAAATCCTGCTCCCTGGAAGTGATTCTAATCTAATCTGACACGCGGTATTTGTAAACGTACTTTAGTGTCCCAACCTATTTACAGTGTTTACATAAAACCCCCCGAAATCTTACCACATTCCTTGAAAAGTTAATCCAGTACAAATATTGACTGGCTGTCAATTGAGCATTGTTGACTTGCTCCGGGACCGTGCTTTATTGCCTTAACTGATGAAACTTGTTTTCTTTGCTAAACTTAATTTCTTTTTGGCCCCATTTGGATGAAATATCATTTGCTAGACTGCCCCTCTTCCACTCACTGCTATGGGGGCTGCCTCTTCCAGTTAGCTAGAGTGGTAGGACAGCCAAAGTACTTTGCAACTGTGTGTGCAACAGGAACTTGCAGAAGGAAGCCGACAACCCAGCCTGTATTTTACAAAAAGGACCCGGGCCAACACCAGTCCTATTCTCCTATAAACATTTGGTCCGCACCAGCTCCAATACAGCGATTGCTCTTTTTGCAACCACATATGGTTGAACAGAGCAGTGTTTCCAGAAAGGCTGGAAGGGTCTATGAACCCTTCAACAAGGTCTGTGAAAGGTAACTATGAAAAGCAAACTGATTACCAGAAGGCTTCAATCCCCATTGTGGCAGTCTACACCTTCACTGGGATGCGGTGGGGTTTTTCTAAGGAATTCTAAAATTCTGAAAGCTGAAAACCTTGGACGTCTTTGCATCTTTTTATCAGGAATAATACAAAACAGGTTGTCCAGAAACCAAAGTTCATGAAACACACATACTCATCGTATTTTGAACACCCAAAAAAACATTATTTATAATTTCATTTTTTAAAAATCTATAGTTTCTAGATACAGCGAAAAAGAAACCAAAAATAGCAACTTTCACAACATTCCCTGATTCTGCAACAAATTCCATCAGACATTTTAAGTTCTGACCCCCAGGTCAAGTGAAACTGACAATAAATCTTAGGAAGGATTCGATATCGTTAAGCTGCAAAACCCAAAATCTATTATGAAAGATTTATCAAAACTTACAAAAAATGAACCCAAAATGTTTCAGTCAGTGCAAGGAAGGACAAAAGGGTGGAATGGCAGACAGGGAAGGAAGTGCAGATCTTGAATGGCCATAACAAGTCATAAAGCAGGTACTCCGCTCTGATCTCAGAACAACCTTTAGGACAGAATTTCCTGAAAATTCCAGTTAAGACAGACATAGGGGGTTTATTTGTTGTTGTCGTGGGGTTTCTGTGTAAAGCAATGTAACAGAGCGGACACTTACACTTTACAGGAGCACTATCTGCTTCTCCACACGGGGATGCTTTTTGCACCATGTACAACTCCAGGGCAGTATTTGGTGCCAAGACAGGATGGTGCCACCATCTGTTCCTTCTTCTGCTCTCATAAACACTCTGGTGAGAGAGGGGCAAAGAGAGAAAAAAAATGGGGATACGTCATATTGCTACATCTTCATTTAATATTCTTTATAATTTCTTATGTCTAGCTCAGGTGATGAGACAGTCCAATTCTTTTAATCAAACATACTCAGATTACCTTTTTGGGAACTGAACAAAGTCATGACAGTTTTGCTCTCAGACTGCCAACCACACAGCAAGTTTATTCTTGTCTAATTTGTTTATTTTTTTATTTTATCCCTTACAAGTCACTTTTTCTACACAACTTCCTTTCTTTTTAAATGAAAGGCGGCTTCTAAACATTTGACAAATGGAAGAACCTACCCTATAACACCAGCTATGTCAAGAATGCACCTGCCCTCTGTTAAGATACTTTGGCTAACTTGAATAAGGTTAAATGTTAATATTTTCGTTAGTTTACTGGTTAATAAGTTTTGGGGGTTGGGTTGGTTGGGTTTTTTAAAAAAAGAAAAACAGGTCTTATCAGAAATTTTACTTTTTTTTTTATAATAAAAAAGTGGCTGATTTGTGATAAGATCTTTTTTTTCTTTTAACAAAACGTGTTATCATTCAAATCCTGTCAAATTAATTCAAGGTATCTAAAGCAGTTTAGCTAACAGGCTCCACGAGCGTCACAGTAGAACCACCACATGTCCCAGTTTGAAGTGACTGTCTCCTCTGCTTTTCCTTCAGCAGACCCCATGCTGCTCACTCTCATTCCCACTGACCATGTGAGGAACAAGAACAAGTGCTGTGTCAGATGGCAAGAGAGCAAAGCAGCACTGCCCCCCCAAAAAAACTGCTAAAGAAGAGCAACTGATTCAACAGTGGCTATCCTCTGCCAGATGTCACTAGCAGTTGCCGCTTTGCTGTAAAATGTTATTTGGATATTAGATGTGGGATGAGAAAATCAGCATCTTAACAGGCCACTTCCTTTTCCAACAGCTTTAGCCATAGAAAATGAAATTCTGAAGGTCTGACATTATCCTCATTCCTGTAAGTATGCTACTGCATGAAAAGTCATTGTGCATCTGCAATTTAAGTAGCTGATGTAACACCTGCAGTCATCATACCTCCAGCAACACAAAGTCTGCTGCTCTGCAGCAGCAGTTCTACCAAATTCTCCCATCTTCCTTTTCCAACAGCTTTAGCCATAGAAAATGAAATTCTGAAGGTCTGACATTATCCTCATTCCTGTAAGTATGCTACTGCATGAAAAGTCATTGTGCATCTGCAATTTAAGTAGCTGATGTAACACCTGCAGTCATCATACCTCCAGCAACACAAAGTCTGCTGCTCTGCAGCAGCAGTTCTACCAAATTCTCCCATCCTGCCCCAGCCACTGGGGTTTCTTCTTGCACACTCTTCTGTGGGAAATGTGCTCTGTTGCTCTTCCTCCCTCAGACACGCTCCTGATGTGCGAGCTCAATCAGAACATGAAACACTCCATGATTTTTTTTTTTTTTTAACTTGCTGTAATTGATATCAAAACCATTTTCCAGTGGAATATGTATAGCTGCTTTCTGCAGGTTTCAAAAAAAGGGTTGAAAGTATTCTGTAGCTGTTTGGTCCATTTTCACTTCCTGCTCCTTGTTCACACAGCTTACTTCAGGCACGAAAGGAAGAGCCACTTGTGCTCTGAGACACGGCATCCACGTGCTCATGTGAGCGCAAACACAAACCCAGAGCACTCCGCAACCTTCACTGGGGCTGCATGGTGCCCTCAAGAAAAAAGCTGTATCCCAGAGGTGTGCACGCACGTGTGTGTGTGTGTGTACACATATGCGTGAGAGACACAGGCAGGGGCAGCACAGGCGCCCCGGGAGGGGGGATGTGCAGCACAACAAGCCTGGCTAACACTGGGTTTTTAAGGTGAGACATAATCACATAACATACAGATGGCATATCAGTTTACATCTCACACTGAGAGTTCGTGCTTGGTTATACCAGAAAGGGAGAAACAAATTATAACAGAGTCAGAAAGCCCCTGAAAAGCAAGGCTATGGGGGACCCCAGATGTACTTGAACCAACCACAATCACACCATCAGCATGAGGTGTAAAAAGTGCCAAAACAAGATGAAAACACTGACACTCCATATGTTAAAAAGCTTGGGTTTTGCTGTAGCCCAAAATCCTTCCCTCCCCACGTACCTGTACATAATAATAATAATCATAATAAAAAATAAGCCCTCAAGATCAAATAGTCAGTGATATCCTAAAAGAAAAAAGAAGACAGGCTTAAGAAACCAAATCCTTGTAATAAATAATATATTATGAGTTAAGGAGATGAACTGACAAAGTGGTGCACCTCTAATCTCTTCCCTGCAACAGCGAGAAGAGCTGAATCACTCGCACAACATTTTTCTTTAAGCATGTTCAGGGATTGCTCCTACACTCCACTTTCTCTAAGAATATCATGCTCTACTAATTTACCAGACTGACTAAGCTACATACCAGCAGCATAGTCAGTTTTAACCTGTAATTGTATCTTGCAAAAATAAAATTTCTGAACATTCTCTTATTAGAATATAATTGACTATTTTGGGGCAGGTTTAGATCAGGGATGAGAGACTCAAGCTATTTAACTGATGCAAACTCAGCTCTCTTTTTGGGGTTCAGAGGTAAGGCCCCTCCTCACAAGTCTCTGATGTTCACAATGCTAATTTGTCAAGCCCGGCAGCTGTGGGAGCCTTCTGATGGCTCTGACATCAGTCTAATGTAAATTTTGCATATGACCCATACTTGGAGACCCACTGCAGCCCTGCAGTGCATCAAGGGCCATCTCACTCCAGATTCCCAGTTATTCATTTATTTCAAACCTGAAGTGACACCTATCCACCTGAACAATGATTTTAAATAATCTATACAAGGAAAAAAAAAAAATCCAGCAGCATGGCAAAGATGCCAGGCACATAAATAAAATTAACTAGCCCATATTTCTAAGCAATAAATTCAATGTCACCTTTTTATACCTTCTGCCCCCTTGTCTAATGTCACTCAACAGATTCCTCCCAGCATTGTGCAGCTATTTCAGGCAAGGTAGGGGTAAAGTCCATGAGCAAGGACCTCCCACCTTACACCAGTCCCGTGCTTCTCTACCAACGGCACAACCCTTCAGTTCTTCCTCTCTTAGCTTTGCCATCTGGGGAAAAAAGGTCCCTGCAACATTCAGGACCTAAAAGCCATCACGCCGAAGTGCACGAGCTTTTATGAAAAAATATACACCTTCCAAGCAATAATTGTTGAAGGAGGGAACGCTTTTGGTGTGATACACCACACATGAATTTTATAATGAAAACTCAGGCAGCAATATAGAACAAAAGACTGCATGACATGATGTTTATTTTTAGAATGAATGACAGTTTGGCATTCTGGTATGATAGGTGTAAACAGAATAGAACCTCTATTTTGCTTTTAACAGCCCAGAAGCCGGACAGATTTTTTTTGTTGTTGTTATGTAATTATTTCTAGTACAGTGTTAGCACACTTTCATGCCTGCATATGCCTGGTATATATGCGATCACACTAAAGACCCCTGTATCTTGACAGGTCAAGTAGTAAATGATGAGAATGCAACTCATTAATATTTGAACTAAGTTAGAAACTACTTCCGTGATGACATCATACCTAACCATCTTTTCTAATTTGTTTTCTTAGTCCAAGAAAGCATTTCAACTTAAAAGAAAAAAAAAAAAGGAGGAAAAAAAAAGGGAAAAAAAGAAAGAAAAACAAAAAGGAACAACAGAGTGTTTTGTTAGCAATAAAGTAGCAGATTTCAAATTCCAAATTGATTAGTTACTTTTGACATTAGTTATTTTAGTATTGCAGAGATTTTTGAATGATGCAATGATCATCAGAAACAACTGTGCCCACAATTATGTCTAAATGGAGTTGTTACTGGTCATCAGCTCAGAAGACCACACTGACACAGCTAAGACCCATAATCCGAGTCAAACACACACACAAGTAGGAAAACTAAGAAAGTGTAAGAATAGTATTAAAGGATTAAGAGAACTCTAGAAAAAAGTGGAGTCAGCGGCAAATACAAGTAATCGGTTTTGAAAGTTTGACTTCTTCAATGGTGTTAGAGACAATCCCAAAGAGAATTTAGAAATGAGAACATATTTTGCAAAATATTTGCTTGTAGCGCTGCTTTTGTACTGAAAAATCAACTCACCTACCAAATCATTTTTGTTTAGAGTAGAGGTTTTTACATCCCGCAGAATTCACCAGCAGTCACCAACGCTCCCCAAAGCCATGCTGTTTTGCGCTGATGGAACTGTCTTATAAGGCACAAGGAGAAAAGAAATAACGGGGCCTGGAACAGCAGCCTCACATTCTGCCCTCTGCAGCCAGGATGTGCTGGCTTTTTTCTAGAATTCACACTTTTTCTCTTATACCACATCCCATACTTCTGTTTACACTTTCTCATTGCTGCTCCATCTTCTTTCCCTACTAAAGTCTTGCACCCTCCTTCCACCTCCCTCTCTTTATAACAACCCTTTTTCCCCCCCATCTTTCAGTTGGTTTATTTTCTCACCATAATGAAAGTGGATGTCAAAACTGCAAGCTGGTTTGGCCTGTGGTTTGGCCTTCCCAGTGCAGAGCAGTGGGAAAAGGAGTCATCGCTACGAACCTGCACGAGTGACAGCTATTGCTGCTGGCAAAGGCAGGAACTGCAGTTAGATTTTAAGAAGATAAAAAAAAAAAAAAAGGAAAAAAGAGCAGGAGAGGAAAGGGGGGAAGACACCTTTTTTCAGCCCAGCTATTTGAGAGGTAATTGCTGTAATTTTGTCTCTCCTGAATCCTCTCACTAGGCAAGCTTACTGAGGAAGGCAGATTTCTAGTTCTTAAAAGTGCAATAATTCACACTTTTCTAGAAGAAGTTTTATTAGTTTGAAGTTTGCACTTGACCATTTCTAAATTCTAGGACAAGACCTAAAAACTAAAAAAAAAAAAGGTCAAAGAAAGAAACAGAAACACGGACAGACAAGAAAGAAGATCAAACCATATA
Organism: Aptenodytes forsteri; assembly: GCF_000699145.1. Lineage (NCBI taxonomy): Eukaryota > Metazoa > Chordata > Aves > Sphenisciformes > Spheniscidae > Aptenodytes > Aptenodytes forsteri. The sequence goes on along the minus strand of NW_008795672.1, from coordinate 871,466 downwards.
GTGCTGGGGGTGGGGGGAGACGACAAAGATTTTCACTTTGTCTGGCACAGTGTTTTCATGTTTTTTTAAATTGTTCTGTATTTTCACAGCTTCAGCTGATATTTCTGAAGTATGGAATTTGCATTTTCTAGGTGGGGAACATTCCCAAAGCTGTTAATCCCAGGCAGATGTAAAGTTGCACCACTATATTGTGATGTGGCTGCTTAAAAACAACTTAAAAGGATAATAAAACCCCAACAAAACAACCACCCAACAACCACCACAAATATTCACTAACCCATATGGTCAATAATTGCTGTTTAATAGTCCTCCTATTACAAACCTAAAAAGCAGCAGCCAGAATTACCAGTAGAGTATTAATAAACAGGAATGAGTTAATAGTGCATAAAGACCTTCTAGTGGAACAGTGGGGGAGTTGAATATTCTTTTCTTAAGTCAGCTGTAAGTAATTACTACATGGTGTGCTTCTGACTATTACCATAACAGAGCAATTGGACGTGAAGAATGGATAATAGTATGGACATGGAGGTATTTTTAGAATATCAGCAGTGAGGCAGGTAAATGCCCTACTCAGGCACAAACCTTTAAATAAGTTTAAATAACTTTTCCTAATGACACCTAGCCTGAGCAGAATTTTGAAAAGATCAATCTAATAAATTATTTAAAGTAACTTTATAAAGACATGTCTGTGATATGTAAATAAGGGGAACGGCAAAAAAAATCCCACGCAGACATTAAGCAAGCAGCCAGCATTACGGTAACTACATAATCACAGGTTTCTCTCCGTTTCTTTTAGAGCAGTGCCTTCATCTGTTTGAACGCGGACTGTGCTTCGCTCACTTCCATTGGCTGCCCAGGTGAAAACTAAAATATTCAAATAAGAACTGTAACTGTGATTGCAGGAGTTGTGGGTTTTCTACAATTGAGTTAGTCGTCCTCAGTGATTTAATGATGCATATCATTTATTTTAAAATATTGTTATAGAGCATTCACTGCGATGCAGCTTCGTGTTCAAAGGACTGTCCATTATGTTATGCAGCAGGGCTTTCCATGTACATCTACAGGCTGAGATACTGTCTATCGACACAACATATGCACTCAGATAAAAACAGCTTGAGACTTTTGATTCAGAGAGTAGTAATTTTGAAAATGCACAGAAATATAATTTAAGGAATATTTTGAATTTTTCAGGCTGTAGCAGGTCTTTCTCCTGCTATGTTGCTACACAGGGCAGATGTTGATTTTTCAATTTGCAGGTTTGTTAAGCATCACGGAATGTTTTGGTTCTCAATCAAGAATATTCTTCCCAAGTGGTTGCAAAGTCCTATGCCTGAAAATAAATGCATGTCCTTTTTGTTTCTCAGCAGCACGTGTTCTGCATTCAGTAGAAGCATAAAATAGATAATGCGATGCCATTTATCGGACCAATATATACATTTTAAGCCACAGGATCTCAGAATGCAATGTATTTGCAGGTTATGTTCTACAAACACAGTTTATAAGACAAGAGGCAATTCCATTTACAGTGTGTCATATCAACAGTTCTATTCAGAAAGTTAGTATGTACCATGCACTATGATGTCCTTGGTATTGTGTCCATCCACTGATGTGCCACTATATTGGTCAGCTACCAACAACCTTCTAAAAGCAACAGTCCCTGCATACATAATTTTAACGATGAACAGCATAGCAGGTGAGAAGTATATGCATATATGTTCCCTTTTCCTCAAATTCTTCATTTCTCATTTGCATGCATACCAACAGACAGGATAAAATAATTTTGGCTCCCCTAAAGACAACAGAGATTGTGAGGCTGAGTTCCCCCACAGTATTTGCTATCTTCAACAGTGGTTTATGACTAATCTGCTGCAATGTCATTGATATTAGTACTATATTTTCATGTAACAACTAGATGCAGCTATAGAAATCACACTGTGCCAGATCCACCTCTGCATAAAGTTGCTGACTTCAGGGCATTTTATCAAGATGGGTTTGGCCCTTTGCGGTCTTCTGCCCCATTAAATCTGAAGATTATGTGTTGTTCTTAGTCAGTCCACTGTTACCATAATGGAGAGCTGATGTTATAATGTGGGTCAAACAAACAGCTAATTGTTCTTGGGCATGGCTTGAGCAAAAACAGAATGGAGAGGCTGAAGATGTTAATAATAGTACTTGGCGCAATTATAATAGATTGCTTCTATCAGAGGATTTAAAATCACTTTGCAAGCTTTGCATGCACACTGCTAAGTGTTTTTGATACTCCTATTTGAAAGTGAGACCATCATCTTAAGACCATGCTCATGCATTTAGATACTGGAACAGTGAGAGTTTAAACAATCAAGAAAGCAATATATGATAAAAGGCAAGCTTTAGACAGTCACACTAAATGAGCAAACTTGGAATCAAAGAAAAAGTTTGTGAGGGCCTTTTTAAAGAAACAAGCTAAATAAAAAGAAAACAAGTAGGCAACATTGTAAGAATAAAAAATGCATATGGACAAAGGTTGTTTTTTTGGTATTGTTTTGCTGGGGTTTGGTGTGTTTTCCCAAAAAAATCGAAAAAAATAAAACCACATTTGCTGCTTTCTATCATTTTTCTGCACTACTGCGCATCCAGGAACTGCTTTTGCAGAAGGATGGCACAGAGAAACCTATGTGCATGGTTAGAGCTCTCCAATCAAGACCAGGACTAAGCACAACATGCTGGATTGCAGGAGCAGACTTTCTAAATGTAAGCAGTTTCAAGCAAAGGACTGACTTCTCACATGTCTAGAAAGGGTTTAGGATATTTCTGGTACTGTAGACACACACACTTTCACACTTACACACATGTTTATTAGAATATTAAACAATAATACTCCAGGCTATATGCTGTATGGAAAAATCCTATGGAAAGGTAGAGACTTATAGTCTTAAACAGGCAAAGCAGAGAAAGGGTGAGAAGGGAAACACAAAGAAAAGTGAAGTGGTGACACGGAAGTCACAAAATTGCAGCTGGAATCAAGGTCACCCAAACTGACTCAGAAACTGATTATTGGCAGAATAAATCTGCAGCTCTGGAGCTGACGTGGGAAGCAGGGGGGGCCAGGGGACGCCGTGGCAAAAGTATGAAAAATAAGGTGACTTAACACTGCTGAAAAAGTTTCACCACACAGGAAAACAACACACAAACTGATCTAAAAAACTGTCAGCCAGAGGTGAAGGCACAGAATGCATGAGAGCATGGTAGCTGCAAAGACAACTGTTTTTCTCTTTTGGTAGATAGCGTTACAAAAATATTATTGCCCAAGTTCCCTGCATCTTTCCATTCCTCAGCCACATTCTTCAGAGGTCTTTCTGTAAGGACCAAGAGGGATGTAGTCAGCAAAAAGAAGACAATAGAGGTGTTACCACTTGTCTAGGACATTTGACGTATTTATGGAGAATAAAATTCAATTGTCTCAATTATTAGCCCTAGGGAAATTGTTTTGTAGTTCTCATTCAAGCTGTTACTCAGGATGCATTCTGTCCTTCAGAACAACCTGAAGCTGGTCCTGCAGTGTGAATTCTTTGAAAACAAGAAAATGGACTATTTTAAAATGATTCTTCAGGAAGACTGGATATATTTTAAAGTTTTCCAGTGTGGCACACTGATGTTACATCTTCCAGCTTAAAATAAAGTGGAATCACTGAATCAATAGTTATATGTAGAAGTATTTGGGTTAACAAAACAGTCCCATTATACATTTCTACAACACTAAACTTCCAAAAGAATCCCCAAGTCCTCTGAGAGCAAAACACAACTTTGATCAAGGTACCAGTCTCTCCTGTTCCTGCAGCGTCCCTTGGATATCTCTTGAGAAAATACTGAGCATATTCAAACCTCCTTCAGTGATGGGCTCAGTGCTAAGGTGTTTAAGGTCCATGATTATGCATCATTTCCTTAACATGGCCTATTTTTGCTTTCTTGCTCTTGAATGAGATAGTAAAATGAAACACTTTTTAAAAAAATTATTCATGCATGGCTGCAATTGTTACTCGTATTTCACTGGCATCTCAAGATCTCAGGCAAAAGTGGGACACTGATCTCGGAGCATGTATTAAGAGATGTCACCTTCCCCAAAGAGCTTTCAGTTAGACAAGAGACACACACGGGAGGAACTATATGGTATCCTTACCCAATATTGTACAGAGAGAGCAATTTGTCTGAACACTGAGACTTTATAAAGTACACGACAAACTTTCAAAGGGTGATGAAGGAAGAACTTCAAAGATTGCAACAATTTTTAATTTTATTCACCCATCTACGTTTATGTCTGATATAAACTAAGGGCTGCAAAGAATCGCCTTCTGTCCCCACTTTTGCAAACGTAGTCACTTAGCTTAGTCACATATTGGGGGATATTTTTTGATAGGGAACAGTGTAATTGTTTGCAAGCTGAATGGAGAAGCAGATATTCTAGCTGCAAAAAATAACACAGCAACCTGCTGATCACCAGGCAGAAGTCTTTAGCTGAGATGGTGCCTCCAAATTTATCAAACACTTCTGCCCATGAACCTTCAATCAAAGTTGCTTTGACCACGTTAATCTCAAATCAGCTGCTTTTCATTTATGCCTCAGCTTCACCAAGACACAATATCAGAGGAGGTGCTGATCCGAGGGGATAGGCAGTATTGACATAGTAATGAAATTACAGCCCATAACATTTTGTGGTCTGTGCCCATGGTTTCAGTTAACTGTTGAATAAGATCAGTAACAGGCCTGGGATACCTGTATTAGAAGAGCAATCTGGAAGAAAGGAAAGAATGAGAAATTTTTGCAGCACTTCGAGCAATCTCTGAGGAGAAACAAAGTCATGGTCTCGCAGGCACCTAGGTTTGGCTAACAAGGCTCCTGTCTCCCACGGCCCATGTCACATGGGGTCTTGATCAATTCGTTCACTATCTGGAAAAGTTGTGTTAGCCAGGGAATGCTTGAAGAACAGAAAGTTTACCCAAGACTGAATAGGATCAGGACAATGGGATACAACCTGTACCCAGCTCTCTGCCTCACTCCTTTCAGCCTTGCTACAGGGATGATTCAACTACCTGAGTTTCAGGGGTCGAACTGCTGTATGTTAAGTGAAAGCAGCACTGTTTTGGGGTACCCACAATGCTGAGTTGAGCACCCCAGCAGATGGATAGCTAAGGGTTGGACAAACAGGAAGGGCTACCATACACTGCAACAGTTCCCATTTGTCAGTCGGTGACTCCCAAACCAGCGTAACTTTTGCAAAGAGGCATCACTCTCCCATTTCAAATAAGATTTCCACATTTTTACTACTGCTCTTTGTTGGCCAGGAATTTCATCCCATACACTCTACAGTTGTGTGTATGCTGTGACTCAAAACTGCTTCTAGAAAAGCAGTTTTGTTTCAAGTCCAACTTCTGACTTCACGCAGTACCACCCATTAACTGAGCAAAGCTGACACCAGTCTCATTTATTGGAATGTAACAACTAGGCCTCATTTTACTCACTTGCACTGACATGATGACCTGGAAATATTCCCACCTCTCCCTACCGTTCTTTTTATGGTTTTTCTTCAGCTGCTTGAAACATGCACTGCTTTTTCCTCTTCTGCCTTGCTATCTTTTCTACTCTCCAAACACACTTTTATTCTTCTCCCACTTAATTCATCCTTCATAATTACATATTCCCTTAAGACCCTTTCCTATTAGCCAGGTTTCTTAGTTACCCCTAATGGGCCATCCACTTACAGGTACCATCATTTGCCAACCTGATCACATTTCTCCATGTACTGCAGTTTGAAGTGTAGTTTTCATTTTCTGTTAACACTTCACAAGGTATCATTTTTCTTAGGCTGTCCCCAGACTGCAAAGGTTCTCAGTGCCTTTACCACAGTCCATGGCAGCAAAGTTTTAAAATGACATCTCCCATTACTTCTAACTTTGTGGCAAGGTGTCCGACAACAGCATAGCAGCGAGGAGATCACCAAGACGACTAAAAGTTGACAGCCTTGCCAGAGATACACAGTTTGGGACAAGCCGCCTTGCTCAGCTGGGCCTGTAATCACTGCAGGGAGAGGACCTAAAGCTGGGAAAAACAGCCAGGTCTTCCAAAAGTAGAGAAAATTAACAGATTGACATTCTCAAAATCCTTTTATTTTTACGTTATTGCTAGCTTTTAGTAAAAATATCCAACCTATAATAATCCAACCTGTTTCTACGGAGAGGTTCAGTTTCAACAAAACAGAATTTTCTGATGGGAAACATTTCATCATGAAAAACATTCAACCAGTTCTACTGATAAATTTCCACGTTCTTTTCCTGACTAGAGCCAGGGACAACTATATGAATGCCTCCTGAGGAAAAGGAGTTCCTTAGTTGGAAAAAGACAAGGTGTTTATTCTTCCTGGGAAGTATGAGCAAAGCAGCAGCTGATTAATAGTGAAAGTAGTATTAAGAGAAATGTATGCTAAGTTTCAGCACAGAATTAATTTCTATGGGTAAATATGTATAAATTCCTTACAGTAATAGAATGTGCTGCAAAATTCAACAGATTTCTCACCGTAATGGTGTAAGTAATCAAGGAATATATTAAGGAAGAATAACAAGAGAGACTGAAAAATACCTTTCAAAATTTCCTTTACTGACTACGTGATGTTGTTACAGCAGTAGTCCATATATTAATTTCATCCTAAATTTTTAGACTAGTAGATACAAGGAAGCAAAACCCTCAACAGTATCTGACTTCAGTAGATCTATATCCATTCACAAATTCTGAGGGTTGTCCTGATCAGTTTAATAACAAGAACGAGAGAGGTATCAAGTATTTTAGTGAACGCCTCACAGAAAATATTTTAGTAATTTTCAGTGTGAAGCCTTTCAAGCTTCTTGAAATAAGGGCTACACAGCCAGGGGCGCGGGGGAAAAAAAATCCAAACCCAAAATGCTCCCCTGCCCCATCCTCACATGGGCTGCTAAAGAAGTTCAAAATTCACGGGAACTGAGGGTACAAAATCAACCCTGAAGGCCAGAATTGACTGTATTCTGAATGAGGAGACTTCTTGGAAGAAAGTTAAGATTTAATTCACTTAAAGTATAACAGTCAATTGATAGCCTGTTTGCCACTGAGTTCACTTACTCAACAGCAACAAAAATAATGCAGCAATTACATTAATAAAGGAAATACTCTATGTAAAGGATTAGCTCAAGCTTTTTGAGCTGAACTGTACTCTCTAAAAACCACAGACTGCCTAAAATTACTAAAGAGAAAGTCTCACTGACATGCACTATTTATTGACGTTTATATAGTGCCAGTACAGAAGCAACTATTTTAACCTTTTTCTGTACCTCAGTATTCCAGCCTCAGTTTCTAGTAATGACATTAAGCAGTTCCGAAATTAAATGCTACTACACTATTTCCCAAAATTGTGAAACCAAAACAGAGCAAAACAAGATACAACAGTATTTTTTAAAAGATGTTACGATCAGCAAAAACGATGCATAAAGCCATTATTTTTTGCTGGGCTTTGTTGTGACAGTTACCATGGCTAACCTATTAACATATTTGCTGTACAAGTATGGTCATTCTATGGCCTTAATTAACTTTCAAGTGGAGAGTGCTGTGGCTTACCTCTTATTAAATATCCACTACAATAAGTTACAGTTTTACCCTTCCAACCTCACTTAGCCAAGACACCTAGAAGAACCAGCTTTCTATCTGACTGTAATTTTGTAATTGCTTTTTACTGAAATTATGTTGAAACTGGACCCCCTATGTAAATGTATTTTGCCTGGTTCATCTGAAATTGGCCACCCCTAATCAGATCTGGTTGATATTTGATTGAATAAGTGGAAAATTAAGTTTCTCTCTGATAATGCTTTGCTTTTTCCTCCCTTTCATTATTTATAATGTAGGCATTTTTTTTGTTGAAATTTGAAAGCATGCCCCCTAGAGAACAGCAGAAGACAGACACATCGGAAACGCTGCTTTGAAAGCTAATCTACTTCTAGTACAACACACAAACAGTGTAGTTACACTAAGCAAAGCTAATTTCAGCAAGTACTTTATTCATGAAAAAAGCAATGCTATTTGAGATTTAATCGAGTCAGAATTAGGTTTTGTGATTAGCTAGGCCGAGCTGTTAAGGTATAGTCATAATGATATCATTATTTCCACACACCCATGTGGCATGAGCATCGTCAAGTAGCGTAATGCTCTGTATGTTTAAACTTGTATACTGCCAGCTAAAAGCAACTGCATCCACCTCCATCAGGCGTTCCGCTGAGTATAAAATAGGACTTGAGTTAAAAAAAAAAAAATACTCCTACAAAGGGAACATGTGAAAAGGCCACAGGAGTACACAACTGAAAAATATATAAAAATGCAAATTTCCCTAAACTTCATCTTCGGATGGACTGAAGCATAAGTGAGAACTTCAACAAAGCTATAGAAAAAGATGACAGGTCTGAGTTTCAGAAATTTAAGACAGCAGTAGGATTAGACACTTTGGGTTGTCTTCGCATGCATTTCTTATGGGAGTTAATTCCATTTGACATGCAAGACCAAAGCAAGATTACAGAGGCATAGCCCCATGGCGAGGTGTATGCTGTAGCTAAAAGCTGGGATTTGAATAATTGTGCAGGCTTACTCCAAGAATCAGGCGAGAACAGAATGAATGGATTATTACAAGGAACTTTGTACATTTTTAACTGCTGGACTTAATAAAATACCCTGTGTGTAAGACTGGTATTATGGTCCTCTGCACTCACTCTAGTTGAAGTTTGTGGTAGGATCTATCAAACATGAGAAAAAACAGAAGCTGTTAAAAAAGAATGTGTAATGAAGAATTGGGCAGGGCCTTGCCCCACGCGATTTTCTGAGGGAAGCAAATTTGGAGAGCTTTAGTTCAACATATTCAGGCCCCAAAAAGTTATAGGGAATTCATTTCCTGTATAAAAGAGGGTTGAAGGAACACAAGAGATTGGATGAGGAAAATGAGGGAACAAAAAAAAAAAAAAAAAAGGTGAGTTTTTATTTCACTGTTTCAGCTTGTTAGCTAGGTCATTTATTACGGAGAAAGATTACTAATCCACACATCATTTTTTTTTAAATTGACCTCTTCCCTTTGTGTCTGTGGAAGCACTTGTCTGTAAAAGGAGGTAATAGCTGACTGCTCCTTAGAGTCAGTGCTGCTTAATTAACTGTCCAGTGAGAATTATTGAAATACTTATATAATTCTTATTTAGCACTCATTAAAGTGAGGGATACAAATGCTGGACAATGAGAGGTTCAGGAAGGCTTTGAAAAGAGGGAGTTAGTACTTTAATAGCAAAGAATTATGAAAGCCTGCCCATTAACGGTAACAGAGCAGACCTTTCATTTTAAAAGTCACTGACTCAGATCTGGACTTATTTGATATTTTTTAAAAAGCTCCTTCATCTAACCCCCTAGCAATAGTCGATCTCCAATTCCTCCTGGCATCGCTAACCAGACTGCGCAGTAGGTGCATGAAGGAGGTAAATGACACTTCTGCACCGCCCTGTGACAGTGCCGCAGTCACACAGCCCTGTGTACCCTCGGCTGGGTTTGGCACAGCTTTCACCCCTCCAGCCTGCTCGCAGCCCCCACGCACACAGAAAGCTCGTCAGCCGCTAAGAGCATACCAAGATAGGTAAGAGAGAACTAGTTGCAATGATTCGTACCGAAACAGTACAAGCAAAGTACATGTACTTTCTTAATGCAGGACTTTCTTTGCATAAAACACGTCTATGAATATCAGTATGCCACATATAAAGAAAATCTCAGGTGATGATCATTTTGCCCTAAAAATAATCTCTACTTCATTTCAATGGGTGCTTTGGAAGCCTGCCATAAAAGGTAATGAATATCCTGAATAACTTGGCAGCTTCCAAAGTGGAGATGAAGAGCCTGCGGGGTACCAAGCCACGGCAAGATTCAACACCACCTATAACTTACTCTGTGACATGGATTATGGCAATAATAGACCATTGTACAGAAAACGAACTAAATTCATCGGTACTTTTTGCAAGACAAAAAGAACATGCATGTGCATCTTCCATGCACAATAAAATCTTTTCAGAAATAGCTGGCTAAAAAGAATTAATTGGCCCAATTTCAGTGTGTTTCTTGTAGCGGAACTGGGTTTACAGAGGCCATATGCCTCAACAGTTTGTCCTCAGAAAATTTACCAACAATAGAAAACAGTGTTATCATCATCTTAGAGGCTTTGAAGGTTCATTCCTCCACAGAAGGTGTGCTCCATTCTTCTAACCTGTACATTGTCAAAAGTTCTTGAATCTACAGGAATTCACTTAGACATGAAGCTCAGATATTCTTTCTATTCATGTAATGATTGATGAAACACGAGGGAAAATAAATTGAATTATGTTAAATCTCCCAGGGAAACATAATTAAGCTGTAAAGCATTCCCTTGAAATCCTTGTATCACTCAGGCTGTGTCTCCTACTACATGATCAATAATAATATTAATTAAAGACAATTATTTTGAAGGACTGGCATGAACTTTCAGTTTTTACTATGTTTTATACTATTAAAAGCTAAGGATTTGTTTGGCTATCATATCTGCGAAATCCTTCTGTATTTCCAGCACAAAGGTTTCTAAAGTATCGTGGCTGGGATATTTGTTTTCTTTTTTGGTACCTATTACGGTTCTAAAATCTGTATGTCTGTATATAGTTCAGTATACACACGTTACAGAAACCACACTGAAGATAATAGAAACATTACAACCTTACCCTAAATACAGAAGCTGGCCAATTGCACGGATTATGCTGGTTTCGATTTCTCTTTAACTGGAAGCCTAGGCATTAAATATTTGTGCATGGCAGTTATATTAAATGAACAACAACAACATATGCCTCCATCACCAAATCAAAATACGGCATGTACTTCCAGTTCTCTAAGCAGAAGATGAAGCAAGAGTTCTGGGAGAAAAATCATGGCAGACATGGCTCAGAAGAATTTGGGATCAGGAGATAGCAGGAAGAAATCTAGTTTGATACTAAAAAGGAAATAGTGCCATCAATTTTCTGAAGGAATTTTGCCATAGATGGAATTTGTAGACAAAAAGGCCTGGGAAAAATATTTGGTTGGTGAACAATAACTCTTATCAATGCGACAAAATTATGTAGAAGACAATTGTGTATTTTTACTACCTACAGATAAATATAAATAATTAGTGTGTGTACATATACATGTATTTTAGTATATATATTTATGAATATAAAGAATAGAAATATATTCTGGTTTTAACAACATACCCTTGCTTATGAAGGCTCATGCTAAAACCCTTGCTTATGAAGGCTCACGCTAAAAAAAAAAAATTAAAAAACCCCCTCCCTTATATCTTGGCCAGAAAAATTAACTCAAATGAAATGGTGAAGATGACATAAAAAGTATGGCAGTTCTGAGTAAGTCTAAATTTCAATCCCAGGCACCATCCCTAAAGAGTGACCAAGACTTTCACCAAATATCATAAGCTCTGTGCTGTGGATTTTTTTCAAAGAGAACTCTCACTGGGCAAAGAGCTTCCAGTTTCACGAATGCTTGTCATGAACTCACTTATATGGAAGGGAGATGGACTTCTCAAATACGAAAGCATATGTTACAAGGAATACAAAAGGCTTCTAAAGAAAGTAGACATTGAATTTGGAACACCAAATACTATTATGAATGCCATAAATAAAGCAACAATAATTAGAAGAATACCTTGGTATTCCTGAAACTGCAACAATAAAGCAGTTTAGCAAAATAAGAGGATCCAAGATACAAGTAAGCTGGGTGTTTGCTTGTTCTTTTAATAACAAAGGCACTGAGAAGGCAAATTTCAGACCCTGCGGAAGAAGGCAAATAATTTCTCCCCAAAGGCAGAGGAAAGATTTCTCAAATGAGCTTCATCCTAAAAAAGATCAGAGTAAAATATATGAAGCAAGATGACATAATGGGCTGTTGCTTAAACGCAGCCACCGATAGTACCCTATTCTGAAAACTAGGCTGTGGGTAATTGAATGTAAGACGAAGCAAAAATATAGAAAAGGCCAAGCTGAAGAATAAAAATGCAGTGTGTGTAACAGTATTGAGAAGAGTACAGCTCTGTAGAACTGATTAAGAGCAGCAGCAAATAGTACAGAGTGGATTTGCAGAGATTAGAATGTTGCAGGTTTCTCCAAAAGATTGTATAAAGTTCTTATTGGGTTTGAATTTAAATAGGGTAAAATTTATCTAACACTATTAATGTTTCCCTTTGACCTTCAAATATATCTTCCCTCTACCCCAAAAAAGGACACTTTAAGTATGTTTACACTCCACTATTTCATACTGCCTGCACATGTGTGCGCGTGCATATGCACACGTGTGCAGAGTCTATTATATTCCTTTGCATTATAGTAAGAAATCAAGAAAACCATTACAAACAAACTGCTTTAACACTGGCAGTCAAATTCAAGAGAACATACACTTTGATAAACCCTTCAAGTCATGTTCCTGCATTACCAAGTCCAAAAATTAGAAGTACGAGATTGCATAGTAGGAACTTGGTAATTTTTGTTTCAAAGCTCTCGCAAACACTCCACTAGAACATGCATTGTAGCATGTGGCAGCACCACCTCAGAGAAGTTTATAAAAATTTCTTACTACTGATTTAAAGAGACAAAACATAAAAATGGACTGGGCAGTAAAACTGAAGATAATATTCAAACCCAGAAAACTACAGGCAGCAACAGGACACCGAGTGGAGACAGCAGCATCAGAAAAACATAACATTCAGTAAGAAGTTAATAATAGACCATCATTACAGACAGAATTAACTATTTAATGGATAGATTCTAAGGGAAAGACACCAGAATGCAGATTTAATTTTCTGGTTACAATACTGCTTTCAAGACGTCTTTGAGGCAGGACTTCTATACCTCAGTTATTGTGTTTTGGAGAATTTATACCTCTTTATCATATGAGATAGGGAGTTGTACACAGTCTAGAAACACTCACAGTAACCCACACATGGGAAAAACAGGGGGGTTTTATTTCCATCAAGGTAAAATCTTTGCCACAGACTTAAAACCAGAAACAACCAGAGAGAAAGCCACAAGGACAGCGGTGTTCCTAAAGGCAAAGCACATAATGACTAGCAAAGAGAAGACTTAAAATATTTAAAACTATCCATGCAGTTCCAACGTAGAAACATGTTGTCAACAATGGAAATGCTGTTTTTCAGTCCCTAACCTCTTGCCATTTTGGAGGGGTTAAAAAGGATTTTTAAGATGCAGTCGTAGCAAGCTAGATTTTTCTTATCTGACTTTCCCTGTCTAAAAGCTACAAATTAGAAACCCAACTCCCTATACAGTCTGTGGAGGGGGACAGGCATAGAACAAAGCGAATCATCCTGTAGAGGTGACTACACAGAGTCAAGAGGATTAGTCTAGAATACGGTATACGCCCAACATTAAGGGAGGTGAATCCCACCTTACACACTCATCCAGAAAGCTGGAGAATTGACCTAGCTGAGTCCTACCTTCAGCTAGCCTTAGCTCCTCTAGAGATTTTGGATACCTCTATGAATTCCCCTCTGGAGTTTGAGTAAATTTCAGGATTTGGAAAAAAATATATATAATCTGTTTAACGAGTGAAAAGATAAAAGAAGAAAAGACTAATTTCAAATATAGCTTTTTCCTGTCTCCATCCATGCTCACCAATGGCTTTTCCTATATACAAAGTTGACTGAAGGGAGGGGTGGGATTGAATAACAAATTGATGTGATACAATCACATCATTCACAATCACATAATGGACTATATCCCAATTTTCAAAAGGCATAAAGTATCCTCATTAATACGATAAGTGCAGCAGTCAAATCAGTACTATGATTTTATCAGGGTTTTTGACTGTACATGAATTAGAATATAAAATGCATACAGAATTTTTAATGGAAAGGCTTTAACATTCTGTGAATGTATTTCTTACTGTCATTTACATCGCATTAAAGTGAAATTCCACATAAAAGCATAAAGACAATACTCTACGTCCTAAATTATAGTTTTTCATAGTTGTCATGTCTACATACTGGGAATCTTATTCACAGGCTGTAATATTATCTTAAATCTGAAAAGGGTAAGGTATTTCTCTGTTTGTTTGGTATGGCTGGCAAGTGGAGTTGTCACACAGTAAGGTCAGATGGTTAGGATGAAGCCTACAGAGATCTTCTAGGGATGCAATTGTATTCACTGCCTGTTCTCCAACAGGTTGCTAAAACCCTGGACTTCAGGTGCTCATTCTTAGCAGGGTGCCAAAATAGTTACCATGTTCAGAGAGATGTTTTTATCATCTTCTTTTAGCTCCTTTCGTTTTTCTACCTTGCTTTCAGAACATTAGTTTAAAATAAAGTTTGTCAACAACTATTTGTCTTTAATTCCAAAGGCATGCATTTAGTGTTTAAGAAATAGGTATATACTATTTCTGTATGCATCTACTTCACATTAAATTTTACCATAAAAACTAGCAATATCAGTTTTTACAATCTAACTTATTTTCTCAGATCCAGTAGTTTCATGCTGCTTCAGATTTGATTAATCTCAAAGAAAAAGAGCCTGTAAACTCAGATTTGTTCTACACTCATCAAACCACCCGGCACAGACTGAGTGATGTTTCTGACCAATACATTATAGTTGGTCTAAATTCTTCTCAACTCTAAATGCTGTCTATTAAAACATTGGGTTTTTTCCCAGCACAACTGGAAATGTTGGACTGTAATATAAATCCTGGGATGTAAGAGAATGTAACAGGCCAATGTACCATCCACAGAACAACACCCTGCCGCCTTCTAGGCTGCAGCTTTTCAAACAGATGCAGGTTAGTTTCTTCTAGCAGAACAGCAGGTATGAGCTTTTCAGTAGCACACTAGGTCCTTCCTTAGGTACTGAACACACAGGAATCCCAGAAGCTCTTAGCGGTACTCTGATATTCAAAGTCGGAGTGCTTTCCCTGATGAAAAGGTGTCTTGCAACTACAGCATCTACGCATCCTTATTGTAATCTGTTATTTGTATTGTACCACAGCAAAAACATACGGTTACTGCTGCCTCTCTCCGTTTGGCTGCCTTGGAGTACATGCAGCACCTCTGTTAGTGACCCCCCCAAACCGGGCTCACTGACCTTTCTCAGTCTGCAGTCATTTGGTTTTCTATTTCACTACATTACTTCAGATTTTTTTTTTTTTTTAATATTCTGATGTTGATGAAGGCATCACCTTTGTGGGATCAACTGTAGGATTCCAGGGCATACCAAATAACTGCTGGACTTTAAACAGTGAAAGATCACATGCTCTTTCATTCTTTTCTAATTTTCCAAATACTGGATCTTAATTTTCTGTTTCTGCCACCCCCCACCCACCTCCCCTCTCAACAACTTCCCATCAGATCTACTGGCATCTGCAAGGACTTTTTTCAGTGTATGTAGCATCCAAACATTTGAGGGAGGAAAGATATGCAGCATCTAAGCATCTGGGGGAGAAAGAACAGGAAATTTTACTGGATTCATGGTAGAAGCAGCTACAGCTTTAGCTGCATCTCTTGCCTGTGAATTTACAGATACTTTCAGGCCAGAGAGTAGCAAATATTGGCATTGCTATATTCAGGTTCTAGTAACCATTTATCCATGCCGGGGCAGGAACGTTACTTCTTGAAAGAACCACACAGACTGTTGCATACAATTACTGCTGGTTTTAGTACTGCATAAATCACTAAAAGACTGAGGACTTTTATTTAGTCAATGCGAAATAAAGAGTTTGTAGGAAGTGATACCTCCTGCAACTGTCTTTTTGCAGAGCAAACAATCTGCTACTCGGTTGCAGAAAATGAGATAGAGAAATGAGAACGGTACTTCTGACTGAATCTGCCAGGAGCAGGTTATGAAGAAAGAAAACTCCCTCCCTCCTTTTGTCTTTATCCTCAATATACACAACCACATGTATCAAAGTCACTGCAAGTCTGTATGTCAAATGCTCATCATTTCAGTTACTTTATTTACTGTGCCATATTGTGCAGTTTTCATTAGGAAGAAGTCAAAGTCCTCCTAGCATGCATTTCCCAATATTGGGAATGAGGACTTTAAAGAAGCTACCATTGGCTAAACAGCTGCAAAGGAAAGTAAATCTTGCCCATCACAGGTTTCTTAATCTGCCTGAACGGCCAGGCAGAATACCCATTTAAAGGTCTGCAAGAAAGGACGACTTTGAAACATCACACTGGGAATTGTCCTTGCCAAAGGAGACACTTGTGCACTAATGCTCATGCAGGATGGTCTGGTATACCTGGAACATAACTAGCATCCAAATAGTTAGCACAGGGTACCTCAAACAGCAAGCTGGAGTGACTGGGAACAGAGGCACACCGCTCAGAGAGAGGGAAAGGGGCATATGCCCTTACGCATAATACAGCAGCTTGCTGTGAGGCACAGCACTCACTGTGCCAGCTGTGTGTGTCAAGTCCTGATCACACGGTCCTCTCGGACTCCTACCCCTGAAGTGCATCTGATTTTTAAGAAAAGGACAATTCTACCCATCCCATGTACAAACTCTGAGAGATCACTTTCCCAACATTTATTATCAACTGACTGTACATAACAATCAGAAGCCTCTCACACATGACAGCCCAACCAGCATGGTGTTTTCATAAAGATCCTCGTAACACCCTGTGTTACTTTGCTGCTCCAAGTCTTTCTCCTCCTTGCTAAAAACCATGTTGAAACCACATTTCTTTTCCCCCACTTGTTTGTTGGGGTTTTTTTTTTTTTTTTTTTTGGGTTGGTTTTTTGTTTTTTTTTTTTTTTTTTTTTTAGAAGGATAATAGCTGACTCTGTCTCCTGTTGGGCAGGGTATCTGCTGGCACTAGTTTGAGGCCAGGATACTTGTTTGTTGGGGTTTTTTTTGTTGTTGTTTTTTGGGTTGGTTTTTTTGTTGTTTTTTTTTTTTTTTTTTTTAGACCTCTACTTTTTTTCCCTCCTGATTCCAGACACTATGGAATGAGAAAATATTTAGAGTAACTTGGGGCCAATATTTTCAAACTGATTTCTATAGGTGTTTTCTGTCAATCCTGTAGTTAAAGTCAAGGAGTTACAGGGCTGACAAACAACTAAAAATAATAGTCCTGATTAGGGCATGGCATTACTGAGCATTGCAGAGATGATAGCCTACCCAGTCAGCTTTAATCTTGTTACATCCAGAAATTAAGAATATTCAGATTCTTGAATTGTGAAAAATCGAAGCAAAAGCCAGCGTATTTCCATAGATGATCCCACTATCTAATTAATTAATGAATATTAATCCAACAGGTACCACTTTTTTCCAAACCAGAAAGGAATCAGTGCATTACTGTGGTGTTAAGTGGTGTGGTATCAGTTTGCAGTATCATCTTTTAGGTGAGATATGAAACAGAGGTCTGATCTATAATCGTGTTCATAGATCATAGGGTATATTTTAATAAGCGTTAAGGCTGGCAGGCTGTACTGGATTTAATGTTGACTAACCCAGTTTCAACTCTAAGATCTCCTTTGCAATTTCCCTGGAACATAGAAGTCATACTCACATCCTGCTCTAAAAATGTTGTAATGTCACAGTTTATGAAGAATACTGCCATGCTGAAAGCACTGCATTTCTCTCCCAGTGAATTTAGTCCCACATACAGAGGCAAAAGGGACAGGACCGTTTTCAAACCTGACCTTCTAAGGTAAGCAGTGAGACAAACACACTCGAACCCAAGTTTGAAAATTATGTTTGTGCTACTAAAAGGTTATTTTACAGTTCTTTAGTGTGAAAGATGATATATAAATATGGAACATTTCCTGAGACAAAGCTACAGAAACAGTATTTTTTTTAATTTTAAATACAATCTTTTTTGTCTTTCAGCATCTTTCAGTTCTTCTTATGAATGCCTTTGGCTCTAATGAGATATAACAAATCAAATAAACATGAAGAAAAAAAGAAAGAATTACAAACAAATGGGCAACAATAATTTTTACATGTACAAAACGTACAGTAAGTTGATGAGTTAGTCTGTTTCTATCAGAAATTCAATGTGCACTTATGAGAAATCTGATCAGCTGCTTGCATGTAAAAGACATGCAAGTCTTGTCTTTACTTGAAGTTTTCTGATTAGGATTTTAGGTATTATTTCTGATGTTTTTCCAGATTGACATCCATGGTCTGCTTTGATAATGAATACCCCAAGAGAGCACAGAGACAAGACTGGGTCTCAGAAGCTAGGAGCATTTCAATCAAAGATGGTTTGTTAATAATAAAGTAAGAAAAAAAGCCATTTGCTTCTTTTGCAGTGACTGCAGCGCTGACCCTCTCTTGGTCCTGCTAGGCCTGTCTGAGCAACAGCAGAGTTCAGTGGTAATTAAAGCAACAGTGTTGTGAAAAAAGTGTGAATTACTTTTACAAGAAGACTTGGATGTTGCTACCGACTGACAAAGCACAGCAGGAGAACTCTGCTGGATATTAAAGAGCTATGGTAGTCACTGTATTGTAAGGTGGCTTTTCAGCACAATGCAAAATTGTGACTTTTCACAAGTTTATACCTCAGGAACCATTTGAGTTATCGGCTTAAAATTTAGTATGTTTTATAAGGCACATAGCAGACACCATAAATGTGTCATGCTTGGTAAAATCTGGTCCTATTTAAATTATGTAGACCCTAAATTCAATTTTTACCCTTCAATTATGACTTCACTGGGTAATTATTGCAATATTACAGCCCAGACTGTTGTGCAAAATTACAGAAAGGGCTACATATTCAGACATCTCTCAGCAAATTATTGCAGTGTCAAATAGCCTGAATTTCCATTTTTGACATTTTTAAAACTAAAAAGCATAGCACCTCACATTTTTGGCATTGCACAGAGAATATATACCAGGTATTATACTGCAGCGCTGTACTGTACTGTATAAATATCCTTTTAAGACAACATGGTTCTGTGAGGCAACACAAAGGACCAGTTCTGACAAATGCTTCACTATCTCAATGTTTCTTCTATAGTCATCGGAAAAAAATGCATGTTACAGCAGTTTATGTTTTTGTTAGCATGCAGCAAGAACAGGGGACAGATCCTGAAGTTGGTTTTGTGCATATGTAGATCCAGTAAAGACAGCATATACAAATACAGTTATTCCCATTATTCTGAGAAAATAAAGGTTAGAATTCAGCTTGATAATCCACAGAATAAAGGGAGAGAATCTTCAACACAAGGTGATGGCGTTGTCCTTCAGGGTGTGATACGATTTGATTCAATAGTCAGTACAGTGGTTTTTGAATTAGTTTTCAGTACAGTGTCAGGAATTTATATAATGAGCAATATAAAATTTTCATTTTAAGATTTACTTAAGAGCTTGAAACAGCAAATAAGGATTTTCTAAACATCCATTCGGGTCCTATTTTGAACAAAATCTTGGACCTACTCTGAGCAGTCCGACTAATTTGCAATTTACACAAAAATCACAAAGAAGGGGATATTTACTTGCATGAACTTTCAAAGTGAAGCTCAGCACTTTTTGTCCCAGCAGATGAACACAAAAGACCAATGGAATTATGAAAATCTATTAATGAGCCTAGGACCACAGTCATGTAAAGAAATGTAGTCCGATACCTGGTGTTATCCCTGGGGTTAGAAGCCTCATTACCCAAGAAAAATTTTTCTTTCCCAAATTTTTGGAAGACACTTGGTGTGTGCTGTTCAGTATTCTAGAGAATAAGGCAGAGCCTGGGTAGCCCACAGGGAAAATGCTACACATACATTCAGTTTTGCAGTCCTGGGGGTTACCCCAAGACAAATCACTACACACTATTCAGCAGCAGTTTGACAGAAATGGTACGAACAGTCCTTCTGTTAGGTACAGCAGCTCCATAAACTGTGTTCGTGGATTCTTGTAGAGCAGTGAATCACTCTGTTGTATAAATGTAATATCAAAAGAATCATTTTCCTAAAGTGTTGTTACATTAAAATAAACCCACAGATTTCAGAACCCCCGCAGCTGGGGGGGGTATGGGTGTGGTGTGTGACTGCTACACACAGCTGTCACACAATAAAGGAATCAAGAAAATGCAGAAAATGAAGTTGGAAGAGGACAGACACACAGAAAAAAATCTCGAAGAATTTGAGGCTTCTTTAGTATACGTTCAAATGATGAGTACTGTTTACTGCACCTAGACAATGAACAGCATAAAAAAAATTCTTAATATTATTCTACCTTTTTTTTTTTTCTGGATTTCTAGATAGGCAACATGCACCCTTTGTTCAATCCTTTCTATGTCTCTCAAAGCTTAGGTAGTTCTTAAGACCTGATGTAAGTCTTTTGTGCTAGGAAAAATAAGAAAAGCTTGCTAGAATTTAGAAGTACAGTTCAAAACAATAAACCTCCACCTAAAAACTCAAATGTCCTGTTATCTCTCTCAGATATATATCCAACTGTACATAAAAATAATCAGAGCACCAGCATCAGTTCTGTAAACACAATATCAAAACAAATGTCCATGAAACTAATCCCTTTAACCACTACTGACTCCTAGGCTGCCCTGTTCTTATCCATAAATAATTCTGTCCTTGAAGTGAAGACTTTGAACGGTGCTTCTTGACTAATTTACAGTTAACAAACCTTTGGTGTCTGTAAAAATGATACCAAATATGAAAAAAACCTCTCTCCCCCTAGCATATCATCTTTTCTTTTACTTTTCATTGAAGGAAAGCTTGATTTTTGCAATGTTCCAGCAAAAGATTTTATGATGTGCTTAACATTAAGCATATGTAGTTGCTCATTTGCTTAAGTGCTTTGCTAGATGAAGGTCAGAGTGCTTCGAGCCTTAAAGGATGAAACCTAAATTTTGCCTCCCGCCCTTTTCCCACCCTGAACATAACTAAACTAATAGCAAAATGGATTAAATCAGTGCAAAGCTTAGTGCTCAGTTTGACTGACTCGGTATCCCGTGTCCTAAACCTCTTTCTTTACTGTAATCTCATGAAAGCCACAGAACCTGCATCTGGAATTAACACAAAGACATGACTGCTTGCTTTCTCCCATGACAGATGGGTAGCCTCAAAATTACAGGTTGAAGCCATCATTCCTTGCTCACACATTTCAGAAGGGTGCATCACGTTATTAACTAAGGGGCTGATGTGGCTGTTTATTCCCAGCCACAGTCACATGACAGGGGTTAGGGTATCAGGAGGTTAAATCCTTGGCCCATCAAAGAAATCTTTATGTGTTTACTCCAACAGCTGATTTTCATTTTGAGGGAAGTTGCTTGTGCTCAGTACCTGACAGAAACGGCCTGTGGAGGAAAGGTTCCTTGAGTGAGACTATTTGTATGAGTGAGAGCCAGTCACCACCACAAAAAGTCACATATTCAGCTACTTCACACTTGTTCTGTACACTCTACAGAGAAAAACCAGCAAGCAATGTGTCCAATTAGTAACAAAGACTTAGTTGCTTTTTGATCACACTTTATATCCTTCTCTTGCTATGCGAAAAGAAATGCAACAGATACAAATGCAAGTGACATGTCAGTCTTCAACACTCTTTGTCAAATGGAAACAATTACAACACAATTAAATGACAGTCCCATGCTAAATACATTGAAATGAAAACAGGCTTTTACAGCATCATTGCAGTCACATTCTCTAGCAGTTGGTTTATCACTTAGCAGTACTGCTCAGCTGAGCCGTTATTCTTTGCTTGCTTTTTGATCAATTTTACAGTTAACCTGAACTTCTCTGATCAATCAGATCTTTAGATATTCACAAGCTCAACCTTAGGAAGAGCCAGAAACCTTAATTTAATTATTATCCAGTGGGCCCATCTGAAAGTGTGCGCATAAAAGCCAGTATTCATACCAGTCAATTGTTTTCTTCAGTGGTGAGAACAGTATTTATACTGTGTGACCTTTACAGAATAGAGAAGTAGTAGAAATACCTTTGGCTGCTGTTTATGTGAGGACATATGGATTCTGAGATGTTACCAGGCGGTTCATATACCTACTTAAAGAACTTTCTCTACACATAACAATTTTGATTTCTTCTCTAGTAGGAAAATTTTTTTTTTTCTTTTTCAAAAAAAGTTTGTGATAGCGTCCCCTTGTCTCTGAGCAATATAATTCTCTGATACTAAAACCATAACCTGGCAGAGGTTAACTGTGAACTCAATGACACACTTAGATTCAAAGCATACTATTGAAACCTGTTTCTGTGCAAGCAGAAGATGACCCATGCAAATGCAAAATTTGTTTTCTGAGAACTAGGTGGAAACGGGCACTCCTAACATTGAAATCAACTAGAAAAGTCAAGCAGAAAAAGCTTTCCGAGACAAAATTAGTCTACCTTATAATTCCTTTCAAGGGCAGAGGTGTATAGAACCAATCCTACCAAGTTCTGAATACCTCGAGTGCTACTAACCGTCTCATGTTACTTTTAAGTTCAGTGTTGCCTTTCCCAACCTATCAGCATCAGCCCCACCATCAGAAGAATAAGGAAGGGAGGCAGGAAAGATGAAAAAAGAGAGAATGAGAAAGTAAAATCAATGCCTTTTGGGTATAATCTTCATGGACTGAGCAAACATGCCTGCTCTAAAAGTCTGAGAGCCTGCAGCTGTTCACTGACTTTGATTCCCTTACCATAGGTAGTACTAAACAATACAGGGACAAATTGCCATGTGAGAATATAAGACCTAATTTTTTTTTTTCCTCAAATCAGCTAATAAACCATAACACTTAAGTATGATGACATGACTGAGAAAGCAATTTGTTAAAATGACACAACAGGTTAGGAATGCATTACAACTAAAATCTTTCACCTGCTCAACAATGTATACAAAAGTATGTTCCTAATATACAATTTTTAAATAGATACAGATAGAACATGGGGGTTCTGGGTGACATTCCATCACCGCTAGTGCACCTTTTAATTAGCACGTAATGAACACACTTATCACCGACACCACATCTTTTGTCATGTCAAACTGTTGAGACTTTCTGCTATAACTATCAAAGACACAAAATAGCTGTAGTAAACTGATCACTCGGCAAAGTAACCTAAGTACAACCTGTAGCCATTTTACTTACAATATTCCCTTATAGTGCAAATATTGATGACTTCTCAGTTGCTTGAGGGACTAACACCAAAAAAAAAGAACCAAAAAAAGAAAGATGAACAAATGGAAAAGTGAAAATAAATAAATGGATGTCTCAGTATCAGATAGTTATCTTTTTTCTAATATGTGCTTTGTCTCGACATTCACTTCATGAGCTAACAATCAAATGCACTCCTACTAGAATTCATAGAAAACCTCCAAGTTTTCCCCAAGAAAAGAGAGATCATGCCTTTCTATTACATTACAGGTAAAATAGTTCATTCTCACCTCAAAATATTACACTATAAAAAGTACATTTGATTTTAAAAAGTACCTATGGTTTTTTATAAAATGAAGGTACAAGCACTAAATTACAGTCTTCTGGTGTTCACAAATTGCAAGATGTGCAGCAGATATGGGTGAGTTTAAAAGATCATGTGTAACTTATTTTTATCATGTCATGTGTCATCCTAACAAGATAAAATTATCATCCTTACAAGATAATTTTAACAGTTAGATGCCGTTGTGAATTAATACCTGTAATAGTTTTGTTTCCAACCTGGATTTAAAGTTGGATTAAGGGAGAACGGGCCTTCTGCCTTCAGGACCTCACCTTTCTGCCAGCAAATAAAAGAGACGGACTAAGTCTATTCACCGACAAGCAAGAAGGAGATGGACTACGCAGAGGCAGCATAATGTGAGTTTATGTCAGAGGCAGTGTGCCTGCGACTACAAGTGAACAGCAAAACCCCTAGTGAGATCCGCAGTCGTACCAGTGGTATAATTTCCTGTAGAGACACTGCTGTTGGTCTCACTACTTGGTTGCCTCAGCTAATCACCTCATTTGCCTGCTTTGGCCATTTGGTGAAATAAAGAATGAGGCACAAAGGGGTGGAAAAGTATGGTGGCACTGGGGGAATGAAAATTAAATGAAGATATGTGAGGTTAAACTAACAAAGGTAAATGTACGGTATTGTCTACGCCGCTTTTTTGCCTACGTAGGCCCAGTATATGAAGTATATATGAAGTATATGAAGAGGTACAGCCCCAGTAATGGCCCCCCGTAATGGCCCTGACAGAATATCCCAGCGCAATTAGATGTGCAAAGTTGTGCTTTTCCCCAGTGGTAACACAAAACTCTTCATACTGGCATGGCTCAGAACATGAGTCCTAAGAAACATCAGTGGGTAGAAACTTCTGCATGCAGATATGCACATAAGCTACAAACACATATACTATGAGAATGGAGAAGATGACACACAAAAATTAATATTAAACACGATCTATTAGGATAGTCATCAAATTATGATGCAAAATGAAGACTACTCCTCTACCACTTCAGATAGACAGTTCATTTACTCAGAGAGATTCTTAGCATTAAAAGAAAAGCAGAGAACAGCAATCTCGCAGCAAGTCCCCTCTTGATGGGCACAAGCAAGTGTGATTCTATGGCAGAGCATAGAACGACTTTACCCTGAACTCCTGAAATACTTTCCATGGGCCAACTGGGCTGCTCAGCCCTCAGGGCAAGGCATATTTACAGGCTAGCACTGAGCGAGCAGCACAAGTGTTCAGTGTGAGCTGTGCCTTTAAAGTGGTTCTTTTGTCCTGTCTGCAAGATGAATGTAGTTTGCTGAAACTGAGTTTCTTTAGCCCAGTTTGTACAGGTATGGTGGCTGGCAATATCTGCAGCCAAGTTTTGTAAGGTACAGCTCTTGAAGGTACCTCATATACTAGTGTAAGTGGTAAGTAAAATAAGAAGAAAATGATGACATTCTTCAAGAAACAGCTTTAGGTCCTTGAAAATGATTATTTCGGTTTGCCTGCAACTGTAAAAATGAGTTTCAGGTAATAGCTTTTCTTTTATATAGTAAATGATAAATGAGCATTTAAACATTGACTCATCCACCAACGAAGATATAAAGAACATAAAAACTCACTGTGCTAACAGGGAGTTTGAGGACTAAAGTCACCTGATTTTTCAACCTGGTGATTACACCATAAGGATGTTCATTTGTCTTTACTTCCACTC
This sequence comes from Aptenodytes forsteri, assembly GCF_000699145.1. NCBI lineage: Eukaryota > Metazoa > Chordata > Aves > Sphenisciformes > Spheniscidae > Aptenodytes > Aptenodytes forsteri. The sequence continues at coordinate 846,304 of NW_008795672.1, read as the reverse complement.
CAGTGTTCCAAAACGTATATATATTTCCACCAAAGACAATCAACCCTTTTAGCTTCTGCCATTTATATTTCTGCACTAACCCCCATAAGAGTCTTCTGTTCAAAGTTCATGGGTCTTTTATGACTATAAAGACTATAACTGGAATATTCTGACCTCAGGATATCTAGAGAGCACAAAAATACTAAAAGAAACCCTCCTCCAGTGTTCCCCTCTCACTCAGTATAGGATTAAATACCCTAAGAAAAAATCCTGTGGAAAAAGAGTGTTATCCACTTCGATTACCAATAGCGATTCACACAATCGGCTCCTCTTTTGGTCTCAATGTGACAGGAATGAGAAGTAAAATCATTATGTTGGGCCCAAGATTTTTCAATGGAGCGGGGGGTGTGTGTGTGGAATCTAAGCCAAAGTACTAGAGTATGAGGAGGGAGTTTTATGATTATTAACATGGAAGTTTTCATTTTTCCTACAAAATACCTTTCCAAAGCTTTATAATGAATACTGATATGAGAGAACTCCAACAGCACAAACAGGAGTTCACCTCATAATAACTATTATTTAACAGATCAGCTGAATTTTAACATTTCAAGAGACAATCTGTGTTCATGGTGAGTCAGAGGTATAATTTCTTGTCAAGGTTTTATTTCAGTTGTCTCCCGCATTATGAAAGGAAACCATAGCAAGTAAGCCATTAAGATTTTACTATGCTTCATGCAAGGAAATCTTACATTAGTTTTTGGAAACTTTGGGCTGGGTTTGTTTGTTTTGAATCAAGAAGAAAATTACTCTTAGCTTTACCACTAACCTACCATAGATATGCTTGCCCAAAGTATACGCAGCCCTTTGAAAACAAGTCAAGATCTTAGCTGATTTTAGCAAATACATATTTTCAAGTAAAAGCACACGTTTTACATTTTGCTCATCAAGCTCTTTGTCTGTTTTCTCCAATAAAATGGATTCCGCCTACTCAAATCCTTGGCAGACAGACAATATTGCTCTAAGTTTTGGAAGTGCCCTGCACATGGCAAACACTATCACACTGAAAACAAACAAACAAATTAAATTATGCAGACATTTAAAAATAGAAATTAATCTATACAAATGCTCATGGACCTGTTCACTGGAAACTTTCAAAGGAATCAGTCAGTGAGGAAGTTAGAAAGTTATTTGGTTCAGGGGTGTGATTTTTCCCCTCCCTATTGACTGAAGGGCGAAGAATATTGAGCTCATGAATTTGGTGAGACTTGCTTTCTAGCATTCAAAAGCTTTGGAAAATAGTTGGCTGCAACTCTGTGTGAAAGCTACTACATCCTATAAATGGTTTCCTGTGATCTGAATACTGAAATAAAAATAGACCAAGGATGCTGGAGAGCGTGTAAATTAACTAGGGTCTTCAATCACTGGCATTCCAGCAGTCAGAGAGTAATTCCTTAATCGGAGTGAAAGTATAAACGAAGGATAGAGTCAGCACGAAAAGGGACAAAAACACAGTTCAAAGTGGAACGTGTTCGGTAAGGTCTACAGGCAAACTTTGTCATTGCAGTAGAACAAACGAGGCATGTTTGACAGTAACGCAATAGTTCCAGCTTAGTTTGTCAAGCATTTTCTGTTGCAGGATGCTGCATTTAAGATGCTTATAACTTTGCCAGACTTTAATAATTTGGGCCAAAATATTCTCAAAATGAATGGCTTGGTAAAGTGTAAGCAAAAGCAGTAAGGTTGTTTCCCAAATGATGTTAAAGAGAAAACGTTGACATTACAAACAAAATCAAAAAACCTCTCCAAACCCCACCTGCATTTCACTGAGAAATATGCTTTCATGCTTTGAAACACTGACTTAAATTTTGGCAGGGAAGTAATTGTGAGATCAGAATTTTGTCTTTTGTTGTCTCTAAAGGGAGGTGGGGGGGTGGGGAGCAGGGAGGCTCCCCCTATTCAATGGAGCCTTAGACTTGTCATCAAATAATTTCCCTGAAGATTCAGCCTGCTTTGAGGACGTTTCAGTCTAGGGCTGCCAGGACAGCACAAAACGGCAGTGCCCCATCAGGCTCTCCTCCCTTCATGCCCAGGTTCAAGGACTGAGAGCAGGGAGCCTCTGCTTTCCATACTCCCCCTCCTGGCCCTCAACACCCCCAGCGTATTTTGCTAACCAGAAAGGTCTCTGTGCAGCCATCACTGCACTGAGCACTCCCCAGAAGAGCTACCTTAAAGTGAGAGCTTGGGCTGAAGTGTAGGCAAATACCCACGCCATTCCTTCTAGCTGCATCCTTGCCTCATTCGCTATGGAAGAGAGTGTGAATCAAAAGTAAACTGGCACATGTGGCTGTGGGCACAGGGATCCCCACCTCTATGGATACAGACATTTGAAAGTGTCCAGTGAATAACTCAGAGGTTTCAGCAACCTTAATTGTGGCACTTCTTGCCTTCAGAGCGCTTAACTTTGTAACCTTAGCATTCTTCCAACATGGGTTTTAAATGTAATATCCTACTTGCATTTGGAAATGAACAGCCACCATCCCACCAGGTTTCCAGCCCTAGTCACTCCCATTTTAAAAGATACACCCTAAGGACTGACATACATAATTCAGGTTTTGGATCACAGTAACCCCTCTGAAACCTCCTGTCTTGGCTGTCAAAGAAATTGACCTTTCTCAGTTTAAAGGTGCTTTCTCATAGGAATCCTCTCAAAACGTAAAGGTTTTTAACATCCATCCAAGAAAAACAATATCTGAAAGTCTTTTAGACTCCATTTCTGGGCTTCTGAATATATTCATTTGTCATTAGTAATGTTGGGGCTGCCTAAGGTCTTCAATCACTTGTCCAAAAGATAAATATATACATATATGTCTCATATCTTCTACACAGAAATTCAATAAAATACATACATTTAATAAACAATTCAATAAATAATAGTCTTTAAGAATTCCTTGAAATGTAACCCTGCATTTCAAGCCCTTTATGTGAGACAGCTTCCACACACAGTCTCCTTTTACAGCTTACATATACAATCTGAGTCATCAGACCATTTAACTAAGGTTGAATGTTGTATGTAATTATATGTTATACCCCAATTTCCAAGATGCTGAGCTTTGGAAACTTTTGCTGACTTTGAAAATAAGACCTAACTGTACAAATAAATGGCACGTAAGTCACTCACTACGTCCTTTCCATAGCACAATAGCTATATGGTTATATTATACTTTCTCTCCCCCATCTGCGCTCATTTTTGCTGTTCCTAAATTTCCATTTTGTGAGAGAAGATAATCTCACTCAAACTCAAATGAATTTCAGTGACCAGAGGGACTGAGAGGCCTGGGTTATCCCATACAGTGCCCAAGTATGGAATCGAGTCATGCTGGGCCATATATAATCATCAGAAACAGGGTCCTTGGGAGAGCGACTATTCCCATGTAAAGCCTGAACTGCCTTTTGCCAGTTCCTATTGACTGTGGAGAGAGCCGGCCCCGATTGTATTCTTACCTCAGGCATTACTGAGGTACCTGCAGTTATAGGAGAAAATCCCACCCGTTGTCAGTGGGGACACGGTGTTTTTGCTGAGCAAGCAGCCTGCAGAAACAGTAAAATCCACAGGGAAATCCTGCAGATGTTGAGTAGCCCACAAAGAGAAAAGCCTTAAAGTTCCTCTGCACAAGCCTCTCTCTTCCCACACAGCACTGACAGCATATCCTTTTTGTCACCTCCTCCCTTTTGCTAAGATTTCATCACCACACAGTGATGAAATTACACGACAGTTAATGCTGGCTGCCTTAAATCCCCTGGCTGTTCCTCAGGACTATATTGCAACTATTGGGCATAACTAGTCTTTAGCAGACAGCCACCAGGTCCCTCAAGTCAACTGGAAGCCTTGCAGCTCTGCTAGCTCAGATGGCCACCAGTGTTTATTAGCTCATGACAAACGTCCCACATCTACCTTGCCTGCAGTCACAGAGCAAGCAGAAAGAAGACATACCTACTCAGAGCCCAGATGACAAAAAAGACAGTGTGGGTGTTTCTATTCCCTCCTTTCACATTCCACTACTTAAAAATAGTCCATGATCTTGTAAGAAGGCATCCCAAAGTCATATAGAGAAGAAAAACATAGTCATCAACTTCCCGCATGCACCTCTTCCTATCTAATGAAAAGCCTTAAAAAAACTCCTATTAATAATAACAAAACATCGACAATAATTATAAATAAATAAATGCAAGTAAGACTATGCCTAAGCCATCTGAATTTTACAAAACTTGACATTTTTGGTTTGGGGAAGCATGGGGAGAGGAAGTGCATCCATAGGAAGGAGGTTGGAGATACACTGCAGGCACAACTAGGAATACAGTGTGCCTGCTTGACCTCAGCCTTCCTTCTCTAGACATACAGAGCAACTTCCAAATGATCATACAAATTCAATTTTAAGCAACTAAAACCGTTGCGTTTTAAAGATTTCCTCTTTATCTCAATAAGTGACTTCCTACCAAAGTTGCAAGTTCAGAGAGTTTTTGACAGATCTTATAATTGGTTTTCATTTTGCCATTTGGAAGTTTAAAAAAAAAATAAAATAAAAAACAAACCAACAGATAAACGGGACATTATCAGATAATACAGCAAAAGTTGTTTAGGCGTGTTCTTCTTGTCTCTCCCCCCAAAAAAATCAGATAATTGCATGTAACTAGTCACCATTACTTCAAACAAATTATGCTCTGTTGAAGTACGAAGAGGTTTTCTGGCACTCCTTTGAGTTCAACCTATCTTATTTTCACTTGACAACAGATATCTGTAGGTGTAACTTGTTTAACAGCATTATGGTTTGGCTGTTCCAAAACTGCTCCTCAGCAAACCCTTCCTTCTCATGTCACTTTTCAAATAAATATTTGTAACTTTTATCTTGGAAATTCTCAGGTTCACTAAACAAATAGTCTCTGAACACAGGATTCTTTGTCCTTTATTTATTACAGATCATCTCCCTAGTACATTACTTAAAAAGGCTGCAGAACAAAGAAAGGAGACAGTGTGACGAGCTTTCAGCTAAAGCACTTAAACATAGACTACCTTTTTAAAGTTTTTTTTCTTGAATAAATTGATATAGCCAAGCCACTTAAACTGCTGGGTCATGTCCATCACTGGAAGAAGCATGTTTCTATAAAAAGGAAGTATAAGTTTTGTCACAGAACATCAATACTAAAAATCACTAGGCAGACTGCTTGGGTGAAACGCTGGATCTGCAAAGTCAATGGCACAAGTTCTATTGAATTCTGCGGAGAAGTCATCCCTGGTTCTCTCAGATGACGCTGAACTATGGATGTGCTTCAGGCACCTCAGAGGTATAAGGAAAAGGTGAGCACTTTGGTCTTTCCTTTCTTTCACAACACTGAGTGGCAAAATAGTCATTCCTGTAAAAGTCTGATACATTAAAAAAACTACAGTTTTTTAAAGATATACTGTTAATGACATATTAGCTACAGGTACAAAGCTAAGTTTTCACTGGGAAAAAAAAAATATTTATTTGCTGTTTGGTCAGGGTTTTTTTAATGGTTTTCCATTTCCTTGAAACTATTTAAGTCAATGAGCCAAAATGGCCAAAACTTTCAGCAGTCCTATTACTGGGTACTAGCCATGCCTAATACAAATACAATGGCCACCAACGCAATTTAAATTCAAATTTTCAGGAAAGATGTTTAGACCTGGGCCTTTGCTTCAAAGCCATCTTTGTACAAAATATTCCCCGCAAATTTTATAGGCTGAATTCAACTTGAAAGACCATGATCAGCAAATGTACTCCGTATTTTCAGGAGAAACTTGCAAAATATTATATGAGCTGCTGCTGTTTCAATGACAGAAAGCACAACCCAAAGACTATAGAGCGGAGCCACGGATGCTACAGCATCAGACACTAAACCGAGGTATAGCAACGTTCAGTATGCCATAGAGCTTCCTCTGGTGGGATGCAGGATGAAATCACTGCAGTTGAGCAGAGATCTATAGAGGAAGCTTTCTCTTCCAAACTCACACCAAGAATGAAATGCTGGAGAATGACTGCAGCAGGGGCAGTTTCTAAAGATATATAAAGGTTTAAACACCTACTGTATTGTGCTTTGGTACATCTGACTGCCATCTCTCAAATTAGAAACAAAAACCAGGCAGTGAACTCTTACATTTTCACTGCAGAGAGCTTTTTGCTGTGGCATGAAGCAACACACCAGGTTTAACCGCTGAACTCCAGGATCGTAAAACCCAATTACATATTTAAGTTACCAAATTAGGTATTAAAGTGTGGTAATTCTGTAGGAAACAATGTTGCAACATTATAGCAACAATGTATCCAAGCTCAGGATAAGTCATTAATAGAGGGGAAGGTGATTTTTATCTTAAAACAAGATCAATTTTAATACACTCCTTCCCCACTGCCAGCCCACACACACTGCCAAGCACCAGGACATTTGTACCCAACCCATCTGCATTGCCAGCTTTCAGACACTAACGTTTGTGCACACTTGTGGGCAGGATCCCTCGCGATGACACAAAAAGTAATGGATGTAGAAGGTATGCATAAAATAATTGAAAAAGTTACCCTGAAAGTCTATGTTCATCTCCAAGGAGGAAGTAGGACAGAAAGCAAAGGTACAAGAAAGAAATCTGTAGAAGGTGCAGAAAGAAGAAAGATACGACAATAAAGGTCCAAAAATTCGCCTTAACTGCTTTTGTATTACCAAAATAACCATGGAAAATAAACAAACACATGCCACATTCCTTAAATTTCTTCTGCCCCAGACACACTTTGTCTCCCTGCATGTGTTCATTTTCTTTAGTTCTTCCCTCTTCCATCTGCTCTCTCTTTCCTATTCTCTGTCCATCCCCAATCCTGCTGCTTGGATTGGTGCCACTAGTAGTACCACAGTGAAACAAAAATATGCACCAAATAATCACTCACAGCCTTCTCATATACGGACCTCATGTAATTAGGTCTGAACAAGACCTGACTAGCCAGAAAGACAGTCTCTGAGTACACACAATTGCCAGAGTCGCCAGTGAAAACAGAACATTGATGCCATAAGTTGGCCCGTGGAATAATATGTGACATACCATTTTGTGACAGATGGGAGACACTCATCTGTGCTTCAGATGTCTGAAATAAATGCAGTTGTATTGTCTGTAGATACATACATAGATACAGCAAGGAGGCACAGTCACTGAAAGTCAACATCTACATGTACAAGAGTATTATTTGGTTTGAAGTATTCAGATAATTATCCACACAGAGCTACATTTTCTGGTTCATATTGCCAACCAATTTCAACCTTGCACCTACATTTATGAAAAGGAATGTCTGAATTACCTGGGCATTGACAATCTGTATGTATAAACACATAGCTACATGTACACAGGGCCGAGTATTACCCTTACATTTTGTATCTCAGGAAAAGAACCCACGAGATGCTCCTCTGCAGATTTTAGAAGGAGCAGACATTAACATCTGTACAAATAACTTCTTTATTCCATTACTCAGAAGCCAAACTGAGAAGAAGCATTCGCATCCTGATTTCAACTCATGAGTTTCATGCTAAATTATATTTTACCTCTCTTTCACTTCATTTCTGTACTCTTGGTCCTCCTTTACAAAAATTACATGTGCTTCCATGCAAGTAAGTCTGAAAACTCAAGTCTTTCTATTCCAATTTTAAATAAAAGGATCATATATTTTAATAGTTGATTCTTACATGGTTGCTGCCCGTTCCTAAAACTGAAGCTATTAGCAGCTGTAAACTTTCCTTCCCTATAGTTGCTTAACTTCAATGACAATTTCAGATTAAAAGTAATTCACATGATTAAATAAATTGGAATAGTAAAAATAGAACTATAGAATGATAAAAGCAATGTAGATATTCTAGATATAACACAAAGTTTTTAATTAAAACGCAGAATCTTCAATTTGCTCCTAAATAAAACAGTAACCTTCGCTTGATTGATTCTAGGAGTGTTGCTGATATATCTTGTTATAGTGGCGTGAATCACATGTTAATTAACAATTTGAGTAATTAAAATGTTTTTATTCTTTAAAGATATTAGAGATGGAGCCAAATATCTATCATAACATGTGCAAAATTTATGGTGTCCAGCACTGAAGGAAATTTAGTGCAGAATAAGAAAATACAGGTGTGTCTGGCTGCTATATACTTTGAGGTAAGTATTTTAGCTTACTTGAAGTATGATGATAGGTACAAACTGAGTTGATCCAAGAGATAAATCTGTTGTTCATGAGGATATATTTGATGTAATCCTTACAACTAAAGGTAAACTAAGCCTCTTCCATGTTTACAGGAAATCCACCAGCGTTTACAGCTTCTGTCCAAACTCTGTTTCTGTGAGCTCCAAAAAGCAATTATCTGTGTGCAGAAACATACCTGTACAGCATTGCTTTCTCGTCCTTAGAGAAATTAAGAGTTCCTTAGTGTACTTCAGCAATTCACACATTTATTTCCTTCACAGACATAATGGCCAAAATCCACCTTACTCACGCTGGTAACACCAGAAATACATATACTCTCGCTATAGTTACTAAAAACACACTGTAATCTTCACAATTCATATATAATGAGTGCCTTCAGTTTGTCCCCCTTTGTTGACTACACAGGTTGTGCCTTCCCCTGTAACATTATTCCTCAGTGTGGGCTCTGCGCACTGGCCAACCCCTGGCTCCTCTAAGGAGACCTGCTGCTGCCTCTGCTCTTCCACGGACCTCCCCTCCCTTCCCAGGGGCTTCTCCTTCCCCCAGGACCCTTTCAGCCTCCTTTATCAAACACCTTCTCCCCACCTTTAGGTTTCTGTCCAGCTGCCCTGAACAAAGCTCACCCAGGCTGCTCTCCCACACGCCTCACCGTTTGCCCACCCACTTACTTTCAGTTGTTCAAACAACTCGGTGCCTTTTGCTGCCTCCACGGCTTGAATATTATCACTCATTTATGTGTTACTCACTTTGTTTTCCTTACATTTCTTTTTTATTAATCTTCTGTCCTCTTTATTTTCACCCTCCTTCCGAGATCAGCACTTGTACTGGGTGTGAGCACCCGGGCGTTGGCTGCGCTGTGATGGCGGGGGCTGCCCCCCGCCGGGCACAGCCGGTTCCAGCCGGGTCCGGCCGGGGTTCCAGCAGCCCCAGCGTAGGGCACAGCCCAGCCCCTCAGCCTCGCCGGAAGCACCTCAGGGGAAGCAGAGAACAGACAAAATGGCATTCAGCAGTGAGGCGTGAGGAAAAAAAAAATGTGAGAAACAGCCCTGTGAGACCGGCGGGGAGAGGAGGAGGAGGTGAGAAGGAAGAAGAGGTGCTCCAGGCCTGGGGCTGAGACTAGGATGGGGGAGGTTCACCTGACTGGCAGAGGTAGAGGTGGTGATGGGGCAGAGACCCTGCTGGTGGAGCTGTGTCAGCCCAGGCTAGTACACTAGCCTAGCTCAGGCTAGTACACATTTTTAGCTACATTAAAAAAAAAAAAAAAGGGGGGGGAGAAAATATGAAATCGGTGCGCAAGTTTGGTATCTATCCCAGGTTTCATCGAGATTCTTGTCAAAAAAACCCCTCTTGAACACCTCGACAACTGGCACATTATACTGTCAACTCTAAACTTCTGATGAAAAATACATATGTACATAAATTTATATGTCACCCCTAGGAGTATAAAAATATACAGGTACTATAAACTATATTTCTGTACACCGGTTCTTGTGAGTGCTAGCCACAACAACAGACTTTCTCATGCACCCACACGTATTCTGGCTTATGTAAGTTCAGTGGGAACTGTTGCTCTTATTCCAAAGTTTTCCCAACAAATCACACAAAAATCAGCAACCCTTTCCTGCATTATTCAGGATCTTTAATATTAGCGCACTTCAGATATTCCCTAGCACTGACAAACCACAGTACATAATATAATTTCAGCATTTAAACTTTCATCCCAATCTGGGTTGAAAACAAGATCTTTTTTTGTTAGAATCTCTACATTTCCACATTGCGATAACCTTGCTTGCACGCCTATGTAACACATGCGAGATATCTTTCATTTCTCTTCAATGGGAAGAGAATGGCTCAACTGCAGATCATAGATCTTAAACAACTGGAGTCAAGTTGCAAAAGCCTGTGTTGGCAGGTCAACAGTTTGAACTCCTTTCTCTACACATCTTCACTTGCCATCAGGTCAACACAAATATTTAAGGGCTGAGCGCAGCTGTGAACAAAGCAAGCCAGTGCTGGTGAAGGGGCACGAATTCTTCCCCCTCACACAGCGTGTCTCGCACATGCCACAGCAAACTACCCAAATGCTGGGGCTACTGTCCCTTTACCCTCTCAGACAAAATCCACCTGATGGTGGATCCAGCCCACAGATCTGATGACTCGTGTGTGCTTTATTTGCTGGCAACTTTGAATACCGTCAAAATTCCTCTATGAGGCTGACTCCACCCCTCCACATTTTTCATTATACTTCTCAGCAGTTTAAGCTTTATTCCTACCAAATCTTGTTCCCTGAGGCCTGATGCTTCCAGAATATTGTTTTCTATCACCTTCTGGCAGAATCTCTTTTCTCCATTATGAAAAGGATTACATATATTCCTGAAAGTAGCAAGCATTTAGAATAGTTCTGTCCAAGTATTGTCAATCACTATGTGAATTACAGGGAATCTGGAATTCCCTCAGCAGTAGCAGAGTCCCAAACGCTGTAGTTTTCATAACTTTCTATACATTATTCTGGGCATCTTGAGCTACAGAAACCTGGGGTCTACAGACTAGTCAGATATAGAAGGACCAGCTAAATGTTGGCACAGAGACATGCAATTTTGCCCTTAACGCACTGTTTGAGAGAAAGCCTTATCTATTACACTCCCGGCCTGGATCCAACAGCATCACACTGTAAGGACTACATAAACAACAAAATACCTTTGGGATTCCCAAGGTGTGCCTATATGAATATTTTAGTTTGAATCAGGAGTCTTTTGGAAGCTAACCTGGAGGATGCTCTCAGGAGCATACCCCATGCACTCTGCTACTGGGAGATAGCTTGTGAGACCTGACGAGAGTAAACACTCAGGTAAATACCTCTCAAAGCAACAATTATAATTCTTCCTTTTCCCAGACTTATCATCAGCTAAGAGTAAGTAAGAAACAGCAGGAGCGTCATATATCATGTTCTGCTTTAACAAAAAATCTGGACTTCAGGCTCCTGGAGCTAAGTAGAAAATGCTTAACTTCCACCAGATGTAGAATACATATTTTCCTTTCAGGGCAGTTGCTGGAATAAACATCTGACACTAAACAGTGAATGCTACTGCAGGCCTGATTTCATCCAGTCCCCAGCATCCTCTAAAAAAGATAAACAAACACTAAGTATATGTAGAGGATTAATGATCACTAACCGATGCTTTCTTATGAGATCTGGGATAATTCAGTGAAGACTGAAAAGATGAGGGAGGCAGAAATTAAACTAAATATTACTTTCACTGACCTTACATGCCTTGAGACTTGCTTTCATACATGACCTAGGTGCCATGATTAAAGAACGCAGGAGAGGCAGAGCCCCACTGCAGCTTTCAAAGCACACTCGTGACTTTACAACATTCAGCCATAACAGGAGAATGCTACACCTGGATCAAATGGTTTCTTACTGACCATGGTGCAGAAAGTTAATGTAGGAGCTAGCCTCTGCCTGGAAAAGAAACTACACTTGTGAATACCACAGATCAGGATCCATAAGTCTTAAAAAAAAAAAAAAAAAAGTTAAAATAGTATCCTGTGTCCAAGTTTCCCCACAGCATTTTGAAATCCATTCTCAAGTATGCAAATCTTTCAGTTTTACTGACTTTAGTAAAGGGAGCAGAAAATAGATCTTCAAATTGTTAAAATAAAAATATAAGGTAGATCATTAAAGCACTGAATTTTATACCCGTCCATTATTCCCTTTACCTACACACTTGGGGGGGGAAGCGTATGTACAAACACACATGCACAACGGTGCCAACCCTTTTCATCTGATAATTCAAACACACATGCACGATGGTGCCAACCCTTTTCATCCGATAATTTCAGCCACTAAAGCTGTGAAAACGACTAAGTCCCACCTTCAAAGCTATCAATGCTATTACAGATGAGTCCCTCTCTTTTTCCCCACTCTTTCTCACTCGTACACATACATGCACATAGATGAGCTGCCAGTTCTATTTATTAGACTCCTCATACACAGAGAGCAGATAGCTCATCTGCATTTTATCAGGTGCCTGTATAATTAAAGCTTATTGCAAACAGAGATATTATTGGTGTATTTTATTACTTGTGTATGAGCAACCGAACAAAGTAAGAGGCATAAATGAATTCAGTTTTACAGTACTTTGTTTTAAACAAATGTCACTACCTACACACACACACCTAATTATCAGTTCTTACACATTCTGCCAAATATCAAGCCTATAGTTCATAAGCCAGACTCACGACAGGCAGTAAATATATTCTCCCTAATTTAAAATTTTATTGCAAAATACCCTGTGCACTACGTTAACCTACACTAAATCACACCATGCAACACCAGCCTTACCAGTGTTTACTTACTCATTCAAAAAATGGAAAACAGTACG
>NW_008795672.1:822677-828674 GCF_000699145.1 Aptenodytes forsteri | reverse complement strand
CTCATTTTTTCTTCCATTATGGAAATAAAAGGACTAGTGCTTTAGTTCGTTGCTAGCACTGCCAAAGAAACATGCAGTTCTCTAACCTCCAGTACAATGTACCCATAAGGTACCAAGCATCAAAGCATATTAAAAGATATTAACTGCATATTTGCTTATGAACAAGATAAAAAGCTGTAGGGCCTCCAGGTTCTCAAGCTGTGAGTGGAACAGCTTTGCAATTTGCCTGCAAAACTGCATTTTGATCTTAATGAATATAAAATGGCTGCCATTAAAAGTAAAACAGATTATTTCAGGTCTTTTAGGGCCCATAGCTCTTTGACGGTCTTGGAGGGGCACTATGATCTTTCATTAAAATCTCACAGCAGGACTCCCTCACCAGCAAATCAAGCCTTGCAGTCGAGGAGATTGGCTACATTTAAAAGTAATTTTCAGAAATCTACACAGATTTTCAATTTGGTAATGAAAGCCATAAGAGAATGCAGGCAGCATTTTGTTGAATATTGTTACTAATCCAGTGCTCACATTCGTTAGAAATTAAACTGCCCCGTAACTATCACGCTGATGGCAGCCTGCCATTTCGGCTCGGTTGTAATCTCCATTTGTTAATGAGTAGCATGTGCTAATTGTTGTCAGCATCCCTGCCATACATGCCTTCCATAACAACGTATTTTTACCTGCTGAAAGGTGTTATCTCTTGCACTGTCAGCATCCAGTTCAAGAGAAGAAATCTCAGAATAGTAGAAAAAAAGGTTCGGTTTCGTTTGGAATAGCATGAAGTTAAAAGCATACATTTTCATATTGATATCCAGACCCTCCTAGTGCCTCATCCTGCATATGCTACTTCTAACGTTAATACGTTAAGGTAAGACAAAGATGCTGTACACTATAATGGCACAGGGAACAACAGAGGTAAATTCTATATTGTAATGTAAAGTAAGGGATGCAGCTCCCAGTAAAATGAAGTTGAAAGGTTTGAAAAGTTAGAGTGATCATATCTCATTACTGCAAACAATGTAAGGGGGGGGATTAAAACAAAACCTGACCTGGAGCTGCGACGAAGCTGGATTGGGACAAGAAAGATTGACTCTGAGTAAGTTAGTCAGAGCTGATGACTGTGCTGCCCTCAGGTGGAAGGTCTTGTCGGGAGGGGGAGGCCTCCACTTACGATGTAAGCCCAGAAAAAATAAAAATAATAATAATAATTTAAAAAATAAAACTCTGCCTTAAGTGGATACAACAAACCAAGATATTCAGAAGTGTGAGCAAGAAGAGTTATAAGATTGACTCTGAGTAAGTTAGTCAGAGCTGATGACTGTGCTGCCCTCAGGTGGAAGGTCTTGTCGGGAGGGGGAGGCCTCCACTTACGATGTAAGCCCAGAAAAAATAAAAATAATAATAATAATTTAAAAAATAAAACTCTGCCTTAAGTGGATACAACAAACCAAGATATTCAGAAGTGTGAGCAAGAAGAGTTATAATACATGAATTCTCAAATAAACCAAATGTGAATTGAATTATGGCAGAAGAGAACAATTTTCATCTAGTGAATTGTAAATTGGGTTTGTTTCCAGTTCATATTTGAAATGCAAGGTTGATGCTTGGCTTTTCATTTTATTTTTTAGCTGGGGGGATTCTAACGGAGAATACACTTGAAATAACTAAGATCTTACTGAAGAGCTCTAACACACACACCCCCCGTGTGAGTGACGCACATTCTCTGAAGCATATTTAGTATCACTGCATCAAGTAGATTAGTTGTTCACCTGCCATAAGCGACAATATCATATATTGCTACATGTTTAAAATTATTCAAACCAGTTTTGTACACATACATAGGGTCTTTTAAAACAAACAGGTTTTTTCAATATGCAGGCGCAATCTGCAAGAAGCGATATGACAGGGTATTCTAACAGGAAACAGTCTTGTGAACTGATTTTGTGTGCTCATTCACGAATGGAGTGCAAGGACTTTCCTTGGGGTTTTAAGGGGTGCACAAAGTACCCACAATATCTCTACAATAATAAGATACTACTTCACTCCAAGGTAGCCAGCTAATCGGGGTTACAGCATCCCTCAGATTGCTCCAAATGGAGTCCAAAGCAGAAAATCAGCAACCTAAGTTTCAGAACACACATGAATGATTAACCACCACATCCAAGTGACTGGAAAGACAAAATATGAGGGATCAGTCCAATCTGCTGGAATCTGAAATGATAATTTTTGCCAGTTTCTTGCCTTTTTTTTTTTGGGGGGGGGGAGAGGGCAGAACACCTTTACATGTAATTTTAGAGCTTTCTCACCAGTTTTGGTTTTTACCTCATCCTGGCTTCTATGACGCAAATTAACTCTATCCCAGCCAAAACCAGCACAAGAACAGTTACATTTTTCCAAAGCAAAAGACAGCAATAAAAATGTGCTGCCAGTTTGATTTCAGGGTTTGATCTCCTGTTTTTTCACTTTGCTGAACGTTGCATTTTCTACTTCCTCCTGCCACATACCACCACACTCACTGTGACAGCAGTATCCTCATTATACATGATGTTTCACTATTGTATATACCATAGACTGAGTGACGTGACATTACCAGCTCCGCCTAACACATATCAGCACACAGAGCAACATATAATCTCCTTTTTCTTCAGTAACCAATGCAGAAGCAGCGGGTGAATTTCCAGAGCACCAGTTTTTCAAAGCTAGGACAGAGGGCATCTGTAGCAATGCTTTGCTGAACTTGGCAGAAACACCCGCTAGCTTTGGTCCCGTGCAGTCTGGGCTACTCAGATGGGCAAGCTCAGCCTAGGTTATACCTAACCACTGATGTGCTTGGGCTCACACCAAGGGATGGTGAAAACCTTGCCTTTCCCCTTTGACGTACTCCGCAGCTCAACTGTAAACCCGCACTTGCTTAGGGACTGGTGTCCAAACTGTTCAGGATCCAGAGAAGATGGATGAGGACACTGTCTGCACTCAAAACCAATCTCAAAAGCATATTTATAAGGTTACACCGCAGCAGGTGCCTTTCCGCTAACTAGCTTTAAACTGGTAGCAGTGTAACTGGGGCAGCGCCGAGCTGTACATGGTTCTAAAAGTACAACCCAGAGGCAGAATAAATATTGACGCGGTACCCTGTGATGAGGTGTCTGCAAGGCTATCTGTATACAGTGGAGTTCAAAGCAAGTCCAGGGCAGGCACATAGTTTTCAGTCACATCTTTACCTGCAGTGCAGATGCAGCCCAAAAATACTTCCGCTAAATCATACCCTGCAAAGGTGCTCTCAGTGCAAGCTAAAAAGTGTCACACTGAGACTTAGTACAGTGTTGCTACTGCGCCATAAATTCACACCTTAGCTTGATGCATGCAAATATCCCTCCAAATGGGGATGAGAGAAAGGGAACAGCTCTGTGAGGCGACAGTCCTGCAGGTTCCTGAGCATGTGGATAAGTTTAAGCTGGTTTTCAAACATAAGGTTCAAGACCAGTATGTTTGGGAACTTTACACAGTCACTTCTGGCATTGCCCATTATTAGTCTTAAAAACAGTGTTTCCAATGAAGCCATTGCTGAGAACAAAGGAACAGTCACACGAATAAGGTTTTATAAGGTTAGCTTTTAAATTAAATGACTTTTTTTCTTTTTTAAATAACTCAGCAATTTCCATCATTTTTTTCTCCTTACAACGTTACTTTTTTGAAAGCAAATGGACCTAACTACATCTTTGTAATCTTTGTTTTCTTGCACAAAAAACATATACTAATTACTATCCATCACAGTCAGTGATCCATTTTGGGAGACCTAGGAGAAGTGACACACCCTATACCTTTTTATATAAAGGCAAGCAAAAAGGAAGTGGTTTTTTTGTATCTGTGTGTCACATACTGAAGTAACTTGGCTATCAAAAAAAAAAAAAAAAATCATGTTTATCTTACCGTTATAAAGGAAGGGCATTCATTACATTAATTTTCTAGTAACTTCCTATAAGGACAAAACCTGTAGAAAAAAACATTAAAAAAAAAAAAAAAAAAAATCATGTTTATCTTACCGTTATAAAGGAAGGGCATTCATTACATTAATTTTCTAGTGTAACTTCCTCAGGACAAAACCTGTTAGTTTAAACATGGCCTACGTTTTAAAAACGTGATGAAAAAAGACTGAGTAATTTGGGGTTTTTCCATTTTATATCTATTCTCTAATCCCTCTTGCAGGAGCTTTCCATTCACACATTTTGCATCCAGATGTTACTGCTAGTTGTGGAACTTGGTGAATTAGCTCAGGACTTTGAATGCCATTTCACATTCCTGAGGAAACAGGCCCTCCTGAAGAATTAGCTGTCCTAAGCATAGTAGCTGGCAAACAGGGAGGAGGAGAAAACAGGAGCAGGGTCAAAAGAAATGAGAAGAGGAGTGGAAAGTCACATAAACTTATAAATAAAAGTCTCGCATGGGCAGAATTTGAACAAAACAGTAGGAGAACAGAGCCAATAAAGCTGGGGGCAACGTGGCATAATCAAATTCACATTTTATAGACACCAGATTTTGATTCCCTCTTCTTTTCCACACCCTTTATACAATGCTCTCGATTGAGGTTTGTCTAAACAGTCTCGTCCAGAAGAAAAACAGCACAAATTAAAAAATGAACCAAGTGTAACAGACGTTTCGGAGGGATGCAGCACCTTTCCAACCCACATGTGCCGCCTATACAATTGCCTACGCAACCTCTCTTTGCATACTGAAGGGAGTAACCTAACATTATCACTTATTGCTTGATCTGGCCTGCAAGTTTTTATTTGAGCATGGCCCCACTGACGTTATGAAAACTCCAACATGACCGAATAAAACGCTTTGGATTCAAGAGTTCACTTGGATTCATGAGTTCAGATCTTCTTTGCTGAAAATCTGCTAGACAAGCTCCAGCCAAAGGGGACTACATACAGGATATAAACTCGATCCCACTGAAGTATACGGCCAAAATCTGACTTTGATAGGGACAGAATTTTACCTTACAACTTGCCAAAAGAGAGACGGGGAAACTGTAATATCAAACATCACTGAGACAGAAAATGCCTTGGAGCTGAAAAAGGCTACAAAACAAGCAATTTGTTCTTACCTCACCAGAAATGGCCCCAATCTGCCCTATATTCTTTATTCTATGGCTAAAACAGCACAAAAAGTTCTACATTCACCATCTGATACGTCTTGATATATAATGGTGGATATTTAAACAGAAACTGAAGATCTGTATTTAAATCTGTTAGACCAGTAAAACAGCTTAAAATTTTTTTTTCTGTTTACTCTCCTGCACTGAGTGGACCTCAAAACGAGCCAAGCCCATAGCTTCCAGAACAAGTCCAAGGTCCCCAGCCTGTACTGCTTACTACCATTCCAAAGCACAATGAATCTTTCCGGATGTATTTCAAAATTGCCTTTTCTTCCTGCTACACAGTTGTCTGCAGACAGTCTAGCTTTTTTCCAACCTTATCTATTATTCACAAAAAGAATTATTTTTATAGAAGCTAATGCTTCTTTTCCCCAACTTTTTATGATCAAGGTGACTTATAAACAGCTGCAATAAAAATGGTTGGGTTTTTTTTTTCCCCATACAAGAGCATTCTCAATAATGTTTCAGAGAGAGCAGAGAGGCTAAAAGATACGTGACATTCATAGATTTCACCCCTGAAGCCACAAAAACCACACTAGCAATTTCTTCATTTGACCAAAATGAATGGTCATCACAAAAACAAATGTAAGTTTGGTATCACTGATTTGGCTGAGACAGCTTAGGGGCTTGAACTTAATAGACTTCCTCTGACAGATTAGGATCTTCTGGTACGTCTGCATCATCCTGTCACAGCAGATAGCCAAGTCCAAACCACAGGCATGAGACTGCCCTTGATCCATAACCTTAGAATACAAAATAACTGGCTAAAGAATGTAATAAGACTCCCAAGGAAATACCTTTGAGACAGTATTCCATTTTACTTGGTGGTCTTTTTTGGGGTG
>NW_008795672.1:818965-822414 GCF_000699145.1 Aptenodytes forsteri | reverse complement strand
TACAGCAATGTGATGGATAGTATTCTCTTTATTTATACATCCTTAATTGAAGTAATTTTTCCCCCTTTGTCTGGAACCAGGCCTTGCATTTCCAGTCAATTGTTTTGAGAGTACCACAGCCCATGAAAATAGTAAAGCAATGTATGACTCCAGAACTGATGCTTAATATTCCAGTGGATGTTTTAAGCTGCTCTTTATTTTAGAGAATTGTTTTTGTAATAGATATACTAAAGGTGATCATTTTACTTTATTGCTAGCCATTGCTGACTGAAATATTTTGCCACATGAAAGTAATTACTATGACTATATTACTTTTCTAACCTGTTCAGTGTATTGTATCTCAGATATTCATAGTGTGAAATTCTGGATCCTCATTTGCAAAAAAAAGGCACATTGTTCTGTGCTCTGGCCTTAATTACATAAAGCCCATATAGATGTTATCCAGTTTCCTTCCCCACCTGTATATCTTAGGTCTACAAAAGGTTATAGGAAAACTCCAATCTTAATGTAGAATTGCGCAGATGACAAAGATGAACAACACACTCAGATGTTTGTGTTACAAAGGAGAAAAAAGAACCTGCTTCGACCAGAACCGAATCACTCCAGTGAATTTTTTAAAAGGATGCAAGGAACAATCATATTCTTATTCAACATTAGTCACTACTCTAGCCAAAATTAGAGAAGACAATTTTTTGAGACATCCTCAGGATTACATCCCCTGGAGATGGAAAACACGCCTGTGTTTCACTCACAAAGTCACATCTGCTTGGAGTAGACTTTTTTCAATTCAAACCATAGTAATATATGCGCAATAAACTCACTGTTATAAATATTTCCCATAATATCCATCTTCTTGGTTCTCCTGCTACCCAAACCAGCAGCCATGTTACCATAAATCAGGGAAAGTATTCTGTAGGAGCTGCAAGCAGCTCTCATTGTATTTCTGGAAACAGCCATCCAAGAGGAGGCAAATGGCACAAGAGAGACAGCAGAAATTGTGGTAGACTCCACATTTCAAACTGCTACACTACTTCTGCTCCACATATGAGGTAAATGTGGCATTCTGGGTTAAAGACAACCGGTGGATGCAGAGATTTTGGTGGAGTAGCTAGCAGTGTATCTGGCCCACTGAAAGGCTTTTGGTTTTATCTTACTGAAAGCATTCCGATATCTGGGAGAAATTAACTACACCTAAGGAGTGTGAGATGAACCAACTCCACTACCAAACTCATTGGGAAGAAGAAGGGGGGGGGGGGGGGGAGGAATCATTCTTTCAAGCACACACACAGCTTTTTTCTTTTTTTTTTTCCCCCCCTTGTCACAAATTACCAGTATTGACAAGCGGCAATTTTTTCTGAGCAGTGAAGTTGTTAAGCTGGGTAAAGGACAGTTTTCCTGTAAAAATTGCAAATGTCCGTTTCAAAACTCACCATCTTTCCAAAAGAGAGACTTACACGATTGCTACCATCATGACCTGTGACATCTCCTTCAGAAAATGGCACCGCAGCCCCATTCATTGACACTGGATGAGGGTAAGAAGAATTTAACTTCAGCTGCTCTATAACCTACCAACCATTGTGAGCCCAAGTGCTTCTTGGTGGCTGCATAAATTTCAACTGCATTCACTAATGCTCTATGTAAGGAACATAACGGTGTCAGAATAAAGAAAGGAAGTAGACAACAGATAGTTTAAAACTAAGATGAGGCGTTTCTGCACACATAGCTTTCTTTTGCTTAAGCTGATACCTCTGTTTCTTTCCCTTGGGGGGGGTGTCTTATCTCGGTTATCTGGAATGCCGTGAACTAGAAACGTGGTTCAGAGGAACTAATCACAACTACCAAAAAGCAAAACCTCAGTCTTTCTTTTTGTATTCTATACTAGGCTCCATTCGTACACAACAGGGCTAGAAACAGAGTAGTGGAGGATGTATTTGCCCACTTTATTGTGGTATTTCACGACAGCGTTTCTGTAGCCATTCGGTCTCCAAATACATATCTATCTATCTACTGTAAATGTTTTAATCTCAATCCTTAGCAGGTAGGACTTTAAATAAGCTTTTCTTCTGAAATATTTCCATTAGCATTATTTGTTATTAAAAAAAAAAAGCAAGCTAAAATAAGATTTCTTACAAAAGGTAATTAAGCAGTATAATATAGTAATAAGTGGAATGAACAATAAGGAGTTGTACTAAAATATATGCCTTGTGCAGTAGAGGACCGGTGTTTCAGGAGATTAACAATTATGATCACCACTCCTCTTCTGTTTCTGTAATACTCCACACAATCTTTTTTAAATTACTTTATTAACCTTTCCTCCTAGCACAGAAGTGCCCGATTATAGATAATATTTCAAAATCATCTGAGGTGTAAGTGTGTTTGATTTGCTCAGTAATTATTTGTCTACTTTATTACATTGACCAAGCACACAAGCTCCTTGACCAGTTTTATTTCAAGTCCAGTTAAGAACAGGGTCGTATCATTCTGTGTGATCACTCCCTTTGGGCCCCAGAGCACCTGAAATTTCATATGGGAGCTGGTAACTTGGACATGAATATCTCACGCTTTAAACATGCAGAAATCAGTCAGTGCACTGTCATTTAAGGTTAAGGCTCCTGTTCATAAAGGAAAGGTTTAGTGCACATGTGAAAGAAATTTGTTTATTCACTGCATTGCAGACCAAAGACATTTAAGCACAGGCATGCAAATTTGCCTTTCTAAACCTAAAAGGGTGTAAAAACCCTATATATTTGTCAATGCATGCTCTTTCATGATAATTTATTCCCAACATTTCACACAACACATTATTTCAATTTGGATCTGAAGTATTAGCCCATTACCAGCTCCACTACTATCTGCAGCTTCATGCTAAACATATGGTGATCACAGAAAAATACGCATTTCTTAAAACACAGGCCTGGAGAAAACAAGCAAGTATGAAAATAAAAAACGCAATGAAAAAGTTTTCCTGCTCTAACTTTGCAGCTTTGTAGGAAACGAAAATAATATTTACATTTTTTTAAAGATGAAAATGCAATGAGATGAAACGCGGTACACAGTTGATTCCTGAGGGCCACCACTAGGATAAAAGCATAAAGCCTGGGGACTTTGTTTACTGTCCACAATCAACAAATCCTGAAATCTCCATATGCAGCAGGTTTCTAAAGCTCTGTTAGTAATACTGTATATTGCTGGTCAACTCAGTCACCATAGAATTACAGTGTAGGGTATGGATGCCAGTATTTTAGACCCAAACCAAGCATAAAAAACACAAAGTAAAATTCAGTGTCAGCACAAAGTTGACAGCGAATGATTATAACAGCTTCGAAGCTTGAAAAAGAGTGTAAATAACTAGGATCCCCCGCGGGCTCACTCAGCCTGCATACATAACAACTGTGATGGACAGCCACTATGGTAAAGTAAAAAAAAAAAAAAAAAAACCACTCTGAAAA
>NW_008795672.1:756485-818312 GCF_000699145.1 Aptenodytes forsteri | reverse complement strand
AAAAAAAAAAAAAAAAAAAAAAGTCACTCTGCAAAGATGCAAAAATTCTCCTGCAACGAGTCTTAACTGTCACCTTTCTGACTAAATCAGCTACTTTTATAGAGGAAAAAGTATCTATATTGTAAGGCGCACATTTTCAGTACAGGCTGCTACTTTAACAGGTAAACCATTAATACATTTTTCAGTGCTAATAAGGCCCAAGAATTTTTATTTCTTAAAACCAAATGATTCAAAGCTACATGTTACCAAGTCCTTTCTCTCAACCATCACCCAATTAACTACAGTAAAGAGACAACCCAGACCACAGAGCAAAAGAATTTCAAAGGCGGCATGTATCTGAACATAAGAATGAAAATACTCTTATCTACCAACACATAAATATTAGTACGCTTTTTCCTTGGGACTTTTTTTGCTCCTACATGTGTACATATACAAGCACAATATGCACACGTAGTAATGGCTTTAAAGTGCTGGCAAATTGCAAGTGAGTAGATGCGTTGGGTCCTCAGACTCTGTCAGACATGTGACAGCACTGTGATTATGTGGTCCCTTCACAGCTCCTGGCTGGGAGCGAGGGAAATAGGAATTAACAGCAAACACTAACATATGCCTACAAACTACTGCATTTTTTTTTAAATCAATTAGCAAGCAAACTATTTAATTAACTAACTCTCTTTTTTCCACGATTTATTCTCTGTAAGCTTTCAGTTTTGGATTAGAAAAACAAGCAGGTATTAAAACTTTCCTCTTTACCCATTTTGGTTATATTTATCTGAACTAAGTAGACGCCTCGAAATACCAGCCTTTGGTCATTGGACTATTTGCTTGATTTTAATTTAAGCTAAACAGGAGTTCACAAATACGACATAGCAGAGACATTTGTGATGATTGGGCAGTACCTGCTGAGAAAAACAAGTACATCTAGCAAAAAGAAAAGAAAAATTCTCTCATGAGATAGTAAAAAACCATTATTAAGTTCACGGTGAGTTATGGAAAAACAGAACTTCTCATCTTGCAAGATACTAAATGCTTTCTTTCTTCACTGAACATAAAGAGAATCAAGCGTTCGACTCTTTGTAGGTTGTGCTCATCAATTTGGTGAACCACACATGTAAATTATGGTTTTATAACTTTATGAAGTGAAAGAGTTACTATTAGGTCTCTGAAAATCCTGAACATTTTCAAGGATGACCCTCAGCAAAGGGCTTACTTTCACCCATAGCTATACAATCCTTATGTTTTGCTGGTGCTTTTTGATCTTTCTACTGCTGTTTATTCAGAAGCTTGCAATTTCTTTCCTCACTTGAAAGAACAGTGATATCCAAAGGCCATTTCTGAAAGTCAGCACAGCTGCAGGTATTTGTTTAGGCCACTTTGTTTTCTTTTGCTATAAAAACGTCACGTACCTGAGATGTTCCCTCAAAAAATTAATTAGAGTATATGAATGGTGGGATAGGTTAATCTCGTACAAATTTTTGCGGTATTACTCTATTCAAGGAAATACAACTCTTCACATGACAGTTGACTTGGCTGAAACAGCAAATAAAGGTGGGCACCCAGCGCTCTGTTTGTGGGCTGTTAAGTATACATTTCCTTTCAACTGACTGACAAGAGACTAGCTCAGTAGATAGCCGTAAGTAGTTCTCTGCACCTGAGCTTACCTGCATAGAAGTGGCAAAATAATTACGAGCCTATTAAGTATAGCTTTTTAGTTCTTTTCGAAGGAAACCGGTTTTATAAGATTAAAGATATGGAAATTTTGCCCAATTTCACAATTTACATCTGACCTGGTAGAGTTGCTGTTCCAACCGAAAGAAGCTGACCGTTCCTTTTATATTTTGTCT
Organism: Aptenodytes forsteri; assembly: GCF_000699145.1. NCBI lineage: Eukaryota > Metazoa > Chordata > Aves > Sphenisciformes > Spheniscidae > Aptenodytes > Aptenodytes forsteri. The sequence continues at coordinate 816,468 of NW_008795672.1, read as the reverse complement.
TGACGCCACGATGCTAGCCTTAAGAAAGTGGGACAACAATGGAAATGCATTTGCTTTGAAACCGGTCTTACTAAATCTACTGACTACAGGCGAGTTATTCGACTTGGGCCAGAAGCCTTTGCAAAAAATCTTAGAAAGGATAACAGGATACAGCAGCAGCAAAATTAAACAGTTGTATTCATAGCAAAATAACAACTCTAAAAAGTGAAATTCAAAGCTGTTTTTTAATGTTTCTTCCTAGGAGTGACCAACAGAGCAGCAAGCAAAGCAGTACTTGTTAGCCATGCTAAGTGAAGCCAGATTTGTAATCTTGCAGAAATAAAAGGCAGAACAGTAGATATAGAAAATATTATTCCATACCAGAATTAGCATAACACAGCACATCAGAATATTAAAATTTAACAAGGATTTCAAACCATCCTTGTATCATCAGCAGAGAGTCATGTCACAGGTTTTTTTATTGGTTCAGCAGGATAGGTGTAATTGTATCAATATTTTAATGCTTGATGCATATTGTCTGTGATAAATTGCTTGCATAAATAAAAAGCACCGATATTCAATTGCCAATGAAATAATCACACATTCTAGATCTTTATTATATCATGCATTATTTAATTACAATAATCAGAATCCTTTTGAAGGTAAAACAAGATTAAAAAGGTTTTGTTTTATTGGATCTATATATTTGATTTACACTTTATATGTTAGCTTTGCATTAAGAATTTATAAGGCATCAATTCAAACGGTGATATTACAAGAGTTTATTCCGTTTGTAATTAGTACAGTACTCTTAAAGTACTCTGGCTACGAGAGATAATATTTCAGTATTTTAATGAGCTTTTTAAGTATAATTGATGTAACAATCGTTGAATTACACATTTCTACCTGAAGAATAATGAAGGAAACATTTTAATGAGAAATTTAATCATTATTAGCAAATGATCTACTAAACTGCCATTTACTGACATTTAAAAGCTTAATAGCAGAAAACTGTATTTTTGTACATCTGCATCACTACAGATGATTATCGTCTCAGTTGCTCAGGTTTTCTGGTACAACTTTCTTTGTTAGGTTTTTGTTGTTAAATTTAAGAAAAGCTTTAACTCGCAATTGTCAGCTTCCTCTGGAATCTATGGGGCTTGACATGTATACCGATAATCTAAATAAATTTGGCCCTTTTCAGCCTTCAGCATTTTTTCAGTATAAAAGGTCTCATTCTTGGGAGTACTCATGCTTGCATCAGCTTGATTTTCATGAATGCCCTGTAACCTCCCTGATAGCACCTTAGACATGGCGATCCTACCATGGTGTTGACAGCAATGTGTGAAGCTACCACATTTTCTTTATTTATTAAAAAAAAAAAAAAAAAAAAAAGGAAAAAGCCAAAAACAAAAACAAAAAAAAAAAAGGAAAAAAAAACCCAAAACACAAAAAACAAGAAACGCACCCCCGAAAAACCACCCTTGAATTTTGGGACAGTCATTGCATGTGTGCCATGAGACCTACCTCATCTCCTTGCTCACTTCTCCATAGGCACTCACCCACTCAGAGTAGTATTTTTCACACAGTTAACATCCTCTTTTCCACAGAATCTACTCCATATCACCATCTACCTGTTACCCCAACGCACACAGAAAACCTCTCCTTTCCAGTGCATTGTCCCAGCTCAACTTGACGCGCTGCAGAACAGCAACGTCTCATACTCAGAACACTCCTCCCAACCTTGCAACAGCTTGTACTTTGATTCATGATATTCTCCCGTGAAAGGTGCTCTCCGGGACAGAAAACTGTTCCATGGACTGAAACGGGCTCTACAGCGTAGATGGTAGAGGTGGATAGCAACAACACACCCGCACCCCATACAGGAAGCCATCCGGACATCACAGATGTGACGTGAAATAACAGCTACTGAGGAAACAAACATTTATCAATCTCTAGGCTCACCTGATGTAGGATGAATGGAGATCCATAAACAGGCACATTCTGCTCTAGAATAGTACAATGGTACGAAATTACACAACAGAAATACACATTTTTTCTGAACTTGTTAGTTCCTTATTTAACCCAGTATGATTTATATAGTTGTGTGCAATCAGGCAACTCTTTGCAGTTTGAACGGGGGGAGGAGGATTTTACTAAATTAGTAATTACTAAATTACTAAATTACTAAATTTACTAAATTTAGAAACAACCTGTAAAAAATAGAAAATGGTAACAAATCACACTGATACACAGACGTAAAACAAGCGGCGTACATAAAACGCCATCTTAGAGATACTACTCAGCTTGCACAGAGCTAAGCAGGGGTGGAACCATCCTGCGCTTAGGTTCAGACGTTTCTAAACCCAAAGCAACAGGAAGTTCCTTGCTTTTAAATAGATAGTGTTGTTATTTTTGAGGAATATTGATCCACCATTGCAGCACGGTACTAGACGGCATTGGTCCACCATAGAGAGGCTTAATTTCAGGGCGGGGGGGAAGATAAAATTGAGGTTCCACTCTGTTCTTTTTAAGTGGTGACTCAGTCTGAATAAAAATTGGGAAAGCAATACACATAAAATAAACTAGCGAAGCATTATTAGTATGAGGTTTCTCCCTCATGACTGCAGTTTCCACAGCCATCCACTAGGAACAATTTCCCTTTGGTCCATGTGGGTCCTAAAAATTCCCTCTTTCCCAACCTTTATAGGGAGAAGAGTCTAGAAAAGGGGCAAAAGAGAGGCTGGATATAAAGAGAACATTTCTCTTCCTAATAATGTTCTTTGCTAGCAGTGATAGAGAGGTTTGAGAAAATCTACAGTCTAATCCAAACAAACAAACACACACCCACCCCAACAGAAAATCTACAGTCTAATCCAAACAAACACACACACACCCCAACCCCCCAAAAAAACCCCAACAACCCACCCAACCCATGAAGCTAGAAAAAGATGAAATTAGTCTCCTCACCAGGAAGATCTCCTCTGCAGACAGACAATTACTTCCTATTCATAACACCACCTAAGGCAATTCAGACCCATCAAGGTACTTATCCTCTGGTACCTGGACTGCCTCATTATCACGTTTAAAAAGATTAGAAGAGAAACTTCCTTGAATGAGTAGTAATACGCTAGGAGTCCTTTTGCTCCTTTAGGATGAGGAGAATTGAAAAGGATGGACGGGAAGGTATGAGCTTCCAAAGGATGCTCTTCACCAGACGTTGCCCGTCTATGTCAGGGCAGCTTTGCTTTCATACACAAAGAAGAAGGAGGACTTGCAGCTCTTCGCCACAGGTCAGATTCTGCTGCAGATCAAAATCCTGGAGGTTCCAACAAAGCTTTCTGACAAAATTACTCAGCTCTGCTTTTGCTTGCACATTCCCTCACTGTCCCAAAAAGATGGCAGTCTCACTTGCATAAAATGTCTTTCTTCTCAGAGCTGCAAAAAGCATAGAGGAGTCGGGGAAAAATTAAAAGTAATTCATTCCCTGGGAATTCACGCTATGATCTAATTCATAGCTGTTTTAGAGAGGACAGCCCTTTCCTCTCTAATGCCAAAAAATCTGCAAAGGAGAGACAGCCATAAACTGATTACCAGCAGTCTTGCAAGGAGCTACTGGTCACCCCATGGGATCTGCATTATATCTCCGGTCCCTGTGCATCAAGCACAATGAAAAACAGTCTCTGCTCTCCCCTTGCTCGGGAAGAATGTTTCTGTACATCTTCACTTGGAGACAAAGCCTTTTAAGATTCCCCAGCATGGCTCTAGCTGGGCCTTCTGAGAACCGTAAGCTTTCCAGGACAAAACTAACTCATATTATCATTAAGCAAGGACTGGAGAGACCTTCATACATGGACTTATTGCACAAAAAGCCTTTATAAAAGTAAAACATGTCTAGAAATTGTATCCAATATATATATATCTCCAGGCTCATAAATAAGACACATTCTGAAAATCAGGTGCACTGCTTAGCTGTTGCAATGATTTAAGTGAGCTACCAGGGAATATCAGCAGAAGTGACACAGAAACCAGAAGTGGACAAAGGTGAGTAATAAAACCAAGAAAAAACCTTGAGCCAAAAATATATCAAAACTGACTCCACTGATGTGTTTTCATTGCTTAGAGATGTAGTGCCATTCTCATCTGGTTAATTCCAATTCAGCATTTTTTGATATACCTTTTATAATTTTCAGTCTAATTATAATGAAAATCATTTTTCAATGTAATTTTGTAATAAAAATGTTTCCTTATTTCTCATTACCTAAGAACACGATCTTGCACAGCTACTGAGCATGCTTACAATGTGTATAGTGTATCTTCTCTTTCTTAGCATTTAATCTCTTCATAGTCTACAGATGTCAAGAGGTTCAGATTAAGCTTGTTAAAGATCTACTTCACTCTAACTCACTGATGATTATTTATTTAGCAGTTTTATGTAACCCTGTCATTGATAAGCACTCTATTAATTTGCCGAGGGACAAATCAACACTAGTTATTTTTCTACTGGCTATTAGATTCAGTGCTGCTGTTTGTTACAAACCACTTGCCAGTTAATTATAAATTATGGGTCCTCTTTGCCTATATTAATTGATATCTCCTCTGCCTTTGTAATACTAGACAAATAAATTGAAGGCAAGATTTATTAGGCAGTGCATGTCTTCCGTCTCTTGATTAGTATTCTTTACTTTTTAAACATTTATACTTGTTTATACAGATTTGATGGCAGAACAGTACATTAGAGAACTGATCCTTGGGGTGTTTTTGGGGAGACAGGAAGACGTATTTAACAGCATCCCACAAATTAGGTTGAAGTGACACACGATTTAAGTTAAGCAATTTTTAAATGCTCCTTTTGATTTAATAAAGTCTTAGGTTACAGTATCTTTCTGTATAGATACAGCATACACATGTTTTACAGAAATTGCGGATGTACTTATCTGCACTCAGTAAGCACCACGCATATACCGCTGTGTTCTGCATGCACAGTGTTTATATGTCTAAACAGCTACTCTTGAGTGTGAGAATATATACACACATGCAACGTGTACAGAAAAAGACGCATGTGGATATGCACATGCACACAGATCGATCTATATCCGTCTCATACCTCAGGTAGTAGAGAGAGATTCTCTGTCAGCTATTTTCATGCAGAAAGAAAGGATTTTCTGAATAGAGTTTCATTTTCAAAACCTGAAGATGTAATGAGTGGTTTCAGAACAATGGACTGTGGCCATTTTTAATTTGCATGAGTGTGAATTACATAAAAGTAATTGTACAGTCTCCTCCATTTATATATGATCACTAGCTACAGGGAATGCACCCTTTCAGAGAGATGCTCACGCTCCACAAAGAAGTAAGAGTCAAAATTCATGCCATGTACTTTTGCAAAGAAACTTAATTCTTTTGCTCCCTTGCCAGTGCCAAGCACAGAAGTATAATGCAAAATTCAGCTCTGGAGTAACTTCTTTGGTTTCAAAGGAATTCCTAACAATTACACCACTGCTGAGACTGGCCCACAGGAACAAAACGCTACGCCATTTCAGAGAGCTCGAATTTTACAGCATCTTATTTCTACTCTCCAACCTTTAAAGTCCACTCTTCTATGTAATAAGGATGTGACACACGCACGTTCATCAGGGTTATAAAAGGTTTTACCCTCCTGCCACTTGACAGGTGTCAGGAACCATTGATCCCAGAGATTACGGTTACATTCCAAACCTAATTATGGACAGTTTTTTAATGCAATTAATAGCTTCATCTGCAGCGCCCTAAGTGTTTTGCTATACACTACATTAGATAAATTCAAAGAATGGACATTCGTGACCCTGTGGATGAGTGCATAGCTGTATTGACTGTTCACAAGCAATATCTCTCTCATTAATTAACTCTTATAATATACTGATTAGTATGTGCGTATGGGTGTGTATGTTTTCTACCAGGCAGAACATCTGTATCACCCTCTGGAGGCCGGCTCACAAAGAATAACAGCCATACTACTACTATAGCTCTCCTAATTCATGGTATATTCCACAGAGCTGCATAATCACTGCCCTTTCGTAGGCAAAATACCCAGAAATACGTACCCACAACCAACCAACCTGTCGCTCAAGTGCCTTTTCAAGTAAATGTGTGAAAATTACCTGGCGTGACTTACTGAAAACAAGTAGCAAAAAGTCAATTATGAGCATTCTTGCAAGCATACAGGAAGAACTTGGGGTTTGGATCATGGAAAAAGCAATGATCGCCTATCAGTAAGATTACCTATTTAAGTTTAAAGACTCTATTTAACTTCTGTTTTCCTGAGCGCCTTTGTCTCCAATACGCTTCCAGTGCGGCTCAGATTAGAACAGTCAGAGAAACCTTGCTTAAAAATTAAACACTAAATTTATTAGTGCTATTTGTCTACTTCACCAAAGCCATTATTCAGATTTCATTCATTAGTAAGGTCTGAAAACCATTTTGAAACCTGCGGACAGACAACACGATGGAAATACAATTACTATTAGTAGTAGTAATGTTTAAAAAATAGATACACTTGTATTATACTTAAAAACAAGGCACTTATTTGTAAAAAGAATAACAACTTTATAACTTTTTGACTAGGATTATATTGAAGAATTGAGTATGACAGAACAACGTCAGAGCCACCCAAAACAGCAAAGGCCACACAAAATTTCAAAGCAAATACAACTGCAGTGCGATCAGCGTGATGTAAAAATCGGACTGAGAGAATGAGCCCTCTCTCTCAAACAGGCTGCAACTGGACCCGAAATGCTAGGGACATGGTCAACACAAGACTTGCCTAAAAGCAACGAGTATAGTTGGGGAAGTAAACAAACCAGGTGTACAAACTGTTCCTTGGGTCTTAAACAGAAGCAGCAGACATCAGAGGTGAAAACCGGTTGAGAACAACTGTGGTCAGAGTTTAATTGGATACGGACCAGTTTGCTATTTTTCAAAGAAAAAGCAGTTGGTACCCGGGAGTCAGAAAGAGGAAGAACAAGGATAAAGCATTTATCTCTAGGGGAAGAGAGATATGCAGACTTTATGGTCTGTGCAACATGAAGAGGTTACTGAAGAAGGGGTTGGGGCGAGGGTATAACGTGCTGCAAAACCAGCATTTGCATTATGGCTTTTTGTGTTCAGCTTTGTGCGCAAGGTCGCTGCAGAGCAACGGGCCCTTCTCCGCCCTGCGAGCAAGCGAGCGAAACTGCAATCTACACCCAGATCCTGTAAGTGGCAACTCAGTGCTGCATCAAACATCCACGGTGATGTCAGCGGATCCAAGGTAAGGAATGGGTAAACCATTTCAAATAAGATAGGAAATGACCCGAACTGTTGCTGTAAACCAATTTTTTTCCAGATTCACAGAAGTTTGAACAGCTTTCTTGTTCTATTTTCCATTTTCTTTCAGAAGAAATGTAAAATTGAGGCCTTGACCACTCAAGGTCATTAAAAATCCCATTAACCTTTTCACAAGGTAGGGCTTAAGTAGGGTTAATTAAGCAATATTGCTTCACAAGGGTCTGAAGAAGCATTTTTCTTTCTAGTTTCAATATATATGCCAGTAGGTTTGCATGCCTCCCACAAGTTTTGTTTTAAATTTTGGGTCTTATCCCCCCAAAAAGAAAAAAAGAAAAACAAAAAACAAAAAGCCACAACAAACCAGCTCAAAACCATGCAAGACCCCAAATTCACCTGGTTGTAATATGGACCCTGAAATGCATGGGTTCCATATGTGCCACTGAAAAATGATACCCATGCTCTTTTAATTGCTACTCAGTGGCCAATAGAATGGTTTATACACAATACAAAATGTTTTGAAAAAGTATTTGTACACTACAGAAATACTCTCATCACTATAATGAATTAAAGAAAATACTGAGTCATTTTCAGTAAACCATAAGTAATCATTTACATTTATTCATTGCTGGGTGCTGTAAGCATTCTCAGAAAAAGAACTCAAAGCAAAGATAAATCAGTCATAAAAAGTGAGAGAAATATGATAAACTACATATTAGGCCAGAGAAAAATCTGCCATACAGAGCCTGGAAACTGTCACCATACAAGAGGAATCTGTGACTTCCATCTGTAACTGCCTTCAATCATCTTCCTCCATACCCTTCATCAGAACTCCCCGTACACATCGTTATTCTATAATTATCAACATATATAGATAATAACAACCAGCCAGAATTACATTTGCAAAGTTCTTCTTTTTAAATACAAGGGGAATGTAACTCAGAACACTGCAAAACTAAACTTTCTTTTTCATAGGAATCCAGAATTGTTTGCAGGCAGAAATTGTAGCAGAGGGATGACATGATCCTCTGTGCTCTCCAGTTCTACTGAATCGCATAATGAAGCTGAGCACTGTTTGGGTATTAATTCTCATGTGTTGGTAAGTCATGGAAAAGCCACCTAAAAGCATGCAGAAAAATAAACTTTTCAGCCTGTTTTGTTCAAGAATTTAATTATGTAATTAATTAAATCAGACAGTAGCAAATTCAAAACAGAACTAAATCAGACAGTAGCAAATTCAAAACAGATAACTTTTTTTTTTTTAAACAGTGAACAAATAGACTGCAGGAATTCCTGCCACAAGATATCCCCGCTAACAACTCAGCTAAATTAAAAACATTAGACATTTATGTGGCTAGCAAGCATATATAAGAGCAAAATACACAAATAATGCTAAAACAAAACACATTTTATCAAGCACAGATTTATCAGAGAGGTAAAGGGGACTGTGTCTCCCACAGCAATAGCAACACTGAGCGGCACGTGCTCTTACATCCCATGGAAGGGTTATTAGAAGTTACACGTTCGGCACAGCAACCTTTCTTCTCCCGAAACACTTCGTATTAAACACAACTAGAGGATGACAACAACTGCTCCCTGCCCAACTTTGGGTGATCTGAGAAATGCCTCTCTGTATTTCTTTCTCTCGCTAAACCCTTTATATACCCACCTACGAGCACTATGTTTCATGGCAAACTGAGCTGGTGCCTGTCTATAGGACGGTTTGTAAATGGCATGAGTATTTCCTGACAAAGTGAACTGAACATTGCACACCATCTGGTTTGGTTTGTGACCCTGTAAAATGTAGCGATACTTGTCAAAGAGAATATACAAATTAAAATCTATTTATCTAAATAGTTGAACATGAAATCAAAATACTTTAAGTCTTGACTTTATCCTAGCTTGGATAAAACTAGTTGATTTTAATGACAGTCCTTAGTCCACACTGGGAATTTCAAAGCTGGACCTATTCTGAATTTCCTTGTTCGTCTACAATTGAAAGAAAAGAAGTACATAAGAACTACGAAAACAACAACATCCTTAAATTTTCCAGGTTGGTTGTGGGGACACAGGGGGTTCAGGCATTGTACACTTACACAAACAGTACTTGAAGTCTTACTAAACATTCTCAGACAAAACTTCATCCATTGTTCGCCAGGAATCCAACTTCTCCTCCTCCAGAATCTTTACAGACATAACTAACTCAACACCTTAGAGCAAGTGCATGATGTACTGTACACAAAAATATCGCCATGCTACGCACAGAGAATTCAGATGGAGAGGTGACTCGCCCAGAGCCACAGACAAATTCAGCGTTATATGCAGTATTAGAATGCATATAGCTTTAGCTCTCAAACCTATGTTCATACCACTAGATCACGCTTCCCTATAAAATATTACCTGACAGGACCCATATTTATTGAAAGGGAAGTATATATTTTCTGCTGGAGTGGGAAATACTTCTCTTTTTTTAGCTATTAATATTCATCTTCTGAGTTCTGTCTGATGATCATTATGAACGTCTTCTTGGGATTTCATTAACGCTACAAAAAAAGCCCCAGAAGACAGTTTTGATGCAAAGCTTACTTTAAGTGGGTAAATTCCCTGTTTTTTCTCTTTTTTTTAAAGCCAGAAAGGGTGGATAAAAGACCTATAAAATAAATGCTGAGTGAATAGGACTCCCGAGCTATAGAACTTGTGCTGTGAAAATTCTACTTTGTCTGGCAAACACTATTAAACAGAAATCTATGAACAGCATTTTTTTTCCATTTCATACAGGGGGAAAAAATCAGATCTGACCCAGTGACTTCCATGACAATGGTAAGAGTCCTGCTTTGTACAATGAGTTATAAAGACAGAATTTTTACTCTTGGGTGGGCATTTTAACATTCCTAGCAACAGAGCTTCACTACTAGACTTGCTGGGATCACTTACTAGAGCTCTGGTTGTTGGCACCAGTGACTCTGGTACGTCAGAGTAACCCTGACGAGCCCTCCTGGTTTGCCGGGGTTTTTTTCTTCTAGATTACTTTCTAAATTACACAATACAATTAAGAAAGTGTTGTCAAAGTACAGATTACGATCATTGTCATCTCTATTTTTTAATGCTTTCTGGAATTTGAGGTTTAGGTACACAAACTTCATACTTTTACGATAATTTGGGTCATTTCCAATTGGAATTCAAAACCAGGTGTCAGTGGTGAAGTGCCTCGAGGCTATCAAAATAACTGACTGTGTCACCTTGTCCTCCTAATGATCCTTATATATTTAACATAAACATCATAAAAGTAAGTGCTTATTCAAGCAGGACCACTACATATGTTTACCTGGGCTTGTTTTTCTAACTTACACTGACTATAAAAAATAACTGGGAAGAGAAAAAAAAAGTTAACTGCTATAACAGAGCATCAAGCTATGGATTTGGAAGTCTGATGCTTGCCGATGTTTCAAATAAACCCCAGAAGCTATTCTTGTGGGGGGTCATAATGGCACATGCAACCTATTTTGAGACCATTTCTTTTCTTACAGTGCTGTGTGCTTCTCATTATAATGATAATATCCAGCATTTATATGGCTATTTACATCTTTTAAGCGCTGTACCAACAACTAATTAATCCTCACAACACCCTGTAGGGTAGGTAAGTATTATTATCCCCATTTTATAAATGGAGAAATTGAGACAGAGGGGTAAAAGCAACTTGCTGGAAGGCACTCAGCAAGTTATAGGCAAAACTCAAATGAAAACACAGGGTGTTCCTGGTTCCCAGGCCCATATTCTGTCCGCTCAGCCAGACGTTGTTGCCTCTCACAAGAACTAGTGCCTGATTTTAGAGTCACTGTTTACATCCAAGCTTGTCCAAAAAGCGCCTGTACTAACCAGCATGCATTGCTTCCGTTACGCACTCAAGACGTTTCAATCACGACAACGTCAAGCAGTAGAACAGCTTGCCCAGAGAGGTTGTGCAGGCTCCATCCTTGGAGCTTCTCAAGACCCGACATGACAAAACTATGAGCAACCTAGTCTGATCTAATAGATGATCTTGCTTTAGGCAGGACATTGGATTAAAGACCTCTGAGGTCCCTCCCAGCCTGAATTATCCTATTTTATGAAGTAGATGTGTTCTGTGACGGTTACAACTTTTCCATCACTTCACACCGTCAACTATTTTTTTCATCTGGGTTCTTCCTTTAGGTGCTTTGACCTACACCTGTCCTCTGGCAGGCATACCTATATGCAGCACCAGGTCTGTACCAACATAAAGAAATAAATATAATGGCATCATATGCCATTTAGCAGTGAACTAAAACATTGTCATTTCTGTAAGCTATTTCCCTGTTTGTATTCAAATTTAAAATCATCACCAAGTATGTTTTTTTCCATGAGAGAAGACAACCTCCAGATTTTCTTCCGGCTGTGTTTCCTAGCAAAGTCTGATCAAGAACCAGGAAAAACTGAAAATAAAATCTTGAGGGTTACTATTAGGATTGCTAAGAGACAGGCTAAGGCTACGTGGTGTTGTCACTTAGATACAGAAGTCCATACTCTGTATTACAGAACGGAAAGAAGTTCTGTCCCTGTGCAGCCCCATCTTCATCAACAGCACTGGATTCAGGTCCAAATAAGAAATTGGTAATAGCAATATAAATGCTCTTGGAATGATTAATGCTCTGCTTAATGACCCTCCTTGCTGCAGTATCACAGGTAAGATCAAAGCTGATAGCCCAGATCCCCAGAGGTACTCAATCTCCTCAGCAGTAGCTAGTTATTTAGGGGAGCTCAAGTTCCTTTTGGGGAAAAAAAAGTAACAAAGTTTTTAAAAGTGCTGGTATCCTGCGGTTCCTACTAAAATGAAACCGAGCTGCTTGGGAACTTTAGTTATTTCATTCTGATGCCTAATGGGAACTATTGGATGCAAAATTGTTTTAGGAATTGAGCCTTGAACATCCTTATCAACTCCCCTGCACTGCTATAAAAGATTGTTTGTCTCCTTTTGCATATACTTCAGCAAATAGAAGAAATTACAATATTCTGACTACTCGAAAGTAAAATTAGCAGCCGCATTGTCAAGTAGGAGCCAAAAGATGTGGCTACACTAGAAGCAGATAACGCCAGAAAGTAAGTGCGTGCTTCTATACCCGTATTATGCAGGTTAAAAGCCCAGTGCCCTGTTGCCTTATTCTGTTCACATCCACTTACATTAAGAAAGAAGGGATTTAAAATATGAAGTTGATAGTATGGTTACCTTTCACCTGTGTTTGTAACCCTTCAAGGAGAAAACAGTGGATATCAGGCAGTACCTGATATTACAGCTGGTTTATTCCAAAATGTGATCTATGTACCTACCTACAGTCAAACAGACTATTTTGCACTCAATTGTATTTCCTAAAGAGTAAGGAGACCCCAACAAAATCCAAGAGGAGCATCTCAGAGACATGAATTTGCACAAAAACTTTTTTCTCCTACTTTTCTTTCTCTGTGCTTTTTCAGGGGTGAAGCCAAAGACTAAACTGTATTTAATATTCTTGGAAGTCATGTTTAGAAATGTCTACAAATAATCTCGTGAGTATTTAGCCAGCTAGGGCTGTCTGTTAGACACTTGTTGAAAACAATGCATTCTTGCACTCTACGTGAGGCTCACTGTTTAACCAACGCGCTGAGAACTTCTCCGCTAATCTGGTTCTTGAACATCCCACTGCGGTGCTTTACCACATGGCTAACTATGACAAGAAAATGGCTAGACTTACAGAAGTGGCAAAGTTAGTATAGCAGCAGAGTTTCTCAGGTTCAGAGAAGAACGCAGCATGATAATGTCAACAGCCTGTTAAAATACTATATATACACACAAACACACACACGTGCGCACACACATATAGCTCTCATCTACATCAGTGTCTACAGGGTTCACATTTGTGATTACAGACAGCAATACAGACAAAGCTACTATGGTTAAACCCTTTGTGAGAGCTATTAAGCTGTTGACAATATGAGAATCAGATGAATTCACCACTGGTTCGGTAATTGTCTTTCATATATGAGCAACCCCCTACATACAACTTTTATGATTCATCATATTTATTTTTTGTTTCCTCAAGCAACATCTTTTATTAGTTGCACACTCACTACAGAAATTTAATTTCTGCAAGAGAACAACAAAGCAGTTGATTATTATTATTGAGAATCTGGTACAACACAGAGTGAAATAAAATCTATAAGGCATTAAAATGACAGATTAGGCAAGAGCTGTATTCATTTACAAGTGTTAGAACATCATGTTAATGCCTCACAAGCACAACATAAAATGAAAATCAACTCTTTCATGCTGCTTTACTAATACTGCAAAGCTCCACGGAGCACCAATAGTAGTCCCTGTTAAAGAGGCACTGTCCTTTTGTAGTTTTTACATGCAGCAGGTTTATCATTAACACTTGACGGAAACTCTCTTCGCCATAAACTTCGCATTTTTACCACTTATGGATTTAAAGATTATTATTACCGATCTCTGCTAGACCAAGTGTATTAAGTATATGGCTGTCCCTTAATGAAATTTTAGAATTTGTGCACAAAATCTCTTTGGTTAGAAATGTTCATTTGGAAAGCATTATATTAAAAACTTTGCTTTTCACAATCACTGCAAGGCTACCGTACCCAGATTTACATTCGTATTAAATTTTACTGCAGCTTTATTTACTATCAAAATCTCTGAACATAAAATGACAGGACATGCAAATAGGAAGACTTGAAATATTCACTTCACTCACACCAATCCAATCACTAGTGTACGTATTTGATGGTATTTGTAGTCTTTTGATCATATTCTATGTTATTAACGTCATGATTTTCTTGGACATATCACCATTCTTTCCCCATTCTTTTTGCTTAAACTCATACCTCATCACAGCTGATAAGTAGGAAAATGATACACTGCTTTGGAATACGATGTTATTTGTTCAAATTGCTGTATATCTCGAGGAAAGGAAATCAGTGGATTTTGTTTAGTAACAACAACCGTATATACAGGTTGTTCTAATTCGTTCCTCAATACATTCTTAATGATTAAACACCTGTAAACATTTTGAGGGACATTTATACCCAAAAGGATACCTGTCACTCATATAGACAGTGGGCTGTATCAGTACAAAATGCAACATAGTATGAAAAAAAAAATTAATGGGCTGGATAAGTGTTTTCAGATGTAGCCTGTGCTGAATGCTACGTGGCTGTGACTACCTTGCTGTTGTCACCCAAGCTGCCACAAGTATGTTCTGCCTACGTATAGCCATAACTTCTAAACGAAGACATCTTTTGACTAGGTGAAGAGGAGCACAAGACAGGCCTCAGTCCTGGCAAAGGAGCAGAAAATGAAGGTCAGACCATCGCAAGTCAGAAGAGGAGGTGGGGGCTCTGCCGTCTGGGAAGCGATATTAGGAAGGAGGAACAGTCACAGTATTTTTTTTTCTCCCCAAGGCGAGGGTAGGTATCTAATTTCCATCTCTTGTTTCGTCACTTCCTTTGGGTTCCAGCCACAAAGGGAATATAGCATGAGTAACAATAGCACATATAACAACATATTAGTAAAAATTTAAATTACGTGTCTTAAAACCAATAAATTGTAAATAGATCAAAAGCTCAAGCACAACTATCCTCATTCTGAAAAATGCTGTAAGAAAATTAACATTACACACACACTCTACTTCATTAAGGGTTAATACTTTTTGTGTAACATCCCTTGGATATACAAATTGCAAACTTTCTGATCTGACAAACTCACTAATTTCCAAGCAAGCCGGAAGCAATCAGATATACTGCAATGCCGGATAGGTCTGGAAATTACCTAAATAATGGAGGGTTGATCTTTACCCCACCTATTATATACTATCCTTTGATGAGATTATAAAAAATTTAAAAAGAACAGGAAGTAGCACAGCTTAGGTTCCTAATTTAGTAACAGCAGCAATAACAACAATAAAACCTTTTGTTTACCTTAAACCGCAGGACAACAAATCTCTCTAGTTCCAGTTCCAGTTTTTAACAAGTGAAAAGCTAGTTTCGTATCTACATTTGTCGTAATATTGTATCTTCGACCAGAAGCAAACACGCTACTTCGTAACCTCGAGGCTGGAGCACAGCAGTGAAGCATACCTAACGTACAGTCCCTACCCACGCCAGTGTCAGGCAGGCTAAAAACCTGGAGATCTCTGCCCGAGAGTTTATTTGGTGCACTGTTCTAAAATAGCTACAACAAAGTAGCTCATGCTCTAAAGCACTAGTGAGGTTCCCTAAAGCCAGGTGCTCCCATAAACACCTGGGGCAGGGGGGGAGATCCCTTCTTAAATAAGACATAAATACTTAGAAAGATGCCAGAAAAAAAGTTGGTATTTGGAAGACGCAACCAATGGTGGATATATACTTAAATATTTATCCACAAAACAGTGAATGACATGATATAAAATCCTAAAAAGCATCAGGAGATAATGAACAGCGCTTTCCCCAAAGGCAGAGCTGGAAGTTGTAACAGGATTTCCCCTCCCTTTCTTTGCAACTTTAAAAAGTCCTGTCCTTGTCTCACTTGAAGGGTGAATGACAGCTGGGTGAGAATTCTGTGCAGGAACACTAATCTTGTATGCTCACCTGTTTGTGTACCGCAGTAATAATGTCACCATACCAAACTATCTTTTCCGTAAACCTGAAAAATCATGTCCTCCAGCAAAAAAACCTCCTCTTCTGCCTATGTTGTTTCCCTTCCAACTCATTCAGGTTTTAAATCAGTATAAAATTCATCTGACTCCCCTTAAACACCACCACCAGATTCAGTGAAAACTTCCAAAAAAGAAAAAAAAATATGAGGATGTGAGATGTACCACATCTAGGTGTCTAGGCACCTCCACCTTTACAACTTCTTGAACCACTGAATACAGTAGTGCACTGTTTTGAACCACGCTTTACCCACACAGTATGTTATTTAACTTTCTCTCTATCCACTGTCTGAACTCAGAAACTATGATTATCAGCACAGCATACTTTTTTCCAATCAGTATGAATCCTAACTAAGGGTGTAGGACTCATCTCCCTTGTGGCAGCACCCATCCTCTGCAAACCCACATCTAAACTAGATACCTTGCAGTGCTCCCTTTATGGACAAAAGTTCTTTTCAGGCCACTTTTCACCTGGCCTATTTTAGATAATCTGCTTTGTGATGAGGCAACGGTTCACAGTTGGCTACAAGGGCCCTAATGCCCCCGACACAGTAGCCACAATGTTGATGCTTGTGTTTTGTCAGCTGAATCTCACTGATTTACTCTTTACTGTCCATGAGTTCCTATTTGAGTTTTAATCCTGCACCGAAAAAAATTCAAGGCGGCTTCTAACTATTTGAGCAGTGAATATTTGAGAATGCTGATTCACATCATTAGATGATATCCTTCAAAAGCACTGCAGGAATCTCTGCAAAATCTCAGAACCAGATATTTTGACATTCTATACATCCCAGGCACACTTTCTACTTTTTAAAAATGGATTAATTGAATTATCTTCTCTATTAAAATGTCATAAGAACTTAAGAAATAAGGCTTGATAAGGAAGAGGTTTGGATTTTTCTACTAGAGGTGTTCTTAAAGATAGATTGATAAAGTTCTGCATAAGAAATTAAAAGTACAGATTAAAAAAAAAGCCACAGTGGGCATGGAATAAATTACACAAGCTTTTAGGTTCAGAATATCATTCCACACTTTCATTTTACATGTAATTGCGAAGGAGGGGAGGAAGTCTAAAACTTGAAATTGAATGTGCACCTATGTTTTTTCTCCCTGCTTTGCCCTGTTTTGTGGTCAGCGTTAAAGTGTTACAGGACAGTGTTACAGGGATATATATTTTTGTTTAAAAAAAAAAAATTCAACCTGTGCATTACATCTTAATAAAATCTGACTATGCAAGGCAAACTGCACTATCATTCCAGTTCTGTGGATCCTGTCGTTACAAGGAACTAGTAGCAGTTACAATGTCTGGGAACCAAGGCAGGCAAAAATGCAGAAATACTGCTCCAGCCCAGAAAATACACGTATATATAAAGAGAAAAAGAAATAACACCATAAGGCAAGCGCAGTATTTGGGATGACATGGACATGTAAACTGCTAGGAATGAAAGTGAGTAAGAAAATAGGGCAGCACTGCAAAGGAAGGTTATTTCTTCAAGGAAAAGGGAAACCTGGGAAAAGATCATACCTCACCAACACCCACTTGTCTCTCAAATACGGTCATTTGTTCACAGACTCTTTTTTTTAAAAAGCAAAGAACATGAAATTTAAGGAAAAGTTCAGATGTACATTTGCTCTCGTGAAGAGTACATATCTGTACAAGCACCTTTACTGAACAATCAAGAATCATCTGAACTGCAATTTACTTGATATACCAAAGGATTGATAAAATATTCAATCTATAATACAAAGATACTTTTTATTGCCGTATGTGTTTCATAAAAGCAATTTTGAAAACGATTGCTTAATTCTAACCTGTTACTTCATACATTTTTTGCAAAATGAGCACCTCCAACAATGATATTGCTGCACTCTCCTTGACCTCAAGGAATGCAGGTATCGGCATCTTCCCTTAAACTACTTATGCCACAAACAAAGCTTTCGACACCGGTGCCCTGCTGTGCAGCGTACCAGGAATGGGGTATCTATATGGAACTTTTCAACCTGCCGCTAACTTTCTCAGTAGTCAGCGGTTTTGTCCCAGTTGCTGTCCGCCAGTCTCCCACGTAAGAGAGAAGGGAAGGTACCACAGGTTAGATTCAGATCCAAAATGTGAAAGTGAGAGGTAGTGTGACAGACTGAGGCTTTTGTTTTGTTCTCTAAGAGAAGTTAGTCATACATACAGAATCTTATTCTACAAGATGCTTACCTTTGGTAACATACATTTGTCACGTACCTGTAAATCAAAGGTATCCACAGCTAATGAGAACTATTGACTCCCTACATCATCCCAAAGAATGAAAGCCAAGAAAGCGACATCAAGTTTATTATTTGCACTAATAACAGATATTAAGACATATTTCCCCAAGCTGTAATACACTGGAAACTGAGGGTGCTCTAAATTGCCTAGTAACTGGTGCGAGTTTTACAACAGAAAAAGGACGATTAGATAGGCAGCTGAATCCTCTCTTGACCAGTTAGGTTGCTTTGGGACTAAAACCTTAGGAAACCTATCGTGTTTGAGAAGAATTCAACAAGAAAAGAGAAAGAGGGAGTTCTCCAACAGTAAGTAGAAAATGAGATTCCAGGAATCTAATATCGAAACGGGGGCAAGAGCTAACTTTGCACAAAAATCCCAAACTTTGATAAAGGAGTCTGTAAGGAAAGACGCAGACAATATGGCTTGAAAAATTGACCCGTAGAGTTGTTTTATGAAATTTTATGTGTGTCAAGCACAAACACCTAGCCAAGATAAAAGCTTAGCTAAGGACAAGCTCATCCTGGAAGACTTAGAGAGCCTCAACTTGGAAAGGCATTTAATAAGAAAAAGGGACAACTTATTCACTACACCATGAAAAGGGCTATTTGGTAACGCTTCTGCTTCTTCCTGTTGCGGAGTTCTCAAAGCACTGTGATGCTCTTTCTTGTCAAGATATTTCTGCTTTCTGATCCAACAAAGATAACCTTGTCACCCATCTTGTTTGACAACCCTGAAAGGGACAGTTGCCATATTATCAGCATGCCTTTCCCTATGCTTAGAGCAATTCCTTCACTTTCCTAGCCCTGGGAAGAAATAGGTGCCCGAATGAAAGTCACTCAGTTAAAGTTCAATCTATTATAAAGAGATCAAGCCTATTGTCAAAAGGAAATTTCTAAGACTGTGCCAGCATCAATAACTGCTCCGTTACCTACAGCCGGAGATCTGTCTATTGTCATAACTATCCACAGTCTCCAAAACTCAGCAGATGTACCTGCACTGACAAAAGTCCTAGCAAGCAAAATGGACAATGGCAAACTACTGCCATCTCTTAACTTTGTCAGAAGGCATGCTTCCTTTCCGTTTTGTTGCATCTTCTCATACACATTTTTCTTACAAGTAAGTTTTATTAGCTGTAGCATTCCCAAACTGTAATTAAATGAGAAACCAGGTAGAAGCTTCATCTCGATGGAGAAAGGTTGCCCATCAGGTGAGCAAAACCCATCTGCAAGAGTGAACTACTGCCATCTCTTAACTTTGTCAGAAGGCATGCTTCCTTTCCGTTTTGTTGCATCTTCTCATACACATTTTTCTTACAAGTAAGTTTTATTAGCTGTAGCATTCCCAAACTGTAATTAAATGAGAAACCAGGTAGAAGCTTCATCTCGATGGAGAAAGGTTGCCCATCAGGTGAGCAAAGCCCATCTGCAAGAGTATAATTCACCTCTTTCCTACATTTTCTACCCATAACTGGATGGACAAAGTTCCAGTGGGATTATGGTTCAAAAAACACAGGGCCTGCCTCTGTCTGGTGCATAACTAGCAGCACCTCAAGACTGAAGCTAAAGTGCCAGAACAAGAACCCTCTCAGTCACACAGAATTAACCCGTCCATCTGACAAGCAGCCTCTAAGATCTCCTAATAACTGACAAGAATGACAGTTGCAGGTTTCCCTGGACGGCTACACTAAAAACTTGGTTTGCTCCTCACTGACCAGCAGAAATATCTACTTCCAAAGGAGCTTCAGACTTGTTTAAAGACAGTAGTCTTTTTCCCCACTCTCATCTCTTTCCATAAGCAATGGGGCCACTTTAAAGTTGGTGGGGAAGACTCTCTTAATTAGCTGAAACTTCCTGTGCTGTGAACAGTCTCCATAGCTCGCTCTTGTACTTGGTGATGACAGCTAGAAACAGCCAAGGAGACTCACCAGTTTAACCAGGACAAAGGAACGCCAATTCGGTCAACTATTTCTCTAGTGACTGTTTATCCACAGAAGGCCAGGTACTCTTGCAACAGCACAGAGAGTAAAGCACCACCCCAACCTTTTTCTAATTCTCTTTGCTAGAACACACAATGCTCAAATCTAATTTTGTAATAAAAGAAAAGTCTATAGAAATATGAAAAAAAAATTGGGGTGTGTGTGTCTGTAATAGAAATTACATTATTGTTCCTGCTAAATGTAGTATTTCCTTTGGTGGCAAACCAGATCTATTTGGAACTTTGGCTGATGCTAATAACTTCATAGATCAACGTACGGTTTAATTGATGGAACAGATGGAAGACACAGACTCTGCAACATTAAAGAGTTATACTTAATGCATTGGAATAACTGTGACTTGGTTTTAAAACGTTCTCCTAATTGTCTGAATGGCTTAACAGTGGCATGAATTCTATTGGATATTCCCACTCATACCGATTTACAAGTTTATAATATGATTTTGTAAGATTGATGATTTCTGATATTCTTAGTGGAAAAAAATGTATGAATTAAAAAAAAGAAGAAAAGTTTTAAAGAGAGCTACTCTTTGTAGGACAGAGAGCTTTGCATAACAAAGGCCAGGATGATTCAGCTATCAGGTCAACAAAGCGCTGAAGTACACAGTTAAGTCCTCCATGCTCACTAAAGAATCTAAGCATACATTTGATGAAAATGAATGGTTTGCATGGGGCTTCAACACTCAAGAGGAACACACTGAGCAAAACAGCCGCATCTTCCAAAATTAAGGATAAATATAAACATATCTTAAAATGATAACATTTTAACTTTGGATTCCTGGGCACCTTTAATGTTAATACACGATTTATTAATATACAAGAGGATGATGAATTTGTTGATAAACGAAGATTTCCCTTCGAGGCTGCTTGACCCTGAGGTTTTCTTGAAAAAAATAATCCTTTCTGGCAGCACACAATAAATGCTAATTTGATAATAATATCTCTCTTTCATTTATATCAGTATAGATAGACAAAGTTTGACCAGGCCTAACAAAGACAGACCAGTAATTCATGTAAAGTGGCTGGGGCAGGAATGAGGGGGGTGGCAGGGTGTTGTATGTTGAAAAAGACTATGAACCCACCCCAATTTGCTATTATACTGCTTTCAAGTTAAAAAAGGCAACACACTTATTACAATTTCTTCCCCATTCCATTACTGTCAATTATAACATTTGCTATGGAAAATAAAATAAATAAAGATTGGGAAATTAATTCAGGCTGGATTGTATCTTCTGGACAAAGCTAAAAATGTGCAAGTCGTCCAGTGCCTAGAACGGCCTGAAGAAACTCAAGCGACTCAAAAAATACCTCACCCATCTCCACCAGCTCCTCTTGCAGCAAGTCATCCAGTGCCTAGAATGGCCTGAAAGAAACTCAAGCGACTCAAAAAATACCCCACCCATGTCCACCAGCTCCTCTTGCGTTCACTGTACCATTGCATTAGTGTGATCCACCGGCCAGCCTAAAAGAACGGCCAAGGCTTGGCCTCTGCCCGCTTTCCTGCGGGGTAAGTCACCAACACGTTCGCCTCCTTATCCCAGGCTTCGCCTCTTGTTACAAGCTAACAAGAAGGTTTCTATAGTCTATACTATTCTATAACGACATTAGATCAGCCACAGTCTACCCTTATCTGTTTAAACATCTATCTTGTAAACAGCACAAATAGGTTGACAGAAAATGCTCTAAAAGGGCAGGCTTGGAAGACTCTAGTCCTCCCTGATCATATTTTAGAGGCACCAGATGTCTGAAACGCACCTAACTCCTACTGATTTCAAGTGGAGTTACATGCCTATGTATTTTAAAATCCTACTCGGCATCTTTTGCGTCTCTAGGAGCGCAAATGCCAAGAAAATCTGCCCAGTGCCTTTCAAGGCACCTGGTGGACACTCAGAAGATGGCATTCCTTGTCAGCGCTAATTAGCCCAGCACAATTACAGGTGTCAGCACTTTCTCATCACCCGGTATTGGAAGTGTGAGGAAGCGCTAAGCTATCGTTTCCCTTTACATACATCCCCACAAAGAACAGCTCTCAGTGGAAAGGGGGTGGCTGTACCCAGCCGATTTCCTCCTTAGACTTTAGCACACGGTGACTCTTTACCCAGTAAAACCCATTCTGGTTTTTGTTTAGAAGGGAACAACTAAGAGGAGCTACAAAACCACTCACTTAACAATACACCTGCTGTTAACTACTAGCAAATTACCCAGTAACTAGGTAATTCAGAGAACGGAATAAGCGGAGTAAACGCCTCTGCAAACATGCTTCACAGCCCTTCAGCGCTACCTCCGACACCTTGTTATGCCTCATCTTACTCAATCGGCTTTTTGTCTTATTTTCGATAAGCAAATGGCCACCCAAACTCTGCCCTAATAGTAATGGTAATTCAAAATAAAAGAAGGGACACCCCCCCACACTCACACATTAACATTCAGCTGTCCTTGATTACGCAGGTAAAGTTGTTTTATGGGTTGTCAATAGAGAATACAGCAAAACCATCTCCCTGCATGGCTTCAAACAGAACACACGCTCTGGGAGCAGATTGGTGTAAATTGTGGTGGTTCCATCACATGTGAAATTCAATGGGCTTTTCATTTTCAGTATAAACCTAAACTCGTTAAAGTCAGTGTGTGGAAGCGCCTCTGCTATGAAGCGGCAGTTTGCATTAAAATGACATTATATTGTTTTGACATGTCTGAAGCAAAGGTTAAAATCATCTTTTTGCTGGACATTGTTTCTGTAATATTGCCCCACTGCAAAGCTTCAATACGAACAAGCCCAGAACGATGTGAAATATTTCTGAAACAAATTTTATTTTTATGTGAAACTATTCAAATGCTGCTGTACAACATGAACTACCTGAACCAAATCAAATCCTCAGGTCAATTCCGTCTTCCGAGTGCTCCTTAGATAACAAAGTCTTGTTCTGCGAATCTGTTCAATATATTAAAGTTGATTCACTCGGACAGTGTGTAAGATATAATACATTAATCTGGGCCATTTCAATTTCTGAGGCTGGGACTATAAAACTGGTGTGCTGCATATCTAATTTTTTTTGAATACCTGATTTATGCATCCCTCTGATGCATAGTGTCGATGGTATGGTGGATGCGGCTGCTGCATTAACAACGGGCTGCATCAGCACTCAAATCTTATCTTGTTAAATCAGACAAATGTAGCTCAATGAAAAGGAAGGAATAAATGCCTAGGATGGTTGAAAGGAGTGAATTTTAATCCTGTTTGTTAGGGGACTTTCATGGTGGGGGCTGAATGACTGAGGCAGGAATGTCCACCAAGAGCTTATGGTACTATGAATTATTATATGCTTATACATACATCTACACGTGCAGTATATACAAAGACATAGTTTTTCATTTTGTTTCTACACAGACAGGTAAACATCCACACACCGACACTCATCCATATAAACACACACACATTTTTAAAACTGGAGAAATAAATGCCTTTTAGGAAAAGTAGGTCTATATTTACAAAGGGTATATTTCTACCTCTTTCTGATTCAAGAACAGCCACAACTGCTTCTTTGTATATAACTTATCATTTTATGCAGTGAAACAAAAGTTATCACATGGACTAAGTATCCAGAAATAGAATAGATTTTCAGGTAATTATATATGTTTATATGATTTTGTGGATAGATGAAGTACTGCTGTCGCTCTATACACAGTCAATATTAATTCTCAAGGAAAGAAAATGTTCCTGTGTTTGCAGAATCAACGAGACCTTTAGAAATAAGCTTTCTGCCAGACAAGGAAAAGTTTCAATGGCACACACTTCGCAGACTCAGCCTAGATATTTACAATAAATGGAAGGTATTGTCGGAATTAATTCTTAGGGAAGACCCTGAATCGCTGATCCTTAATTTGAATTCCCTTCTCTAATAAATTATTGTATTTTATCTACAAACCATAAGTCGGGTAAAGATCCTTTGTTTGTTTATCAATAAAAATGTATTTAGGAACAGGGAAGGATCACAAAGCTGTTGTATGAGGCTATGACCATTGCGGCACCAGCAGCATAAAGCAGAAGTAGTACGTACAAAGCCAAGTTATATCTGGAATTATTTAATTGGCTCAAAGGAGAACTTTCACGCCTAGTAAGACACTGGAAATATATTATTTAAGCATGCGTCAGTTTAGCCTTTATCGCCTGCTTTTCTCTCCACAATGACTGATTATAACAGAAAAAAATGTTGCAAATAGTAGATCCCATCTTCGCAACCTCTTCTCCTGTGTGCTAAACTACAAGGTCATAGTTCTCTGTTTCTAACATCATTACTGCTTGTTGTGAGAATTGTTGTGATGTCACAAACAGCATTAATGTATGTAGCGATGTAGTATTAATGAGGAGGAGGGCTGAGAAGAGCCTGTCATGCACGAATACCACATGTAACACCTCTTATATCTGAAAAAGACCTAGAACCAAACCCTTGAAAAGAAAGGGAGCTATTTGAATGTTGTGCTTTCATTTCCCTTTTGACTGAACATGAAAGCTCATCTTTAAATTCATGAAATATAAACATTTTAGAGTCCCTATCTTGAGTTAACTTAACCCAGCCTTAAAAAAAAAAAAAGCAGTAAAGAGAAGCAGTGACAGAGGCCCAGACATGACAGAGACAATTCATTATAGACCTTTTTGATCCAATTATCCAGGAGAGGTTGGGATATGCAGCCCAAATATGTGCAGGCTAATGGAAGAGAATACAAATAAAGGCTACGTTCTCACTTTTCCTAAAAGTTACAATGGCTTTCCTATATACCATGCATATTAACAAGCGTGCAGATCAATTCAAAGCCGTATTCCTGTTTAGAGAACAAAGGGGAAAAACCCACGTTTATGCCAACAATTCCAAATTTAACTAAAAAACAAGAGTTAATGGCTCTGGCTGCTTTGGAGAACGGTGCTGTGAACAGGGAGGTTCTACTTCTTCACTAGGCCTGGCAAGCACTCTGTAGTCTGGAAAGCCAGAACAGGTCTTCTGGGGTAAGAAAGGAAAGGCTCTTTGTGTGTGTTTGTTTTAGCGATATTACACTGCGGCACTGTGCTACGGAACGACAGTGGGCCACGGATGACACGCCTGAAGTATTGGTGGTGGCTACCATCCCCAATGACTCTTGCTCTCAGCTGAGCGCCCTATTCAGGAGGAGTGGCGGGGAGACAAATAAAATGGCCAAACCTTGGGGAAAACACAGATAAAATGAGCAAATCAAGATAATTGTGCTAATTATCATAATGAAAGAAAGATTTTGTGTTTGCATGAAGGCTCCCCCTCCCCCGTTACGTGCATGATGCTGCGGATGCATTCAGGGCAAATGAGTTCCAGGCCTCGCTAGATGCTTGAATTTCCGTCAAAGTGGCTCCATTACATATGTGTCCCCCAGGGTCAGACTGCATTAGCCGACTCCTTTATTCCATACATGATGAACTAAGGAGTCGGCAGAGTGTGTTCCAAAAATGCCTTCGTAACGGATATTTTCAATGTCCGCAAGAACTTCAGCTCAGTTTAAAGTGGGGTGGGTTTTTTGGTTTTTCTTTTTGTTTTGTTATGTGGTAGAAAAATAAAACATAAAATGTCTTTAAGGTCACGGAACAGTGACCTCATTGGCTGGGCTAATTTGATTGTGCCAGAACAATAGCACTGTACTCCTCTGCCAGTGAAGTGCATGCTAATTATGCGATTTGCCCTTGATAAGACCTTGGTGGGTCATTCAGCAGTTGTGATCTGTCACTGACTTCTAATCATGTATTATCGTCTGGGTGAGTCAGAATGGTACCCTAAGCTTTCTGTCTTTACAGCAATGTGGCACTCTAATTACTTTATGCCAAGTGGATATGCAGAGACTGAATTAAGTGATCACTGTGATTGCCTTCAAAATCTTCTCTTTATCCTTTGTGTTGCTTCTCTGCAATTTACATTTTAAGATGCCGAGCAGCTTTTGGTGAGACTGAAAATGCCACTCTAAAAAATAATGATTTTTTAATTTAAAAAGCATAACACTAAATTTAAGTCATACCAATTCCTAACAGTATTTAAATGCTGCTAAACAACATACCTCAATAAGAATCTTTCAGTAAACTTGTTGGAAATTATAAGACATCCTTTACCTTTTAATCTGCAACCAAAAGAGAAACAAAAGAAAAGAAGCCTAATCTCTTTCTAAAGTTTTAGCAATTCGTAATTGCTATTTAATAAGCAAAATTAATTATAAAGTGCTCTTCCACATTTGTTATGCCTGTGAAACATACATGCCAATATAACAAAAAATACAGATCAAATGTAAAGCTTGAAAAGCTTCATCGCTGTGTTCATCGTGCGTTAATAACACAGTAAAGATGGGTTGACGCTGTAAGTCTTACAAATTCAGGAGCAAATTTCTCACCTATTGGTTAACTCATTTTGTGGCAATTTAAGGGATCTGCGTTAGGCTAACTATGAAAATGCTCCATATTTTACCCAGTACTTTAAAAATCAGTTAGAGCTGCACTGTACTTCTCTATTGTTGCATAGCAACTCTCAAAAACTACAAAGCAATCCGTTATGGTCAACCAGTTGTATTAACATCTGTATTTGCCCAAAGAATGATCTAATGCCTTTTGCAAAGAAAATGTGGTGATATGTCTCTAGGTTAAATAAACAAAGTAATGATTTATAAAATTTTATAAGATACATTTGTCTGAATCATCCTTGAAAATATGAACTCTGAAGTGCTACTTGAAAGTTGTCATAAAACAGACAAAAAATCCTCACAGTGCTAAATTTATTGTACCACTAACAGAAAATAAGGATTTTCAAAGCTTTTCTGTACTGTATGTCAATATTGCAGTATAATTTTTTTTATAGAAACAAACTGAAAAAAATAGTCAATAAAAACCATAAAGGACAATTGAGAAAAAATTGCAAGCCTTATTTTCCTTGAATCACATGATGCACAAGCAGCATTATTTGCTGAAACCTTGGTTTGTTTGGGGTTGGGGGGGAAGGAGAGAGGCAGAGAGACGGAGTGAGAGAGAAAGACAGAGAGAGGCAGAGTGCCTAGAAATAAGATGCATTCCCTGGGTGGCAAAACAAAAGAGCCCAAGGAGGAAAAAAAAAAAAAAAAAAAAAGCGCTGTAGAAAGTTGACACAGTCAAGAATAATGGCTAAATCTATCAAGTTTGATCAGGTCTGCTATAATGAAGTGGAGCTTCATATTCCAAGCAGGGACAATGAAGACAGAAGTCAGGCTCTAGAAATGTGCTGCTCACTTTGTGCTTGGAATATGCAGCAGCCAGCAGGGAGCCACGAGATAATTACACGGTATTTGTGTGGTTCCAGGAAGCTTCCTGCGCAGGTTGAATGCCCGCGCTATATTAAAAGGCAGCACAGTGAAATGTTTTTAATGAATATTTTTGTCAGAGAAAGAAAAGGCATTTGAATGATTTTTGTGTATGCAGGGAACGAGAGGTGGAACATCACTGTCAAAATACAGGTACCTTTATTTATATTTACTCCATTATTTACAGTTCCAAGAGCCTAAAGTCCTTTCAGTAATACCAATCGCGACACTAGGTTAATGTTATTTAGGGCTAATTGCACATACAGTCCCCTAACTAATGTTTGCTGTTAGTATGTTTCGCTGAAATCCTACATCAAACTGGCTTGAAACTACTTTTATTTTTATTTCCAGTAGGAGCTGAAATGTTTAGACACATTTAATCAGAAAACTCAAAGAAGTAGTAACACAGATGTTGATACTTACTATTCAGTAGCCCTTGGCAGTGATAGATCTAAAACACAAGAATACGTTATTTCAGCACTCTGTAATTCTCACCTAACAGATGTGAAGAATCCACTGAATTAAAAAACCCAGGCATGATACTCATAAATGCTCATTTTGCAGTGCAAGCAATCATACTGATCAAAACCTAGACTTTGGTAAAAAAGTTAATTTGAAAGGCTTTTTGCTGGTCTAGATTTCAATATTATCTACACCTAAGCAAGCTCCTGTTTTGCTGCTTACAATCGAATCGCTTCTGGTATGCATGGACTGAGACAATTTGCTGTTACGTGCTGCTGAGTATCCTCGTGCAAGATTAAATAAGGCCCTTTAGATTTCGCAGCACTGTCCTCCACAAGAAATACAGGTACATACACTCGCTTCCTGCTCTAGATTCAGTAGCTGCAATTCACAGGGATTTTTTGGGATCAAAATTTTATTTTTTAAACAAATACCATGGTCAGTTTTATAACTGGACTGTGATTCAACAGAGAGAAATTCCCTGGCTGAGAAAGGAGGCCCGGCACCCCTCCGGTCTGCCACCCGGGATTAGCGTGGCCTCTCCGCCTGCACTGCCCCAATCTCCTTCCCACCCAAAACATACGCCTAGATCTAGTCTACTGATTGCCAAATACTGAACGAGAGAAAGGTTTTGTTGCTCTCTAGGGATTTTCTTAGGCATGCATTTTAATAACTATATTATTTGCAAAAAAAAAAAGAGAATAATTTCTGGACAACTTGGAAACGAGGAATGTAATTAAAAGGAGTCACTTCTTTGGTGATGACACTTCAGGTAACCCACTGCAGCAGAAGACACAAAGAGTTCCTCCACATCATCAAGAGAAAACTTTCACCCCTCTGCATTTTTAACTCTGTGCTTACAAAAAGAATAGTGAGTAGCCGTGATAACAGTCCTGGGAAAACAACAATAAAATAGAAAGATGCTCCATCTGAATCAGGTTACTGAAGAAAACAACCTCACGGGTCAATATAATGTCGTCAAAGAGGTGGGCTGTTTAAAGGACTCTAGAAAATTGTTGAGTACTTCTGATATTGCCACCGATTTTAAAATTCTTAGTATCTATGAAGAAAGGTTGAAGTGTCCCATGTTACAAAATAGAATAATTATGGCCGCAAATTAATTCCCAGGGTAATTCCAGTTATTTCCTATTTTGCTACTGGATTGAAATGCATCCATGACTTGCACTTTAAAAAAAAAAAAAATCTTAAATGCCAAGTTGTGAAAATTCTTGCTCAGAAATTCAGGTTCACTTCTTGAATATTTTTTTGTTTTTCAAGAGATCAAAATTAAATTTCCTTAAATATTGAGCATTTAAGCAATGTTACTTAGTCCTTGTTACCCACAGGGACCGATTCTGCACCTTTACAAACAAGAGATTTACCATAGGCAGGAACAAATCCTGATGCAAAAGGGAATAAAAGGGTTTCACATATATAACCCCTCCCCCTTTTTTTTCCGTTTGCATTCCTATTTTAGTAACACACAGTGATACATTTTCTGAAATGATCAAAGGACTAAGCTGGAAATACCTCTTTCAGAATTATCGGTGCTACATTTTTGCCAGGGAACTGAACGCGACTTCTACTCCACTCTTTGTCTACGGCAGCTCTAATTTAAAAGGAAATCTTTCAATTACCAGATGAAGAGGTAAACAGCTGTCACATTTGGAGCCCAAGTAAACATTACAACCTACATTCCATCCCCCTGAGCGAAAAATACAGAAGAACTTCCTCTGCTGCAAAGAAGGCAATGGGAGCTAAGTGATCGTTGTCATTTTTTTTTTTTTTTGGCAAGTTCTTAAAATTTTTGCAGCTCCAATTGCTTGAGCCCATCTCTTAAATGGAGGGGAAGATAATAATTACTCCTTTGGACCTCTGGCTGTTTTGAGGGGGCCTTTTTTGATTAGAGAAGTTGCAACGTTTGAGGTTGCCTTTTGTGATTAGAGCAAATAGTTGCAACTAATCAGCCATGGCAACTCATGTTTGCTCGGTTTCAAATAGTTCACTCTACCAAATACGTTTTTAAGTAACTAAAATATCTAACTACAGCTTATAGGGTACTTATCAAGAACTGAGCTTTCATTCACTCACGACAGTACTCAGAGCCTACGCTCTGTGTATGCAGCTCATTTTTGTTTCATTGTTGTTATAAATAAGCTGAAAGAATAATAAACTCATTGGGTCAGATTCTCGTTTTCGTTACGCCTGTCCATTTAATTCCATGTAAGCCAGTGCATTACACCGGATTTACAGGACTCAGAGTGACAACAGGATTCACTCAGGGCAATGGAATCCACTTGGGTTTACACAAGTTTAAGCGAGAGCAGAATTTAGCCTCTAAAACAGAAAAAAGAAATCTTAATACCATCATTGCTCTACACAGTCTTCCCTTACAGCAGCCATACAAACTGGTTAATGTAGGCAGAGTTTCTTTTTGCATCTGTATATTAAACAGTTATTTTGCCAATATTTATATGCCCATATCCCTCGGTACAAGCAGAGCCGGGAACATCAACCATAGCTGTTAGTCCCGTTGCATGAGATGAGCTTTGTATCAAAGGAAAAAAGGCTCCTCTCCATCTCACATGTTTTATTTTATTCAACCAGCTCTTTTTCACATTGTTATATCCAGTGAATATAGCACGGTTGGATTCAGAAGAGAACCTTAAGCGTTATCATAATGCTTAGAAGCAATGGCTTCACACTGTATAATCTATCAAAGGTGTCAGATTTACAAAATGCAGATTTTCTGTCACATTTGGGCACTATAAGCACTGTATCTTTTCACTAAGGTGCTGACTGCTGTTTTAATGAGGCCCTTTGGTGGCTGTAAAAAACTGAAAGGAGAGGATTATAGGGGTTACCCTAGGTATTGTCTATTTGTCTTACAAATTTCACACTAACTACCAATTACATCGCCATAAACCTTTTGGCTACTTCAAGCTATATGCCATATAATACATAAAAAATATGCTATGTTAACCTCTTCCATATTATACGAGTAACTACAGCCACTGATGCAAGTAACATATCTAATGAAGCCAATAATGAGCCTCTTTAAAAGTAGTCTTGTTATAGGAATAATATTAGAGCAGTTCAGTTAAAGGCTAAGGTCCATTATGGCATGCTTCCTATGTTCTCTAGTCCCAGGTCTGAAAAGATGCTGACACGCTAATTCAGGCTCAAGAAGGGCATTAATCTCACAACCTTCTACTTGTCATGCTTAATGGGACATCCTGCCTAGGTGAAATGAACCTGATGTATTCAGGTAAACATAATTTAATAAGGGGGGGGGGGGGGGGAAAATAGCTGGGGTCAGACATAATGGCAAGGGGAATATTTACAATTTAGTTTCAGTGGAGAGGATTGTTAACGTTTGACTGAGAAGTAAGCAATGTAAGAAGAGAAAAGAAAAGGGCAAATAATGCAGAATTTGTTTAAAAACCCATCGCTGAAATATTAGTGCATTTAAAAGAACACGTTAATTTGGAGGAGGAAGAGATGCACTAATGTGGGGCTTAGAGCACTTGAGTGTAAAATAGAGATCTGAAGCTATATAGTATGATATTTAAAAGGCAAGCATGAATGTCAGTGAGTAGCTGTATATCCTCTTTTAGCTGTCATCAATCATAAGTCTAATAAGCCACCTAAAATTATGTCACAAGATATGGAATAGCACCAACCACAGCGGTTAAAGCAGCACACACCCTACTTGCAAACCAGGTGGTAAATGCAGGACCCATCTTCCAACCCCCAAAAAGCACACGCGACTACAAGAAAAACACACCTGCACACAGTATACCACGGACCTGGTGTTCTGTGCTGCTGGATGTAAAGATGTTTATGGCCATTCCTTAATTTAGCAGGAGATAAAATTACAAAATGCAAAAAAAATATTGCCAGCTACTTAGGAAAAAAAAAAAAAATTGATTCATGAATTGAAGTCAGGTACCTAAGAAAACCAAAACATTAGGCTGGACCCTTTTACCCAGTATGAGCGGGTCTTTATTTCTCCAGAATTCGCCCTTCGCTGCCCCCAAAAGCCAAAAGGTTGTGGTATATGTTTTTGCGCTGTGTGAGAAAACAGGATGAAATCATCAGACTCTCAAAGAAAATAAAACTATTACGGATGCTACTTGGTGATCGGAGTGAAGAGGGGGCTTCTGAGAAAGCAGAACCCGGCACACCACTACAGAGCTGGCTATCGTCCTCGATCTCTGCATCATTTTTACCAAACTACATCCTCGTTCCTTCTGTTCCTGTATAGCCCAAGCAGCACCAGAGCATCAAAAGCTCAGGGAAAAAATTGTGGAAGTTCTTTGGCTGTTGCTGGATTTTCTTTTCATCCATAATTGTAGTCACTGTATAACTGGGCAGTGGGCTTGTGTCACATCACGAGGGTAACAGTGATGGTCGTACCAAACCAGAGAAAGTTAGGTAAATCTAAAAGGCTTGTATTTGTGGAACAGTCTTGTTGCAGTTGCGTCGTGTTCCAGAAAGGGAACCAAATCCACCTTTCTTCCAACAATTATTCCCTCTGCTATGCTTCCCGTTGCATCTGACAAGTGGAGCCCAAACCGCACTTGTTTTGCACCACTGAGAAGAGATCAAAACTTACCTTTTAACTAGCCAAAAAAACAGGTATGGAAAGAGCACTATTCATTTGGGCCCTTACAGACCCGTACATACAGACGTTAATCTTGTTAAGCCTTGAAACGCATACTCCAAATAGGCCTTTGCTGCCTCACTGGCTCCCAATACACCTTTTGACCATAAACATCTGGGTATTTTATCTAGGCTGATTTTTGCAAGCAGTTTACTCTAAAGCTACTAATACACGCTATTGCAATGGGGCTCAACGGTGCCTATTAGGTGCTGGTCATGCTGAGCGAGGGTGTGGATTGCAGAGACGTATTGCACCACGGGGAGCTATAGGAGACACTCTGCTGCTGGAAGGCAGAAAACCTCCTGGAGCTCTCAGGTGCACAGAGGAGTGCACTTGCTATTAAATTATTTCACAGGGAGAGGCCTATTACCTATGAAAGCTGATCCTGCTCTTAAAGGCTAGTGCAAAGGGACCATAACCCTCTTCGGGGGGAGACGACGTGTCCAGAGGAATCAGTCCCAGGGCTCCCAAGCGGCCGAGGACTACAATGGTAATAGGTACTCGTATGAAGTATGTTTGATGTGCAGTTTCCCATCCTGCAGAAACCTGCGTCTGCCAAAGGATGGCCCCAAGAAATCAGTAGTTTAGAAGTTCAACAAAGAAGTGTCCAGTCACACCTGCTCACACCAGCAGCTTGTAAGAGCTTTGGAAATAGAGCCCAGTGAGACGTTTGCCCCGAGGACACCGTTCAGACATGCCCTCCTGGGAAGTAAACTGATTTAACACCATCTTGACTTATTGACTCGTGAATTTTGGAATAAGCCCCAAATCTACATTCTTATTCTCCTTTCATTTTGAAATTTCAGATATTAATTTGGGGAACATTTCTAGATAGGTTAAAATGGATAAAACAGTTTGGACCACAGACTAAACCACAGCGATACATCTGCAGCAATGGCACAGTTTGTGTTTCGGCACTCCTAGCTCCTGCAACTCTGTGATACATGGGAGGTTTTGTTCATTAAAAGCCTGATTCTTTTTTTGTTGTTATTTGTTTTAAAAAAAGGAAGGGTACATCTCCTGAAAAAACAAACAGGCAGTTATTTAATTTTAAGATGTGGGTTTGTTTATGGCTTTTTATACCTGAATTTGGATGTGTATTACCATTATGGTCATACCAAAAATGTATACAGCCATCACACACTACATGAACACACCATATGTGGAGGCAGACACGTTACATTCCCACATTTGAAGCTAACTGCTGTTGAGAGCAGAATAACTTCCAAAGATGATAAATCAGCAAATCCTAAATTATATTAATTAGGGCCTGCTTCGTAGTTAGACTACGCCCAAACTGCAATCAGAGCGCAGCTAGCTAATCTGGCAAAACCACAGAAACACAGACTTCCCTACTTCACAAACTTTACTACATGACACAACAATCATCAAGTATTGACACTGAAGCCCCAGCTCTCATGAGCTTTCTTAGTACTACTAGCCAAGCTAGTTAAAGTTTTTAGGTCAGCAATTAACACTAGAAGTGGTGTTTCAATGTCCTGTTCGGTTCCACAGTACAACCAAGAGGATCAGATGCCATTCAATGAACTGGCCAGTAAGGACAAATGAGAAAGACCAGAAGTCTATAGGAGCCTTACGATAGTTTCTCGTGCAAGGCATGCACAGAAGTGTCAACAGGTCTGGAAAAATCCCTTCCTGCTGGTCTCGTTCTGGAGGCATACGAGGAGCTCATCACTCTCTGGTCCTCAGTAAGCAGCAGGAACATATGGTACAGTAAGTTTCCTCCACTCTTTCATTCTCTGTCTCAGCATTTGGCCCTAGCATCATCCACAAAGATGGATTTCCACTTCCTTCAGAGCAAGAAAGGCTAGCAAGGATGCATCTGATTTTTCTCAAAATAAATAAAATAAAAATTAAGGAAAAAAAAAATAGAAGCGTGTGATTTTCTGGCTGGGAGGCTGGAGGGTCTGAAACTGGGTGGAAGCCATCACACTTCAAGACCCACAATTACGTGAACCATATTGAGCTGGCTGAAGTTTAATACATGAAACAGCAGAAGGGAAAATGATTTTTCAACTTCATTAGCTGTTACAGTACAGAAATGTACACATTCCCTATGCTGGCATCAAGTTAACGTGCCCTTAAGTTTTCAGGTCTCAGTTTTTCACCTGCTATTTCATAAAGAACCAGATCGATCTTGAAGATTTGTAGGGGATGAGCTCACTATACAGTAGCTACAAAGGCTTCGCCCTACCACCACCAGCCACAGGGCTGAGTAACATTGCCCTGAGAGTCGGGGAAGCTCAGCGATACCTCTCCCTGCAGATGTACCAGCCCACACTGAACACAAAATTGCAGTGGGAATTCGGAAAATCAGAAAACAGGTACACAGTCAAACATCTGAGCACACAGGCTAGTGACTGCAAAAAGTTAATTACATTTCTTGTTTGAAGGCATATCCATTTCCTTGCACCATCTCCGACATGCACCAAATTCCCTCATTCTAACACAAAGCCATCATTTCTGGCTAGCTTTTATATTGCCCCAAAAGCACTGGCTAGCTTTGCTGCATCAGTCTGTCCGTGTTTATCACAAAAGCTCCCCCTTAACTTTGAGAGGAAGAGTCAACAATATTCCCAGTACTTGGATTTGATGTTTTTGAATGAATTCTCTCATAGGTATTTTTTCCAGCCTCTCTCCTGAAGTTCCCTACATGTTGTCAGGCTGCTCCCCCCACTTCTTCCCCCCCCAATGGGAACTGTGTTCTACTCTGTATAAAATTGGCTCTGCAGAGCTGAATAAAAAGTGTCACCTTAGGCACCTGAATTAATAGTTTGGTTATGTACTCTGTTAAGACTTCACTATAGATCAGCATAAGTGTGCTAGACAGACAATTCTTTACAGCTAACATTTTAAAAAGGTGCCAAAGTCAACGTCCCTTTGAGGTCTCACTGAATTAACCAGATTTAAAAAAAAAAAAAAAACAAAAAAACCAACCACAAAACACCCCCAAAAACATACAGAGATTTTTTTTCCACCTGCAGCT
The DNA here is from genome assembly GCF_000699145.1 of Aptenodytes forsteri. NCBI lineage: Eukaryota > Metazoa > Chordata > Aves > Sphenisciformes > Spheniscidae > Aptenodytes > Aptenodytes forsteri. The sequence goes on along the minus strand of NW_008795672.1, from coordinate 780,778 downwards.
TTCCTCGGTACCACTGGAAATATAAAATGGTAGAAAAAAGTTGGCAGGGATAAATACTTCCATGGAGTTTCTAAAGCTGCAATTAATGTTAATGAAGCTATACCTTATACGGCAAGGAGACATAGTATAAATTGGATAAGTAAGAAAAATGATCAGCCATTGTGCTCTTCCAATATAGTACATCAGGGTATTGCCACTGTAAAGCTATCTTTATTTTAAACCATTAAATAAAACAATATAAATCTGCAAGCAGGTGTTTCTTAGTGCGGGAGTATTGAAAGTTGTAATGCAAACAACCTAATTTTAGCATCTATGTAGAGTGTGAAGTAAATTTACTGATCACTGATGCATTGGGCGCAGGGAGGACACAATCAGCGGGAGCTTCCAGCAAGATTATCCTATTAAAGCAGGAAGACTTCACGCGGCTGTTAAGGAAGTAGTCGAAAGCAGGTGATGGAAGCGGGGGTTTGCCGAGCAGGCATGGGCCCACTGTACATGTTAAGTTGTTGTTTTCTGCTCAGCTAAGCAGCAGAGAATTGATATGTTAGCAATGAAGTGCAATGACAATTAAATTGTAACTGACCTACATGTAACCATCATTATGCTTTCTCTTTTTTACTGCTTTCCCTCTTATTTAATCACACAGTATGGGGTTTTTATTAGGCTGTAATGTTAAAATCTTCATCCATTTAGCCATAAATGTTTGACTGGATATCTATCAGACTTCCTTGCACTATACAAACAAAACCATTTTGCTGAATCATTGTTGACTTGTTTGTGGCCTAATTTAATGAGTGTAATAACTTACATTACTACCCAGTTAACATTTAGGAGCCCAGAAAAGACCTGCTAGCATGCAGCAAGCTACTGTATACGTTTTCTATTCACATCACTCCTCTTTGCAGTAAATTTTATACAATAATATGCACTTCTTGCAACGCTGGCTTTGCTTTTCCTCAGCCCAGGTTGAGTTCTCCATAGCCAGGCTGCAATGCTAAAAATCAAGCGCCTCAAAATTCCAATGCAGTTTCAGCTTTCTAGGTATCGGGTAACTGCCTACATAGCCATCAAAATATCAAGCAAAAAAACCCTCGGCACATATTCATTACATCACCCTCATGCAGGAAGCTGTATTATTGAGGGGAAAAATACCAAAACAATCACTATTACTTAAGTAGACTAAGGTTTCTAAGTTAAATATAAAACTAGAGAAAGCTAAACCCGCTTTGCCAGATCTTATTTCAAATTAGGCAAAACAAATGTTGCTGCTTTACCATATCAAGGGCAAAAAACAGGTATTTGGGTTTGGCCCTGCATAATTAAGAATTTAAGGATGTCTGAGCCCTGGGGAGCTCTCAGCAGGCTGCGGGCACCCTGCAGGAGCGCATTCAGGCTGTGGGATGCTACGAAGCCATTGAACACTGGTGGTTTTGAGACATCTTCATTTTTACGCTATTATCACCTTGAAGAAAAAAAAGAAAAATCCTTCTTGTCACTACCTACACTTTAAGCATTCATCTAGCATCTGGCAGTCCTGTGGATCAATTAAGTAACAAAATAAAGTCTCCATATTCATACACTAATTTAACACATACTTGGCAAGACAGAGGCATTTTCCTGCTCGCAAGGCCATAACTCAAACACCAATACATAGAGAGGGTGACAATTAGTGAAGTGCAAAAGTTGAAATTTTCCATTTCCACAGGGGGGAAAAAAAAAAAAATTCGTTTCAGTTTAGCAAAGGGATATCACCGACTACATTTCATTGCAGGCATCCTTTGCTAATTGCAATGAATCAAGCTGTACTGTGGAATCACTACAAAGTCTCTGTTGTAAAAGTTATGCTGTACTAGGCAAATCCCAAAAAACGGAAGAGTCTCAGTTGTCCCCCAAACATATTCAAATGACCCTCTTCTGCCCACAGGAAAAACAAAAATCAAAACACATTACAACAGACAAGAAAGGTAATTTTGACTCAATAAGCGTAAGCCTGACCACGCTGCTGAACTGCTTGCTACCTCCACAAAGATGCATTTCAAGCTCTTTAGGCTTCTTGGGGCAAGTGAGGTTACTCCCTATATTTTTTTTAAAGTACATTCAATGAAAGCTTAGGAATTAATTCTGTTGCCTGTTCCCTCCCCAGCTGAAATTGTCTTAACACTTTTCCCTCCCACATTCCTCTGGTCTCTTGTCCATAACACCAGAAGAACTAAAAGGTGGCAGGAAAAACACACCTTTTTAAAGGAATTAATAGATTGTAAATGTCTTGAAGAATGGCAAGTAAAAGCAAAATTGCGTATTTCATCACCCTCTAAAGGAGTCTGAGCGTCAGGGTACGGCACACAACAAGAAATCATGACTTCAAGATTTTGCAAATTAAAAGACAACTAATGTTGTTGTAAATCTGCCCAATCTGTGCACACCGCTGTTTGTGGAACACTTCGTCCACGGGCATCTTGACCATGAAACTTACTGTGCACTATTTTAGTACAAACTCTAATAAATACAGCAATGAAACCTCATTAGCAATAGTTATCAAATCAGTGTGCATTACCTTTGCCACTGATAGCATTTCATATGGAAACAAAGCCTTATCAGGACACAACTCTCAGCCATTTAGCAACAAGACACTCACATTGGTATTAAAAAACAAGGATTCCCCAAGTTGTTCTTTAATCTCCTATATCCTTTGTGGTCAAATAACTCGGAAATACATCTTTTACAAACTCCTTCTCAATATTAGATTGCATAGTTAGATGAGGTACTTGTACTCATCACAGGATAGATACAGAGCGATGAAAAATTAGGTCCATCGTGCAGAAAAGTAGCAAGCAGAGTATAACGTAGATTGGAAGAAGTTGTTTTCAGAGGAAAGTACATTTTGAGGGGCATGCTAATTCCTCATAACCAATCTTTAAATTAGGATTTTATTTTATTTAGCTCAGCCCTTCTTTTTGTTCTAGATCCCAACCTGCCTGTGCCATGACAATCCAGAGCTTCCTGAAAAACACATCCTGAGGTGGGCTCAAAAAAAAAAAAATCACAGAGCTTTTAAGGTCAGATTTATTACCACCTCATTGCAAAGTTTAGTATCAGGGGAGGTAAAGATAATGAGCTATAATCTGGTTGGGAATGCCATTTGATCTGAGCAGCATACACTGAGCTGAGCAGAGACTGAAGTCAGACTAAGACAGCAGGGAGCATTCACACATGCGGGAGTTCCTTCAGCACCGTCCTGGAGCAGCTGCAAGAATATTTTTCCAAGGCACATATCAACGCTGTGAAGTGCTTAAACTTGGAAAAGTCTATAATATCACTTATTGGCTACAGAGCTTGATGTCCGACTTTGCAATTTTAAGTCTCTATTAACCACAAAATCTCACTTAAAGCACAGGAGATGTTGCATGTGTGAATGTGCTTGAAGCTAAAGTGATAGAAACCCCATTCAGAGCATTTCAGTTCACAGCTGTTCCAAGCCACGGTCTGATCAACGCTCTACAACTACCTGAAAGGAGGTTGTAGCGAGGTGGGGGGTCAGTCTCTTCTCCCAAGTAACAAGCGATAGGACAAGAGGAAATGGCCTCAAGTTGCGCCAGGGGAGGTTTAGATTGGACGCGAGGAAAGACTTCCATACTGAAAGAGTGGTGAAACATTGGAAGAGGCTGCCCAGGGAAGTGGTTGAGTCACCATCCCTGGAAGTATTTAAAAGACGTGTAGATGCGGCACTTAGGGACATGGTTTAGTGGGCATGGTGGTGTTGGGTTGACGGTTGGACCCGATCTTAGAGGTCTTTTCCAACCTTAATGATTCTGATTCTATTCTATGATTCTATATGAAAGGACTGACACAAGGATTTTAAGTACTTTTTGGCAGGATGCTTTCCTAATTGTTACTAGCCATGAAACTCTTTATATGGCGGTGACGTGGAGCTGCTGTATAAGTGAACTATACAGTTCATATTGGCTAAGATCTTGCAGCAGGATTAGCCATCTGAAATTGTATGGAAGTAGACAAAGGAAAAAGAGCTCAGACATAACAGTCAGGGATGCTGGATGAACCACCACAAAAAGGTGGTCTGGTAAACAGAGAAATGAGCTGGAACTACTAGATACAATGACTACATGCAGGTCATTTGTTTTATTCTTGCGTTCATGTAAAAAGAATTTAGCTTTCTGTATTATCTACATCGTTATGAACACATGCAGCATAATACTGACTGTTTTCAAGTGCAGGGCCACTTCTTGACTGTAGCTATTCCTTGGCAGCGTACAAATACACACACGATTTTGTCAGCACCTGCAGTCAGTGCAAAGGGCGGCTTCACCTGATTTAAGAGGCTTACTGAGAAGGATGAACACATCAGGTAGAATAAGGTGTGTTTACTGCATACTGAGGACATCTGTAAGCAGAAGCTTGCAGGGGACACATTAATGATGAATCTCAGGGTACACAATGCAGAGAAGTTGCACCTTGCCAAACTCTGGCCGTAGGGGTTTTTTTCCACCCAACACTTGCTACATTTCAGTGGGAATCTAATACTGAACCGCTGTTTCCGCACTCAGCACCTTCCGTTCGGCTCAGCTGAGCCCTTCTCACCTTCCACTGTAAGAGGCCAAAGCTCCCATAACAACTGTCAAACCAAAAAGAATTGATACAGTATTTCTAATTGTTTCTCTGGAAATTACTAACATCACGCAAATGCGTTGAATGCAGTGATTTTACAATAAGGTTATCAAAGGTATAAAAAAATTCTATCACAACCTGAACTGCTCTGAATTTGATTTCAATCATTCACAATTTTTCTGAACTTTGGTTGGAGGTTTGTTGGGTTTTTTATTTGAAAAAGGTCTAAATATTTTATTTCTCTGTGTTTATACTGAAATATTTCAATTTTATTTCTGCATACGTTCAAGTTAAACCATAAGCAAAGGAATACACCGAGAATTAAATCCATCATTTTATTTTGGGTAGAACAAAACATTTCAGCTGTTCTAAAATATATTTTTTGTTGTCTTTCCACTGAACTATTAAAAAGGAAAAATGCTGTACGTCAATCATATAGAAGTCATTCATTTAGCTAGCACCCCAAAAATTATTTCTGTAACCGTACGCAAAATACATGGGCTCTGATTTTGCAGTAAGATGTCAACTGAACAGTTTCTCTTCCTTCCACTACTTTTCCCTTGCCTTTTTTTAATTTTACTTTTTTTTTTTTTTAGGATTTTTCATTATCCTATTTAGAAAAAAACTCTCCCTTCCTCGAAGAGTGTGTTCAAATGACACCTCTCTCTCAGAGTTTGTGTTTCACCAGAATGACAACATTAAGTAGCAACTCTACTTAACTATTTTTAAGGCCCTGTGTCAGTTATACAGCGATAGGAAGATTATTTCAAGTTTGAAATAGCCAAAGAGCTGTGAAATCACATATATGAGTCAGCCAGGCTTAGAGACAAGTAGCAGCATCCTGTATAAAGACTCTCTCACCTTCACTCAGTCTGTTATGCCGAAGAGTTAAAAATCAGAGACCGTCAGAGAGACCCTACATACCTCTTGAAACATCTCAAAAAATCCAGAAAAATGTGCTAATCCCATCCTCATTTCTCAATATTTAATTTAGGACAAGTGATCATGTATGGATTTGCCATTTTGTAAAAATTTTACCTGAATTTCTGTATTTTTAGTGAATGTTATGAACTTCCAGTAAAATTTCTTTAAATCATAAATATGAAATAGCCAATATTTGATGATTATTTTTATAAATATCCAATATTTGATGATTAGTTATATTTTGGCCACTCAGCTTTACCATAAAGTGAAGGGCTTTGGTTGTTTTTTTTTTTTAAGTCTGTAGCATGAAATGCGCTTTATCTTTATTGGTAACATAATATTCGTCTATGAAAGTCACATAACAAATCATTCAACTGCAGGAAAGGGTTTTGGGAAGATATCTGAATTCAATACGTAGTTCTACTTGGTTTTAAAAACCTTTAGACATCTCAGTAATAGGAAAATGTGTAAATTGTCAGAGCGCTGTGTATTTCAAAGCATTACCAGAGCCATGATTATTAGTTTTATTTTGAATGGATAACAGCACACACCATGTGGCCCTGCGAGTCATGCTGAAGATTTCTATTATTAAATCCTGCAACCTTAAATATTTGATGTTTTTTCATCGGTATTTCTGACTCTTCTTATATTCCGTTTGTAGGACTGAAAAACGGGTCTGGTAGTAAAAAATCTGATGAAACAAGCCTCTGACTCACAAGCTTTCTGCTTTTCTTCTCACTTTCTTTATTACCTTCTCAACATGGCACGGAAAGCATGACCCATATATGTTGAGCACATTAAAATGTGATGCACGTTACTAATCCTAACATAACACTGGCAGCTTGGCACTTCTTACTCAACTCCACATGCCCAAATTAACACACCGAAAGGCAAAGGCACCAGCCAGCTTCGTAGCTCAGCTATCAGGTTTTGCATTTGAGTCACCGGAAATATGCAAGACAAACTGGAGAAGCAATTCCTTTTTGCAACTTGCCTTGGAGCAGGCAGAGTCTAACAGGAAACAGCATCCTGTTTTCCCTTGGAAAAACAGCGGCGACTCGAGATAACTTTCAGGCTACGGCTCAGACAACTGAAAAACAGAATTCCCCAATGCGCAGGACTTGGCCCTGTGGAATCCAGCAGGAAATGAAGGTAATATTCATAATAGAATATAGTTTTCTGCAACTTCCTGAACAGAGGATCTGCAAAATCTCAAAAAAAAAAAAAAATCCACATTATTCTTTAAAACTTTAGTCACTGCTGCTCATTACACTGTTGTTCATGCAGTATAGAAAGCCCTGGGTGGAGAACTGAGGCAGACAAACTGGGAGTCACACTGCGACCCAGGGAATAAACTAAAAGCTTTTATGCTGGATGAACATACAAAAGCTGGATGATGAAGTTAATCCTCGGGGTTTAAAAAAAAAAAAAAATTTAAAGTTGTCTTCCAAATCACATGATCTTGAGAACAGAGAATGAACTCTGAGAGCACACAAGTCCCTCCTTCACCTGGCTCCACCACCGCCCCATCGTGCTGTGCAGAGCCAGGTTATGCCAAATTTAAAACATTACACCTTCCTCCTCTCTAGGTAAGCATCACTCTGCCAGATTCAAGAGTCTCCCACACATCTTCCTCTTGGCAATTCAGAATTCATCCCTAGGATAAATTCTTCACAAGTTCCCTTTATGTTTTCTAGTAACGTGGTTCCTCCAGAAAGCACATTTGCTGGACATCATTCACAGGCCAGAGCACGCTATCTAAGCCATTTAATTACCAAATCCTCCATTTTGACAATATTGCACTTCTGGTACTATCAACTTCTCTGTGAAGCAGTTTTATTCTGGTACTACAGTTTAAATAACCTAAGCTACTGCAAAACATCTTTTCTGTTAGTGGGACAAGGCAGGTTTAGAATTAACCCTGAAATTTTCATGTTAGCACAGCTAAACCATTCGTGTGAAATTTATTCGTGCTATGTGTCTGAACAAACATATACAATTTCTAAAGTGTTGCCCCCTTCCTTTGGTGAAGCTTCTTCCCTAACTCTACAAATTTACTTTAATTATTTAATCAGTTTGGCTGAAATTCACAAAGCATTAAGTTGTTAGTTGTTACTTAACATTCCTTATAAATTGCATTTATTAATTTCAGGAAGGAGACTTGCCATTGCTACAGTAATTTAAATTAGTACCACATGGCTACAGGCTGCCGCTAAACGATTCTTTGGGGCAAAATCAGTTCTTTAAAGATCTTTAAGTGACACTAGAGATAAGCTAACCAAATTTTTGTCCAGGAAGTTACAATTTATCAAAAATGTAATAAACCATGGACGAAATATTCATTGTAAGCAGCACATAATGTGGTCCATGAAATGACATTTTAGCATCTCTCACTGTGGTCATACTGAAGTTTGCTGACAGTGCAGGGTAATGCTCCATTGATATTTAACAGTCCCCATCTACATGGTACTTTGTGATACTGTAACTTTATACACTCCAGTCCATTCTCTCACGGGCACTAAATCAGTCAAATTTGGCATACAACGTTGTTCCATTTTCTTTGCTTAATTTTAATGCTGTAGATGTTTTAAACTTCCCAATATTATTAACTTTGAAAGCAACTGGGGAAGAGAATCACTTCCCTTCCCAATTCTCCCTGCACGTCTCGGATACATGCACGTGCACGCCCTTGTGATAAACCTCAGCAAACTTCTCCCAATCACGAGGAAAATTATGGTCTCTGCCAGTGATCACCAGGCAGCACTAGCTGTAGAAATTTAACAACTGGAGACTCTTTAACCTTGACGTAGTATAGACAAGAGTACATCAGCACCTCCTATAGGAAAATCTGGATGAACACCACATGAAATAACAAAATAAATGTATAAAATAATAGATTCATCTTCCTGCAGCTAAAGATAAATATTAAATAATCCTATCTGCTTCTGGCTGAAAATTAATTTCTTCTAAGGCAAATAGTGTAATACGTATATGCGTTTCAATTCCCATTTGGCAAAAAGCCTATTTTCAGTATGCAGTACATAGACTTTTGAAATACTAGAACTGCGTTCATCACAGACACACTTAAACAAATAAAATTTTCTTCCTTCGGGTACCAATTCACTGTGGTCTAATAAAAAAAAAATATATATATTTTAAAGCATCACTATTCCCACCAAATCCAGATATCCAGACTAAAAGCAAAGCTTTTTTTTTTTTAACCTTCCTTTTTCTTCTTTGCAATATGAATAATAGGTTGCATCAGAAACACTGAGTGCCACTACTTTAAAATAGTCACAGTGGTACATCTACATAATACCATGCAGTGCTATGCAGAGGTATTTGAGAGCTAGCCCTGAAAAAGCTACCCCGAGTACCAAGTATAGTCTAGTCCTAGTACCACAACTCAACACATCTTAGCCTAAGCGTTGCTTCTGGTAGCAAGGCTAGTTCATTCAGAACGAGTTCAGATATCTCTGCACAGATATGCATTATGCTATTTAGACATAATTAAAGTGCTAGATTTACAAAAGTATCGTGCACCTTAGCATGACAGGTTTTTCCACATGTGTTTATGTACTTACTCCTAATATACTTAATTTCTCCAGAAAACCCCTCCAGGATGGTTATCTTTAGGCATCCAAATACCTCTGCAAAACAGGACCAAAGTTGACTGTCCATTTTTGTAGCCCTGTGTACGTAACAATGAGAAATGTATATATTTAAAGATTAAGCTGTACATGCAGCACTCCCGATTAATTCATTACCTGGGGAAAGATGGGAGGGCAAACACAGGGTGCCCCAAACCGAAAGTCTGAGAACTCCTTCTCACTGTCTTGGCTTCGATATGAATGTCTCCATTGCTCAGCAGCGCCTGTGTCATTTCCCCTGCTGCAAACTGCTCAGAAAATGCCACTCCGTGAGAACGGCTTCATTGCACACTAATAATTTTCTGTTCCTGCACTAACGTGCATGACTTGCCAGGTTAAGTATTTTGACAGAAAGCCTGAGGTGGCATGACATTTTGCAGTATTGTTAGCTCCCTGGTAATACATGTTCTTCTCTACCCCTTCCCCACCAAAACCCCCTTTCTCCTGTTTCAGAAACAGCATCCGATTGTCTCTTGCACCATCCTCCACATATCTTCTTTCCCATGGTGTATTTTAAGGATATTTTACCCCTCTCGGCTATTTTTAAAATTCCCTCCCCATGCTTGGAGCCCTCAGGAGTAATGGGTGAAGTTGCTCATTACCCAAGGTTGGAGAGCCTGGATATCCTTCCAGACCCATATATCCTTGCCCATGCAAGCATAGGCATTTACAGGTTTACTGGCATATTCTTCATTCTAGGCTGTTTTGTGGTCCAGCCTGGGCTCTGACGGGAAGTTTGTTGCATAGAATTTTTACTCTGAAAACTTTTTGCAATATCTCCATCTCGGTATCTTACCCGGGACCTATTTGGTAGCGTACAAACTAGCTGCTCTGATGCAGGATGCACAGATAAGATATTAGACCTACCTACCATGGTGATTGATGTTCTAAAAATATCAAGTCAGCTGTACTGACAGATGGGTTAAATATATGGCTGCACTATACCTGGATTGCAATCTGTTAGGATGAGGAATCAGATAAGGACCAGTGAGTGTAATCCAGTCCAGAAAGTTAAAAAAAAAAAACCCACGCACAAAAAGGTACACATAAAACCAACATTATGAAACTCTACTGGTCTGAGATGTTAAGAAAGCATCTTTTTTATTTCTTATCCTTCTGGTATGGCAACTATATCTGGTACAGTTATGCACATGAGGAGATGACAAATATGTAGATAACAACGGTAAGGAGAAGAAGGGATCCAGTTCATAGCAAACATAACATGACAGAAAGCATTTGTTGCTGCTACCGCAATGTGTGTACCCAAGCATTCTGTGAAGTCTAATGTGATCTTAGACTGCCTGCTGCCTTGGAAACTAGTGGTCAAATACTCTCAGCAGTAAGCATAACCAGCTAGAACATTTTGATTAGATGAAATTTCATGGAATTGAAATATTTCACACACTGGTTTCAGTGAATTTCTCTCAAGGACTGAAAGAGAGAGAGCACTCCTTGAGAAAAAACCCATATCCTGGTAGTTTGGACACCAGGATGTTGGAGCTCTAGATTCAAATCCCTGTTGGACCAAGAGATCTGGAGTTAAATCAATTGCACTTGAAGCCAAGAACAGGCTAGCCAGGCTGCTAACAAAGAACAAAGTAAAAAGATTTAGTGTTCAGCTTAAAGAAAAAAAGAGAAAAAAAAAGAAAAAAAGACATGCTTACTTCTCAGTGTTGTATGACTCTCTTCATTGTAACCCTGAAGCCTTGAGAATTCAAGTAGAATTTGCCCATTTGCCCAGAAGCAAAGCACCCGGGTTACGAAAGCTACCTGTACAGAGCATTTCAGACAAAGGCTGGTTTACAAAGGATCTAAAACTACTGAAACATCGGGTAATGAGGGTTTCACTTCCTAATAATCTTGCTTTGGAGAAGCAGAAATTCATTTTCCTCAGATACAATTTTAAGGTTACGAGGCTGAACAAAGAATATCGTTATTGTAGGCATAATAGAATCAAATTAGCAAGGAGAAAGTGTATTAGTATCATTGGGTGTATTTCCACGTGTCCTACCTCCGCAGTACAAGAACTGGAGTTCAGAAAGAAAGTGTGGTGGATGGGACAGCTGTGAAATATTGCCAAATATTGCTTTCCATCCAACCAGCAAGGCCAGACCTCGAAATGAGTACATACATTGGGTGTGGGCTTTCTACACATCTATAAACCTAAACGACCATTTACAAAATGTGAAAGGCAATTTAGCTTTTGGCATACGCTGCGATTAGAGAATGGCACGTTCTCAAAATGCCCCTTTCAACCCACAGAGCTGCCACTGCAGCTCCCTCATCCCGGTACGTGATCCTGTGAAGCGCCACAGCCAGGATCCCGGCAATGGGTCAAACTGGAACTGCGATGGCAAGATCTTGCAAATCGCCTGTGACTAGCCATTAAATTAATGCTCGTTATTAAAAACGTCTTTTCAGTCACTCACATTTCTTCGCATCCAGATATGAACATTCCTGAGATTTTTCAAGGTCAGCTGTGCACGTGGATGTCCCTTTCTGCTATTTCAAAAACACCAAAATGACTTCTATTTTTGTCTTTGGGCTTAGAGCAAAGCTGCCTTTTGAAAGTACCAGGTGGGCCACACTTCCCAATAACAGTCATTAGCAGGTATGCCTAGGATTTTGATTTCAGCATATTTGTATGGAAATCATCCTTTTGTTGTCATTTTACTCCTTATGGATCATTTCAATATCAGGCTCATAAAACCAAGCGATTCTAGAAAACAAATACAGGCAGATGCAGTTCTGCAAAAAAAATGCTATGTGCAACACAAAATGCTACTACTGCTCCGTGTTCTCCGAGGGCTATGGTCAGTGCAGGGGAGGCTTCCCACCTACTCCTTCTTTTGTAGCAATCGTGTTTTTACAATTTCAAATTTAATACTTTTTCTAATATATTATACGTTACCTCCCATGTATTTAAACTGTACTTAAAAGCATGCTAAGAACCGGTAATTCTTTAATGGTTGTTCACTTACAAGCGATTGTGGGTCATTACACAATCATTTAAAGGGCATTAATGAGAACCATTTAATGGTTTTAGTAGAATATCATTGTAAGGGACAGGGGAAAAGTTACTGGCTGTAAATTTTTATGACCATTTCTTACAAAACGTATTACTTTAAAGATTTATGTATGTAACAATGAGTACAATAAAAGCCATGCTAAAAATACTTTGAAATCAAAGTAATGCATATAGATAAGGTCCTACTGGCTGCAGTTTTGCATACAGTCGGGAAGATTTTTTTTTTTTTCTTCTAGATACCTCACTACTTGCAGGGCAGCTTCAGATCTCCTTTATGAAAAGTCATAGCAGAAAACAAATTGCTCAGGTCTACATTTTAACAAAGCATAAATTGTCCTTCACAGTCTGTATTTTATTTTTACTTTTCATTTGTTGTTTTGCATATAAAGTCAGTATTTTTTCCAGTTTTTCCTCAGATACAGCACAATAAGACAGCTTTTAACCAGAACGTAAGGAGAATTACTTTTATAAAGCATGCTGAACTGTACATTTGGTTGGCTTTTTATAAGTGGAAAATAAAGGAGAACTCTGCATGCCAAAATTAAAAGGTCGACTATTTCCCCACAGGGAAATTCTTTATTACTATACTAGACCAGAGCATACCTTCAAAACTACAGAAACTTATTTTGAAAACTGTTCGTATGGACGCATTAACCTTATTAAAGTGCTTTAATAACAAAACAGTCATCATATTATGCCTGGTTTTGTCCATTTGTGATTCGCATGGAATACATAATGAGGAAGACAATGCCCTTTTTTCCCCAGTATTCTTGCATAAGTAGGAGAATATTTCTACTTAAAAGGCAGAGTTAGTACAGCACATGAATTGAACTGAACCATATCTCTGGAAATGCTGATATTTTTACTGTTTGCATTATGTAAGAATTGTATTTCTCTCTGAATCTGGCCCAATACCCATTACCAATAAGATTAAGATTTAAGATAACTTGGTCAAAAGATGGTGAATTATAACTTTTAATTAAAATGTAGAAAATAGCTTCTTTAAAATAAACATGGTAATACTTTCAAGATCATAATATTTTTATGTAACGAACAACAAAACCAACCTGAATATTTTAAAGTGTGACATTGTAGAGCCAAGGAAAGGGGATTTTTTGAAACTTCTTGATGCAACAATAGCAAGCAACGCAGTTAATCTGCAGCTTTTTTTGTCTTTGGAAACACTGCTATTCTGTCATGGTGAGTTGCAGCCTTACGCTACCTCTCCAAAATTCAGTTTAAATTCAAACTGAGATGACACAGATATCAGGGTGAGTAGCAGGGGGGTCGGTTATTATTACTATGTTTTCTCCACTTACTATTTTACTGTTTTGTTCCTATTTTGAAATGACTGAAGAAATTCAGGAGCTAGACTGATCTGATTTGCTTCTGTGTCGCAAATTCTATACAACAAAATGTTACTAATGATTAACGTTATGTGAAATGGTGACTGTCTCACATTTACTACAGCTAAACATTCTACGGACTTCTCAGTAACTCTCATTGCTGTGTATCCTTGTATTTGTTTAAGTTGCCAGAATTCTGCTTAATACAAGAGCAGAATGTAACCGATTTTATTTAAATGTTGTAAAACATCGGGAAGGAAACATAGGGCTCATAGAAGTTAGGAACTGAAGTCATAAGACAGATGAGAGAAACCCAGTAAAAACTCCCATGCAATTCAGCGAGCTAAGACGTCACTGTATGTGGCAGAAGACGCATCTATACGTCCCAGCCTCTAACTGCCATGTTACTCTGTTGCTCGAAATCTCACAAACAAAAATCATCACCCACACCTGACTGTGGCATGGCCATAATACGGGACTAATGGGGATAGGATGAGATCAAATCCACTTTTACCTGCAACTTGAACTGGGATTTGAAACCTGACTTTCTGAAAACAAAAGGGCGATACACTAAAATCAATGGACCACTTCATTCCCTGGTTTTGTGATCCCTCTCATTATTTGCATTTTTCAACTCTCTCCCGTTTTATTTTTCACTGGATATTAATCACTGCTAACTATATTTTCCCGTACCAATTCTTCACCTCATCAGAAAACAGCACCTGCACCCAGAGCACAAAATTAAGAGATTCATAAAAATCAAGGAATGAAATGGCACATTGGTTTAGTGTGTCAGTCTTTCACCTCTAGGAATATAAGACGGGGGGGCAGGGGGGAGGAGGAGGAGAGAAAAAAAAAAAGGGGGGGGGAGGGGGGGGAGAGGAAAGAGGAAAGAGGTAAGGAGAACAAGAAGCAGAAAAACGAGAATATGTGTGAGGGAGAAGAGGATGAATATGTGTGAACGTAACTGAAAAAGGAAAAGAAAAAGCAAAAGTTGGGTGCATGAAAGATCAAGAATTACATGAAATTATTTTCTTTATACACCTCCACACATTTGCATGTGCTACAGCACACACTAAAATGAAGAGAAAGGTGAAGGCAAAGCACCAAATTTTTTTCCTACAGCCTCACTGAAAAAAAAAGAAAAGGAAATTAAATGCCATAAATATATTCAAACATTAAAGATTTGATTTACAGTAAGAAAAGCAAATAAATTGTGAGTAACGATTTGAGGTTGTAGAGGTCTCCAAACACTACATTCTTTTTATTTGTCATGTGTGTTGCAGTATCTGGATTCACTGAGGTAGATTCAGAACAGAGATGCTGCCTAGTTTTTCAAGATATTTTGCTTGTGTTGGGCTCTCCCCTCCCTTAATCAACAACAACAATGTGCACTGCGCAGGCACCTTTGTAACTACAAAACTGTGAGCCCAACAATTGCAAAACAATATGGCATGTTGCAATTATTGACTTCACACACACACACAGAGAAGACTGACTTCTTCAGAGCTTTTTGAATTTAATAATGTTTACTGATGATCCTTTGGCTACTCATACAAATACACACCTTGAGGTGGGTAGTATCCTAAAGATGTTGTATCACAGTATGCAATGAAGAGAAGAAGCTGTTTATGCATAAGATACACCCTACCTGAGAAATATTTTAGTCCAGTGGGAAAACTCCTACATACATAGACACACACAGAGCTTTAATCCATTACCTTCTCCCTAAAATTGTTTCAAATAGCCATTATATTCAAGAAAGCTCTCTGAAGTTCTGAGTTTCCTCTTCTGGCTTTGCAGAAACAGTTAACTGACAATGGATGGAAAATGAAAAAAGTATGGAATTCAAAGATAATTAATTTACTATATATTTTCAAGGTATCAAAGTTTAAAAACACCTGCGAATGACAGAAAAATGAAAAATAGTAGTTAAAGCAGCTGACAATACCCACTGCACAAAAACTGAGGGGTAATTGCACAGAACCTGGGAAAGCTAGAGGGACTTTAAAGCAGCGTAGATCAGTTTAGC
Source organism: Aptenodytes forsteri (assembly GCF_000699145.1). Lineage (NCBI taxonomy): Eukaryota > Metazoa > Chordata > Aves > Sphenisciformes > Spheniscidae > Aptenodytes > Aptenodytes forsteri. The sequence goes on along the minus strand of NW_008795672.1, from coordinate 765,175 downwards.
TCCACTGATCTGATCCGTGGTATCTTAAATGCAGATATGGCCAATGACTGGGAAAAGTGATTTGGGATAAACGGTGACTTGGAGATTGTCACTGTAGAACTGTAGGTGCACATCCAAACCCAACCGTCCAGATGTGCGTGGCCAGGACCTGACACGGAAAAGTAACAGAGCGTTGGATGAGGAAAGCATTTCCTGAGAGGTATTCTTTGTGGGTACCATTGCTCGAGAAGTACAGTGCAGCTACAAACCAGACATATCAGTCCTCATGCTGTAGGCAAAGCCTTTGACTTTTTCCTCCCATTTCTTAAATTGGAGACAGCGTCTTTCAGTATTAATTGTAAAGACATTTGAATTTAGCATTGCGCAGCTCATGCAGCGGACCACAGCACAGCAAGGTTAGTAGCCCTGCTCTGCCAGGTTAGGAAAGGGTGCAATTCTGCGTGATCACAATTTCATTTCTCTATCTGGCTCTGGATTTCAGACGTGCAAAATATCCTGCTCAGAAATATATTTTTCTGCAGAAAACACAGAACTTGAGCTGTTACTATCTGATCTACAGGCTCCCTGAAAGACAGAAGGGGCGTTTACTGCACCCAAGAAGATTCAGAGATACTACACCAGGGCATTCTGCCGATCAATAAAAACTATTTTAAGATACAACAGCAATGAAAGACAGCTAGAAACGGCTTATTAAACATGATTATATTACAGACTGCAAAATTTCCATGGTGGGGAACTCATTATACAAATGGATACAGAGCCTACCACACACTGGAGTCTAAGCTCTCTCTGGCTTCTAGCTGTTACTAGAACACAGGAAGAGCTGTTACAGTACGCGGGGGGGGCTGATCACCATCCTTGTTCTGGCACGCTAACTTCTTTTGAAAAAAAGTCATAGTGACTTCTCCAAGAAGCTTACAAGCTAAGAAGTTAGGAAGGTGAGGGACTTCTGAGAAGTCGTGTATTCCAATGAATCCATTTGACACACATGCAGCGATCAGGGTGCATCTAGTGATCAAAATAGGTCTCTAGAAGTGTCTGCATGAAAATCTAGAAGGACAGGTAGGAAAGATCCCTGCATTTTGCTCTTCTTTTCCCTGCTATCTGCAGACATTGCTGGCATATCGCTCTGAAGTTTTGGTATAACATATCTATACAAAAAAAGTCCATTTTGACCTGTGTTCATCTATATGTGTATACTTTCATCACACCGGTGTGTCAGCTTTCTCTGTGCGTTCTTCTGCCTACCATGCCTCTGGGCATGTGTCCCATAGAAAAATACCAAAATATGTTTTATAGTAAAACTTCAGGTATTGTGACTGGGGCAAATGAGTAGCTTTTCTGTGAACCCCTGTGAAAGACAGCTCCATTAATTCCACCTGAAGGTGCAATCATGGTTGCCGACCGGGATTAAACCATGATATCTATCAAGCAACACACAGCCACTCACTCACCCTCCCCCCCCAGTGGGATGGGGGAGAGAATCAAAAAGTAAGAAAACTCGTGGGTTGAGATAAGAACAGTTTAATAATTGAAATAAAATAAAAATAGTAATAATAAATTGTAATGAAAAGGAAAACAACAAGAAAGAGAAAGAGAGGAACAAAACCCAGGAAAAATAAGGGATGCAACTGCTCACCACCTGCTGACCAAGCCCATCCCCAAGCAGCGGTCACTGCCCCCCCTGGCCAACTCCCCCCAGTTTATGTACTGAGCATGACATCGTATGGTATGGAATAGCCCTTTGGCCAGTTTGGGTCAGCTGTCCTGGCTGTGCTCCCTCCCAGCTTCTCCCTGGCAGGGCATGAGGAGCTGGAAAGTCCTTGACTAGTGTAAGCACTGCTCAGCAACAACTAAAACATCGGTGTGTTATCACATTATTCTCATCCTAAATCCAAAACACAGCACTGTACCAGCTACTAGGAAGAAAATTAACTCTATCCCAGCCAACACCAGGACAGTAGAACTGATGTGCTGAATTATTTTTTATGAATCTCGGAACACATTTTTAGCTAACTATGGTGCAAGCAGTGCACTCTATGAAACAAGTTGGGAAGCAGAAACTCCCCAGCTTCAATTCCTGCCTGAGTGCTACTGACTCCCTGAATGATTTACCTCTTTGCTTTAGATTCCCCATGTGTAATTGGAGAATAACAACACTTACCTACTTCACAGCAAGACTCTTGTGAGAACTAATTAATGTTTGTTGCACAACACTTTGAATTTGTAAAATGTCATTTAAGTGATAAGTATTATTGCCATTATCATCAGTGTTGTCCTGGGTACCACAGATACATAAAGCTGGCTGCTGTAAGAGCTACTTAATACGCTAAGAACACACAAAATAGTGGGAAAAGCATCAAATCCTTTTCATTTTCTTAAGAACACCAAGTGCTTAAAAAAAAAAAAACACCAGTGGTTGACAAACATCTGCTTGCCTTACAGATTTCTTTGTTAGGGTCTGTATTTTCTGCCACACTCACTCTGACGGGTAGTGCCTTGTCCCCCAAGTAGCTGCTCCAACTGGTCGTCAATAGTGGACCTCTTTGTGTAACGGCAGTGGAACCTGCCACACCGGGAGCCAGCTGAAACTGAGATGTTGCATATGTGCAGTTTAATAAGTCTATTTTTTCCTACCTTCGCTTCCTGTGGAACCTCATTTCCCTTTTTAATTTCATTTTCCCTTTCTAGACAGCGAAGGTAAGGTCATCAGCCAATGATGTAATATGCTAGTTAGTAACATGCTGGAAAGTATACCACACATGATAATAACTATATTTAGTTATAAAATTTCAACATGAATTATATTTAAAAATCTATTTATAGAACTCCTTCTGTGGATAAATTACAAACTATTATTGAAGTATTCACACTGGTTGGAAAAAAAAAAAAGAACAGTTTTAAATTATGTCCAAAAGGTAAGGATACGATTCTGCACATGAGGAGTGAGACCCTTAAGGTTTATTCCCTTCTGAAAGGCAGGGATTCCAAGAAAACCCTGTTAGTTATAACCCTGGGACAGATGAATGTCCAGTTTGGACCTTGTACCCTACCAACTCAGCACGCTCTGAAAAAATTCAATAGCGGCACCAAGGACTGTGGTTCTCTGGTAATTTTTTCCTCATTAACCTGAGGTTCTGGGGAATCAACTCCAGTCAGGAAGATATTTACATCCAGATCAATGGGAAATGAGACTACCCAACACAGATTGTGTTCTGCACAATATTTTAGTGTCCCAATCCTATTAAGTGCTATGAGATTTATACCATGAAGATCATGTACCATGCTATAATTTACATTTAAAAAGTTGGCTTGCAGCTGCTTACCCTTGGCCTGTTCTTCCATTATATCCAAATTAATAATGTCTATAACCTGTGCTCTCCTATGCTAAAGAACATGAAAGAATGGGGGGTGCGAGGGAGGGAAATAGCAAAAACACCAAAATCAACACTAAATGACAAAATTTCTGAACTGCTGCAATGTGCCTGGCTTAATTAACACATCTATGATATTTTGTGTTAAAAGACTACCAATGTACTTTTCATATTTTTTTACTTCTCAAATAAGTTCCTCAGCAAGAGATCATTATGGCAGCTTTCAGTATGCAAACTACAGAGGGCTCCAATAAGATCTTCTCTGTTAAACCTCCAGTGATACTGCAAAGCACAGATAAAAATGTAAAAAAATAAATAGATAGGATAGGGTATCAGGGTACAAATCACAGAGATAAACTTAAAACTTGAGAAAACAGCCCTTGTAAATATAAAGTGAAGATATTCTTCACTTTAGACACTGTAAACTGAAGGACAAAGTATCATTCCTTAATACAGGTTTAAAATACTCCAATTTACATTACAGAAGAGGAGAACTATATGCACCAGAAGCAGCAGTGTGTATTTTTGCTTTAATGTAATGATGGTGAGGGCTTTCAAATCGATAGCCGGGAAGGTATCTGTCCCCAGAGCAAACAAGAGCTGAGTATAACACAAGTAACAGCAGTGCAGGACATGGTACCAGTCTGCAAAAGAGCATCAGCCCAAGCAAAATGGAGTGCCAAGTCCCAAAAGTACAGTTCAGTTTGCACTGTCATTCATTCCACTGCTGACTCTACTAACATTGCTGGAAAACAGGGAAGGGGACAATAAGTAACATGAAGTATTAGAAAACCTACTGTGAAACCCACCTGAAGTAGATGCATTGCTGTTGTGAAACCGGGTGAGACCAACAGCACATCTCATGTAAGACACAAGGGGCACGCGAACATTTGATTAACTTGAAATAGAAGGTACTGCACCACACAAGTGGGTACAGGTCATTCAGCACCCAATGCAGAGAATTGACATCGGTGAGGTGCATGTAAACTGTATCTCTAGCCCATGAGTTGAATTCAAGTCCCCTGCCATCATACGGATTTTTCTTTCCAAGTAATAGACTACGCAATGGGACTGAAGGATCCAGAAAGACAGAGCATCACAGAATGTAAATTACTGAGCCAAACTACCCAAGGTGGGCACAAAAGGTGTTTCTGCCGCACATTCTATTTCTCCTTCAGAAGGGGATAATAAAAAGCTGGAGCAGAAGAAGAGTTGGTGTGTACAGGTTGACAGGAGCTTAAAAATGCACTGAAGATTAGAGAGTGAGCAGGAGCAAGAACAGGACCAGTAGAAAGGGACAAGGGTTGTGTGAAGCATACAATACCCTTAAGAGAAAGCATGCCTCATCCCCCGCCAGTAATAAGAGCACCAAACCCTATCCTTTATTTATTATATATGCACATATCTTTGACCTATATTTTGAGAGCCATTAAAAATCCAGAATAAGGACAAACAAAAATGAGGAGGAGAGGGTTGTTTTTTTTTTGTTTGTTGGTGGTGGTTTTCCTCCTCTTCTCTTTTGTGTTAAATGGCACAGCCTCAAGCCATTCCTTACAGTTGCAAACATGTTCAAATGAGACCTTCAAAGACTGGAGGCTGAACTCTCCAGGGTGGACTCTCTTGTAATCATTAGGCTAAGCATAAATATAAAATTGCTGTAAACAACAAACTTATAAAAGAGAATGTTAAATATCATGCCACCAAGTCAACAGGAAACTGAAGCAAGTCATGGTCATGATGCATACTGTGTTCGCATCAAAGTGTAACTTGGTTTTCTTCTGTTTATTCTTCTTTTCTGCTTATTACTTTGTGTGACAATGAAAGCCAGTAGGGGAAGAAGAGAAGCAAAAAGTAAGACAGCGATGGTAAGAACAATACTTTCAACTGCCTTTTGCCCTCCTAGCAGCATCAGGAAGACAAAGAAAAAAAACATATGCTCCAAGTTTATTAAGTAAAAAAGGAGGCGAGAGCTCCAAAAGAGAGCACAATCCAGAAACAGCAGATTTTGTCTTAAACAATCGCTGTATTCATATTTAAAGATGGAGCTTTTTCTCACGATAAATAATCTGAAGAGCGCAGCCCTTTAGCAAGCAATAAGGTGTGGCATTCCTGCCTGCCTACACATCCTCTGCACTTAGTAAATCGTCTCCTACTAGATGAGTTGGAGCAACTCGTTACTTTTGCCTCAAATACGCGAAACTTGCTGCAGATGCCACTGTGCATCTCGGCTGATCACTAATAAAAGAAACAGATGAATCTCGCCTTTCTTGAACGAAACGAACAACTTGATTTTTGTGACCTGCGATTCCAAAACTAATGGTTGTGTGATCAAAATACGTAAAAGGCAAAAGAATGCTGCACTACCATGCGGGTGTAGGGCAGCATTACAGGATTAGCTGCAGCCAGCTCTATCACATATACAATGATGCACATCAGAGAATTTTTTCCCAGTGACATAAAAGCCAAAGTGCATTAAATGATAAAAGTTCTCAAAAGAATGCCTACAACCACAATTAACAGAATATGTTGTATTTTAACTTTGTAATGTCTCTAGCTAAAAACATCTTAAACGCTTGAAATTAACAGTAAAATATATTCATTTAAAAACAGAGAGATTAAATTAGAATTAATAATAAACTTGCTGCTTGCAAAAACGCTGCTTTATAAACAGCATATTTACTAAAAGCACATTCCCAAGAGCCCTGTGTTCCAACTATAACACTTTACAATTGTATACTCTGAATAATAAGTTTGGGCTTAAAGAGCTTCTACATTTTGTTGCACCCAAGATCTACGCAGTCACATAACATGAAACCGTGTACACTTCTAATCCTAGGCTGCCTGCCTAAGCATCACTGTAATTTATGCTACTGGCATTTCTTCTGCAGATACTGTCTTACTAAAGGACAGGGACAGCAGAGGGGTCCACATTCAGTAAAATTGAACTCCAAGTACAAATAGATCTGTATGTCACAACGGGCTGTGTTTTGCCTGAACGGGAAAGCCCAAAGATCTGCCTCTGAAAAATGTGACAGTATGGTTTCTCAGGTAAGTTGCACTCAACATACAAAAACCAAAATAAAACTCTCAATTCATGTACTACCTGGCAGAAAGAGACACTCATAGCTATAAGGACTTTGATTAATCAAGTTTTCACTACAGGTCTCACTTTTCAGCAAACTGCCTGCGTTGCTCTACTTCTTTGGGTATTCCTTCTCAGCGTATTCACTAATATCATTTAATGCTGATATAATTCGCTTGGCAGCGCGTCACACAGTTTTGGCTGAAATAAGTACTTCTAACATTTACAGACCCCTGCCCCAACAACTAATACAAATGGAAGCAGCTGTTCTCCTGCCTCAGCGCAGAGCTCTTGTTGGCACCTTGACCACAGCCACAGTACGTCTGTGAAGCTTGTAAAAAGACTTGACTACGAGGAAAATACCATAATAGTTCAAACCAATAAGGATCTAATGTGTTTCATGACTCCTATGTCATGTAAGAAGTAATTTCTTTTGTTCAATTTTAAACTTCACTTAATGTCTCTATTGTTCTGGTATGGTTTAAAAACATAAAGCTGAATAACTTCTTGGTAAAAATTACAGCATATAAGTTTCCCACTCTATCTCCAACATTTCTATGATGCTGAAGCAGAAGCAGAGTTCCTCCTTCCGCCCTTGCCACAAACATCATCAGCCTTCAGAAAGGTAAAAATAATAGGTAGTGCTCTGTGTTTACATTCACACAGCTCCTTTTGGGAGTGAAGTTCCTGGTATTTATCGGATCCCATGATACAGATTCTTAAACTACCGACACAACAGGTGTGCTGACCTGCATGTCCATATAGAAACACCCAGTTACTGGAATATTACAAATTATTGAAAGTTGATACAAAAAGTGTAAAGTACTTCAAGTAAAAGAATTTTAAATAGTAGAATTCATTAAAGAGAGCAGCATTGCTCCATAGTGCACAGACCTGGCTTGGAGAGGAGCACGGCAGAGGCGACCAAGGAGGGACACTAACAGCCATGCAGCAGTTTTAACTGATACTATAGCAACACTGATATCACAGTTTTTTGTCTGGATTTGGTGGTGTATCATAGGGCAACAATTTTCAAAGGTCTACAAAGATTAGATGCCCAGCTCCCATGGACATTCATTTAAAGCTGAGCTCTTCAACATCCCAACTCAAGTGCAGATCATATGTTGTCAGAGTCACTATTGTCATGGCCATCCAAACGTAGGGCCTTAAAACAGTAAATGCAAAAAGGTATTCGTAACACTTGAATCTTTAAGGAGACATTTCCCCCAGGGGCCGTAATTTTTTTACTTTCATAGGAATGGGTTTAGGCCAATTTTGAAAGAATATCTGCTGTAAAACTGTTAGTCACATTACTGAGCTGTCTCAGGAATGCAACAGAGGACTGGCTTCCCATGTAAAAGTGATGAAGACAGTGCACCAAGCATCCCCACCAAACAGATCTGTGATTCCTTTCCTATGGTCTGATCTCAGTTTCAGCCGTAATATATGAACCTCTGTCAGTGGAAAGAAGAGGCCCCACAGAGACATGTTCTTAAAGGGAATGGTTAAAATGAAACCTCTGCTTAAGCATTTCACTGGATCACATCCAAATCAAGCCCCAGTTCTTTTTGTTTTGACAGTTTTGTAATGTAAAATAGAAAACACATACAGTAGAAATACAATCAAAGTCCTTGCTACTTGAGTATCTGGAAGTCTTTCCTGTTTATAAATAGTAAAAACGTATGTTTATGTAAAAGGGAAACACTGATTTACTAGAACTGATTGCTTCACAGTCTAATTACTTTTCAACTGGCTGTTCCAAATTAAGATGTCATTGATGGCTTTTTGTGATATATTTCATTTTAAGCAAATTTATTCTATAATAGAGCACATCATAATGGAAAGCAGAGTTCCCACTCTTCCCTCCTCTTTGTAGCCTGATATCTTGACAAGTAAATTAAATTTAGCAGTTAAAATACTTCCATTAGTAATTTTATTAAGTTAATTAAGGAATCTCTCTTTCTGAATTTTAACTACGTTCATTTCAGCACAACCTTGATTTTTTTTTTTTTTAATTCCATATTTTTCAACAATAATGAGATTTCTAGGACAAACAGCTACCTATACAACATTCTTGAGACTATGACAAAGTTAACTAAGGAAAAAACAGAAGTATTTTTAAAAACCAAAACCTCATTTTATCTCTAAGTTCTTTTGCTTTACAAAAACAAACAAACACACAACAACAACAACAAAAAAGACTCTCCTACTCAAGTCTAGGGAGAGTGCTTGCT
>NW_008795672.1:701289-756448 GCF_000699145.1 Aptenodytes forsteri | reverse complement strand
TTTTTTTTTTTTTTAAATCCCTATATTTAGTAACCATGATGATTTCTAGGACAAACAGCTACCTATACAACATTCTTGAGACTATGACAAAGGTAACTAAGGAAAAAACAGAAGTATTTTTAAAAACCAAAACCTCATTTTATCTCTAAGTTCTTTTGCTTTACAAAAACAAACAAACACACAACAACAACAACAAAAAAGACTCTCCTACTCAAGTCTAGGGAGAGTGTTTGCTATGAGCAATTCCAAAATCTACAAGCCACAGCAGAAATTACACATTTAGAACATTTAAAATAGGTAAAGATGTGTAAACCAGTATCAATAAAATGAGAATTAGCTGAACCCTCGCCTGTTGCTTAAGCCAAATTCATAACTCCTGGTTCATGGAAAGTCTACGTTTTATAAACAGTGCCTCACCTTTCATTTACCTTTTTCATCTTTCAACACAGACAAAGCATGGGTATAACCAAACATTATGAGAACAACTGTTCTCTTTTATATCCCTCCTCCCTGAAATGCGGGACTATGAGAAATCCTCTGAGATTTTCAATTGCCTCCAAAGCAAAGAAGTCTGGGTAATTTATACCCAAACTAAATTCATATATTGTAAACGTGAACTAGTAAAGTGCTTTATTTTTTAAGTCACCACCACTGCAATATGCAAGAAGCCTCTTGTAACATTTTCTGACAGTAAAAATTCTAATTTATCTCCTCACCTAAAGGAAGGGGATTTTTCAATAAATAGTCAAACATGTAATTTGCCCCAGGACTAGGGCCAAACTGATGATAATGTCCACTTGACATTCCATGGTCTGCTGAAAAGAAGCGTCTACAAAAAGTAAAATACGATTATTTAAACCCAAACACTAACCACAAGGAAGGCTGACATTCATTGCATATGACAAGGCCACCCAGGGGCATGGCTCAGCACAGGCAGATTAACATGTACAGATGTAATAGTGCTCCCTATCACAGCTAAACATGCATAAGTATAAGGAAGAAACAACAACTGTGAAGGGCGAATTATTTGCTGTACAAAAGATCAGCTAATACAGGTATGGAAAAAAATTCTTGAGATGGCGATATTCAAATGGAGAGAAATGCTACAGGACTCATTGATCCAACCTGATCTTAATAAAGGTCAGGCAACACCTGCAGACAGTCTCTGATGTACTAATGGGCAGAGAAAGCTTGGGAGAAGTACGGTTTATGAGTATAGGGGAGAAAAATCACTTAGATGAAGCAACTGTATAAGGGTCACACATTAAATTAATTACTCGACTGCAAACTACTTGGACATCTTCTATTCTTTACTATAGGACTGGCCAACCTGTAGCACACGAGCCCCACGTAGTTCATGAGTGGTTCAATCCAGCTCCCACATCAGGACAGCATGGGCTGCCACGGGCTGCGCTTACAAATGCCTTTCTTCTCTTCTCCGAATCTCTGGCTATCGGCGGCAGGGCTGCACTCAGTCCCCCACCCCACAAAGGTGCTGCTATTGGCAGCTGCCGAACAAATGCCAGGACTTACCCTTCCCACAACTCTCTCCGGTAACACACATACACATGTACTGTGACTCCCAGCCATAGGAACATGTTGTTGTGGGAACCATTAAATCAGCACAGCACTTATTCTGATCTTCCGGGTCTATATAGCATCTCTCAAACTTCTCTTCTCCTGAACGTCCCTCACAAGAGCTTTCCAGCACATAGACGATGTGACAGGCAAGAAAGAAGAATGCTGGGCCAAGGATGAAGTAAAATTGGAAGTCTGAATTACTGCAACACGTATCGTCTCTAATTATGTCACAGTTGGGCTGCAGATAAAAATAGTCATAAAGCTGCCTATTTAAAATCATATTCATATTGTACTGGTGGAGAACTGCTTATCGAGATGTGGATCCTGCTTTACAATGCAGTTCCAAAAAGGTTCCTTTTGCCAAGTGTTTTGGCTGAAAGATGGGAATGAGGTCAAAACATCGCAGAATTTCTCTACAAACAAGAGCAAACACAGAGACTGTGTTTTTTTCATTAGTAATGGTCAAAGGTCTTTGGATGAAACTTTTCCCAGTATAAATGATGTTTTGTTATAAAATTTGTACTTTATAATTTATTTTTGCGGAAACAGAAAAGCCTCAGACAAATTTGCCATTGAGAAAACATAAACAAAGTTCCTCAATTTGAATAAAAATCCTTCGCTTCATATTTCTAAATCAAAAGATTTGTGTAACACAGCTGCCCCCCCCCAGTAATTACAAAGTTGACATACCGCTTTTAGAGCAAGGTTTCAGTCATGGAATAAAAAACTAATAAAACCGGAAAACACACAAAGTCTTTAAGTCTGTTTTTCCCTATATCAAAGCAAAATTCAGAATAGCTATTATATCATTCTTGATGTATCATTGGCATTTAAAAAAAAGAAAAAAAAAAAGAGAGAGAAACAAAAAATCCCCTACCTACATCGCCAGTGGTGGAAACTCTCCACATTTCACAGGCAAGATACTTGAGTGCTTCAGCACCCCTGGCACTGCAGATTTCTCATGCACCTAATGTGAATATCTTGCTGCAAGCTGATTCTATTTTGTCCTTCCCCAGGCTCTGGCCACGGAAGGCATATTGTTCCTTTCTTGTCTACAACAGAGGTGTTGAAGGAGGAAAAATAAACAAACAAATAAAAACCCCTTTCCATATAATGAAGTTTTGTATTTTTTCAGGGGCAAAGGGTGATTATGTCTCAATTTCGAAGGAAGTGTTGAAAAGCAAAAGTTTGTGCAGTGGATAAATTCCTTACCTCTCCTCCTCCTTTTTTTTTTCTTCCCCCCTTCAAATAAGTGTTTCTAATACTTAGACACATATATAAGCTTGCAGAAACAATCAACCAACCTCCCCATCATCAAGATTTAACATTAATTAACTACCTTCTGAATTTTAATATTCTGAATCGATTTACAAATAACAATGATCAAGATATGATACACAAGTTCTCAATTCATTTGGCCTGAAGCCTAACCTCTATTTTTACAGGTAGAAAAATAACAAAACAAACAAGCAAGCAAGCAAGCATAGTCTCCACAAAGTGATTTTCAAAAGCAGACCGGACCACAACTTCTCTCATTTGCATTCACTACCCCGTTTTAGAAATATTCTGTGCCTGCATTTTAAACAGGTGAACAAAGCTTCCAGAACTGATGTTATGTGCACAAATGTTTTTTTTTGGAAAATATAAGAATACCTGAAAAAAAAAATCTAGAACGTGCACAGCCCTAATTTTCCTCATTTTTAATCATCTTTTTCACTTTATGGTAGCTCGTCTGAGCAACATGCCTTTGTAACACGGCACTTTATTAAAAGGTAAGGGGCAGCATGAAACAAGTTAAAGTCAACTTCTCATTAGGCTTGTAAGATCTGTGAGCAGGATATTAAAATACAAACAGATAAATGGTGTACAAGCAATTTATGGGATTAAATGCCTTGGACCCTCCCATTCATATTTTCAAGAATTGGGTCAAAAAAATGGTACCTTGAACTGTGTGTCTCTACTTCCACCTGCAGTCATCCACAAGTGTTATCTATTAAGCAATATTAATAACAACAGTCTCTCTCTCCCCCCCCAGGAACCCACTCTATCCCTGCATTCAGTCAACCCAAAAAGTCTGGCAATGCTTAACCCAAACAAATTTAATATCTTTCCTTGACAGTTCCTGTTAGGTTTGTATTTTCTTTCAATAAATCCAGTGATTAAAGACTATGTGAACAAATAAAACAAATCCTGCTGAACACAGTCACCATTCTAACTTCTGTTCTCTTCTACTACACAAGAGGAAGCCATTTGCAAAAGCCACAGAAACACAAAGCTGAAAAGGATCACGAGAGGTCAGAGAGTCCATCCCTGGGCTCTGAGACAGGTTCAGGTATATTTGCACAGTTTTGAACCAGGTGTTTTTCCATCCTGTTATTTAACACCGCTTAATTGCGAGGTTATACAATCGCTCTCAGCAGCCTATTCCCATGGTTAGAAAGTTTACATCTGTACTAAAAAAAAAAAAAAAAAAAAACATCAGCCTTGCTAATAATTAAGTTAATTTATTCTTGTTCAACACTCAATGAATATGGAAAAGAAGGATTGTCTCATAACCTTCTATATCTTAAGACTATTCAAGTACCTCTCCCAAACTACTTCCTTCTAAGCTAAACAGACACAATTATTTTGACCAAGAGATTTTCTACTTCCAACATACCTTGCTAAGAAGGTCCACAATTTTCATTTCTATCTGTACTATATCTTCCAGGATTCATCTCAGAAGAGTCAAAAAGAAAGCACCGATTTGCCGACAGTTTGCAGTTTGAAAAGTCACACTGAGTTAAGACTTCGAGGCAGTCAGTCCCCCTCTCTCCTCCACACTCACACCATAGCAATCTTCTCTCTTTCATAGATTCAATCAGCTGTAATCTTTAAAGCAAGAATACCAGACTTCCCTCCTCAGTCTTACAGGACCTCTATAACACATGGCATTGCCTCGTCTGAAAAGCACCATTTGGCAATTTGTACAAAAGTGAAGAGAGATGAGCTTAGATAAGGGTTCGTTTTTCTGAGACTCAATCCAGACACACAATTGCAATGCTTGCTGGACAAGGGTAAGAGCTGAAAAACATACACACTTCCTTTTGCAGCGATAGAGGATACACTTAACCCTACAGAGCTGAATCACTCAACATGCCACCATGCCTCAGAATTCATATTTTGGGCGCTCCAGCACTTCCCAGCCTCGATGCTAACACACACACACACACACACACAACTTCTTGTAAGGTTGAAAACCAAAAAAAAAAAAATACCCTTAGTTGGTTGTGGGAACTCCTTTTCTCCTCAGCAGCCACCATGCCTCAGAATTCATATTTTGGGAACTCCTTTTCTCCTCAGCGTTAAGTTATCTTTTAACGTCTTATCGACACAAAAGTATGCTTTTTCTCATATTTGTTTCCTTCCATTAAAAAAAAACCCCATATTTAACTCAATGGCTTTTACCGGTGTGCACTTAATTAACAAAGCAAAAATACATATACAAACCCAGTATGAATCTTCCAATAATATGCACCATACAGTGTAACAAATAAACAATCTTGTAAAACTCACATATCAGATAAAAACTTACCATTGGAAGAAAGCCTCTGTCTTCTCCACACACGTTGTTCCATTGGCATTAGGCAAAGGACTTTCGCTGCCCATAGGTAGTCACTCAAGACTAGCTCGAACCAACTGAAGGAAATCTGAAAATCAAATCTAGCCTACCATAATTTGATTTGTAGAAAACTGAGGAACAAAGCTTTACAGAGTGATTTTAAATAAATTGTAATTAATTACATGTGCAAATGCATCAACTAAATTTGGATGCGCAATTAAATAACTAATCACAGTTTGGAAAGGCTGAAAATTGCAATTGCATGCTGAAATGGCCAGCCTTGCCCCCAGGCATGCCCAGGTGTTTCTGTTTGCTCAGAGAGTTGGGCATTGGTTTCTTTCTAAGGAAGGACCACCTGTTGAAAGCACCTGAGTCAACTTGCATTCAAAATTAAAGAACTGGGGCTTTCTTTTTTTTCTAGTGGGTCAAATATAACCATTTTTTAAAAGTGTATCCAAGAAGACCCTTCTAGAGTATCAACCTGGAACAAAATCAGTCTTAATGTGATAACTGGAGATATAAAACATACATTGAGTTAAAAACATTTGACACAATTAGAAGTAAGTGCTTCTCTCCCAAACTCTCTCTCATGAATACCAACATCCTGTTTAACTCCACTGCCAACCCACCCCAAACAAAAAACCACGATGATTTACCCAGTGAGCATTCGTGGAAGTTGACAGAACACCAAATTAATTCTGATCTCACTTACCCTATGTTAAATAGAAATATTGCATGAGCTGTCAACTTTCTTTCTTAAAGATCTTCCTTTCTATTCTAATTTTAACCTGCCAGCAAGTACAAACAGCACACTGAGATGTTTGGAGATGTTATCGCATGACACCAAATAAATACACTTTTAGGTCAGAAGGGACCATTATCTTTATCTAATTTGATTCCAACCCGTATTTTCCCCATCACCAGGGCCAGGATTTCACCCGTTTCTCTTCTGCTTTGCTGGATTGTTCCTGCTTTACATAATACTCTTGAATTTTTTCCCATCAAAAGCAACAAAAACGTGCTGCTAAATAACTCAGAAAACTTGTTTGCAAAGATCTAACCTTTCAAAATCTAACATACAAACTTCTTTTAAAGAAAAGTGTAACCGTCCTATTACTATGTCCTATTCCAAGTTCGAAAGAATATCCCTATCAGAGAACATACAAGTTGACACACGGGGATGACTCTGGGGTCAGAGGGAGGGGATTTTTTCTTTTCTTGTACTATAGTAAAGGCCTCCTGTCAAATGGAGCCTGTAAATCCAACAATAATATAAATAACAACTGAGAAACTAAATACCCTATCTGAATTACATTTGCATTTATTATTTAGAATATTCTGAGTTATGGTAAGCAGAGGAGAACATGAAAACAAAGATGTGGGGTGTAAGAGAACGACAGTACTTCGTGCCTTTACTGTAATGCGTGTCTGGACAGAAATAGCCGAGACATTTTCTGTTCCAAGGAGCTTGCAATCTAAACAGCTGCTGATCTCTAACAAACCTGTTACTTGCATGTTTACAACTCCCATTCAAGCTGTGCTGTTTGCTGGTATTTACCTGACAGGCTGGGCATTGCACTGCTATATATAAATTGCAATTATAAACTTATTACACCTGTACATTGAGCATCTTTCCAGGCATGCATATAGTCAGATGGCAGCTGACGGTTTCATAATTCTCCAAGAACTCTCGAGGCTGGTGCAATACATGGCTAAAACCCGTTTCACAAAAACTGGCAGTTTTGGCCCTTCAGAATTCGAGGGGGATGAGTCCGAGGCAGCTGTAAACGCAATTATACCGGAGGCGGACAGGCTGTGACTATGGACCACGATGGTTCTCTCTGGAAGGCGTACAGGCGGTGGAATTATAGTTCTAATGAAATTGTCAATAGTAATCCTGTTACTGGGAGCTTGAAAACCCTGTTTAATGAACTAGACAGTAACAAAGAAAATAAAAATACTTTAAAAGCTACAGTATGAGAAAATGATAATTGGTCCAGATTTCATGTCCATGATGAAATGCGCAGGGATGGCATTACCACCGAGCAGTATTATGACCTATCAGGGGACTGCTGTTTTGTCAGACCTCATGTAATTATCAATTGGAAACGGGGCCTTGCTTTACTTGCACAAATTCTTTGTCATGCAGCACATAAAATGGTCAAAAATGTGGTCATGTCTGCGTGGAAAACTTTGCAAGTTGCTAAAAAATTTGATGCAGAAAGAAACATATTATCAACTGGCAAGAAGGGCTGAATTTCACACCCCACCATGATCTCTAATGCCCTTGATCGCCGTTCACAGCAGATCCAAACAGTGTGTAGTAGCTCTATAGCACCAGAACCTTTGCATAGGTACTGCATTTTGGGTTTGGAGGATTATGGTTTTTTTTAAGGAAACTGTATTTTCTTGAAATTTATGCAACTAAGGTGCTGCTGCATGCTTCACACAGAACATATAAACACATGAAAATTGGAACAGCGCACAACTTTTTGCAAGTAATTTGTTTTTATCGGGAAGGAAGGCAATGCAGCAGTACAGAGCTGAAACCTTTACTAGTTGCCTGTATCATACTGAGAACAACTAGAGCAGAATCCCAGACGCAGCAGAAACAGGAAGATAATTTCCTTAGCCTACTGTTGTGAAATTTAGTAAACGAAACTTTCTCCCCCCCCTAAATGAGACAAAAGATTCGATTTGTCCACCCCAGTGGATAAGGGAAAAATCAAGATGGATAGTTTCACCTGTAAACCTTTAATAACAATACCTCGTTCTGGCAGATCCCAGAACACTTCTGAAGCGCTTTTAAAATATGGGGAAAGTGAGATGAGAAAGGACTTGCCTTTCTCACAGCCTGTTAGCAGGACAGCAGCAGGACCAGTGTCCTGAACCCCACACAAATGCTCCATTCACGAGATTAGTCACTCCTGTTTGGTAACGGTGTCGGGGCCCGGGGCGCGTCCCCCACTGCCTGGCTGGGGACCACCCGGATCTGCAGGGCTGTACATCCCTCTGCTGCAGCCCTGCAATGACTCCCAGCTAACCCAATAGAAAAAACAGAAACCTAATCTAGATAAAAGAAGATTTTGCAGAGAGATAGCCTATTGGTTACAGGTCCTTTTAGACCTTTTGATAGACACATAAAGTGATCAGGACTCGATATAGGGTCATATTTGAGCAACAGAGCTGTTGGATGCAAGTTACATCTGAATAGATAACTGGACCCTTCAGTCTCCCCAGTGACAACTTCATATGTATTTTTTGCTTCAGCCAAAATGTGCCAACACTTACTGGTAGGGGGCTAAGCTACAGATTACATGCAGCATTATTAATCAAAATATGCATCTAGGAACAGAGGTTAGCAAACTGGATGCAATTCCCTTTCAGTGCATGCAGACTAAGAATTAGAATATGAAAAATGTCCTTGTTTTCTGTAGGTACCTTTTGACTAAATATACAGTTTAAACACCAGGATGAAGATCCATAATTCTTGAGAGGATGGCCATTTGCTGTTGATAACTCCTGATATAAAAGGGACAGGGACATCACCATCTTTACGTTCAGCAGAGGACAATGTTGTATGCTTTCCATGGAGAAGAAAGCAACTACAGCAACATGGGCCTCCTCTACAATAATTTCATCTGACATCACCTTAGTCCTCTTCCCTCAGGCAGTTTGTCCCCATTTTAAACTTTTCTCCAACAGAAACACCCATTTAATGCCAAAATCTAGCCTGCATTGCACGAGGTGCTGATTTCAGATCAAGTGACTTTACTCGGGACTTGCAAGTGTAAAGGGAGGAACGGCTTGATGCATCGATAACAGCACTAGGTCTAAGAGTCTACGTGAGCCATTGTCATTTACAGAGGAAATCCAGTTACAGAAAGTTTTTGATCGTTCATTATTCAGCACAACATATTAATCAATGTAAATATGATCAGTGCAGTCTGGGAGAGTGCTGTCAGGCAGTTAAAGGTGACATTGAAGCAACGTACTTCCTGGATGAAGATGTACCAAACCAACCACTAAGAGGTGGCAATGAAAGTAGCAAGGAAAGTCAGCAGCAGCTAAAAATGTCACAGATTTTAAGGACATTTCCAAGGGTCAGGACAAAGACTCTGACATTGAAGCATGCGGCTGCTATTACTGGCTTCATCATCACTAAGAATTCAAAGGAAGATAGCCTCCTGTCACCAACAACACAGTCCTATTCTTGAAAATGATTCAAAAAACTGATTGGACATTTCTAGCTCCTCCTGAGATGGAAAAATGCCACTAAGAATGTGCCAATTAAAAAAAAAAGCATAAAAGAAATAAAAAGAGACATTTATGGGGATTTATCAGGAAACCAAATTCTGACACGTCTATTACGTAATAACACCTGCCCACACATAAATATAAAAAAATTTCCATATTTAGTAGCCATATCAGCAGTAGATTTTATGAAAAGAATGAATACAATGTCCTTAGATTCGCCCACATTTCCTATGACTTCATTTAAAGAAGAGTTGCAAGAATATATTGTTTACAGTTATATGATTCAATTTTGTTTCTAGTAAACCTATTATTACAGAGGAAATATTGTGCCTAGAAAAAACATAATGCTATAGTACAACTCAACTGCATCGTCATTGTCATGCTGTTCTTGAATCAAACCAAACTCGGTTACAGGAGGGCTCAATCACCTGCACGTGAAGATGAGGACTGTGAAGAAAAAAGATGGAAAAAGTACTTGTTTTTGATGGACAGAGACTCTAGTTACAGAGACTGACTTCTGGTCCTGAAGGTATTGTTAGAGAGTATTTAGGTCAGTGAAAGATCTGTTTCTCATATAGCAGGCACTGCAGATGGTGGAAGGAAGCTGCAATATGTCAGAGTTCACAAACTGTGCAAACTCTGGTGATGAAAATTATGGCAGAGGACATGACTGAATAGATGTTCACAGCTCTGTACTCAGCGCAGTTGTCTTAGACGTGCCACCAGGCGCTCACGGCTAGCATCACTCTCAAGTCAAGGTCATTTAGCACTAGCCTTATTAATCTCTAGGATATGAAAAAGAAAATGGGCCCAGCAGCCATTGCAGCAATGGCCAGATACATTGTCTAGACCACATGTCTCAATGAAAGATAACATGTTTGGTCAGGAACAAGTGAGTTTGGACAAGAACTCTGCACTTTTCATATTCTTATTTACAGTATGATGAAATCCATTCCACATATACATGGGTGGTTATGGTTTTAAAGAAATACTGGCTATGTTTTCACAATTCTCTGTTGGACAACTCCATTGACCACACACAGAGCTGCCAGTCCTCTGTTTTGGTACCCTGTCTTCGGTCCACCTGAGATGCACCACTCTCATTTTTGCTGCCCAGACTAGTTATCTGGCTCTTTCATTGTTGCTCACTTTCTGCTCAACAGATCATTATTCCAAATCCCTCTGTTTATTCTTGTGACAGACAATTTGTACTCAAGCATTCATGTGAAGCTTTGTATTAAGGATACATAGAAACAAAATATAAATGCAGTTTATGATCTTGTGATTAAAGAAGATGTCGTTTCAGACATCCACGTCGATGTAGTTGAAAATGCAGTCTATAGTTTCAACCAGAACATGACTGTAAATTCAAGTGAAACCATTTTCTGTGCTTAGAACTTTCATTCCTTCAAATGTATAAAATAGGGAAATACTAAACACAATAAAACTTCCATTGTGTACTCACTCCAGAAACCTGAAGATTGGCTTCTCTCAGGGTACCACATAAAGAACAAATTTCATAAATGGTTGTTGATGTAATATATAACGAATACGATGGAGGTGTTCACATAGAATTAACAGAGTTGGGAGAAAGCTTTGCATAGAGAGAAAGGACTTTTAATACACTTATAAAAAATGTTATACATGGACACAAAGAAACTTGTTGAAAGACTGTGGATATCGGTTTAATGTAATGCAATTACTTTCTACCCTGTATGATCGTGTGACTATTTTAAACAGCCAGGTGTGAATCCAACAGAAGGTTTGACGGTTTATTTTTGCTTATTTATTTTGCTGCAGGAGGAGGAATTACTATTGGTCTAATTAATGAAATTGAAATAGCTACATCACAAAGAAGATGAGAGTTAAAGATCAAAGTGTGACTGAACCTTGAAAAGTCACTTGGGAGCAGATTTGCATGCAAGATCTGAATCAGCTTGTTCTCAGTCCTTATGCTATTTTTCCCTTCTGATTGGCTTTTTGTCTTGAGAGATATCTAAACAATAGGAAATGCTATGCACTGGGGCTCAGGAGAAAGATAGCCTCCTGGGGCCTATTGTAATTTTCAAAAATACCTAACTTACTCTGAAATCAACAGTAATAAGGTGCTCATTCATTTTTTAATACCTAACATGCAACTATCGCATTTGCAGGCTTTTTGTCTTGAGAGATATCTAAACAATAGGAAATGCTATGCACTGGGGCTCAGGAGAAAGATAGCCTCCTGGGGCCTATTGTAATTTTCAAAAATACCTAACTTACTCTGAAATCAACAGTAATAAGGTGCTCATTCATTTTTTAATACCTAACATGCAACTATCCGCATTTGCAGATACCAAAATACCTTTAAAACTAAATCCTTGATCTTGTTCTGAATTTAACCACTTACGTGACACAAAAGTACTTTTGGGGGAAGGAAGCAATAGGAGAACTGCAGAGAACTGCTTGCTCTCTGCTACTTCTTGATTCTCTGGGACCAGGTACACAGAGAAGCGACAGTATTTCCTCCCTGTTTTATTCCCGATACCATCGATGGACTTTCTTCTCTTTTCCTTCCATCACCTTTCTTTCTATACCTATTTCATGATTTCCACCAGCCTGAACTACAAATATTATAAAAAAAAAAAAATATCCTTGCGGGCATGACATCAACATGCCCATGAGAAAATATTTGCGAAAGCAGGCACAAGGATTGCAAGTGCACGGAACAAAGCACTCCATATTAATGCAGAAACTCTTGTGGAAACTTTGTTTATCCTTTACGTGCTCCTTTCAGTCAATGCGGCGACTGTGTACCAGCTGTGGAAAGGCAAAACATCCTCACAGTTCAGGCTCAGGTTGCTTTCCAAAGACAGAAGACAGTCTTATGGCTCTGACAGGGACTGAAAGGCGTCATCACGGGACATGAGCTGCTTCAGTTCCTGTGGAGTTCTCCCACCCAAAGCCCTGTAGTAACCAGAGTCCAGGGGTGTGCAACGCCGGTGCTTGGAAGAACTTATTCCAGGCTGTGTCTCCAAACCCACTGCTAGTTCTCTGCCAAGCTGTTAACACTGGCTTGGAATGACTTGCCATAACAGTACTCCAGTCAGGCCATCGCTGGGATGACTCCTGATTCATACATACGTATAAGAGCAGAACAAGATCTACATGCTGCTTTCCATTACATCCGCTCCAATACCACTAGGTATTAGTCACCGTTTATTTCATCACTTGGTCTAGTACTCTGTACCTTATTCTCCTACCTACCTTGCATGTTGTGAGACCCCTTAATATCATACTTTGAAATTTGCTGATGCGAAATATTATGTAAATGCAAATTATTACACTAATACTAGGTTTTAAAAGAGTTGTACTCTAAGAGCTCTAGTTTTACTGAATCCCAACATTCATTAAAAGCACTTTTACAGAAAACAGGTGAAATTGTTCATGAAGTATTATTGTGTTAAAGTTCACAGGCTTAAAATCTAAGCAACTGGGATGATAATATAGCCCCTTAATCTAACATGTATTTACAAAATCTATGCAAATCTCTATAAAGTCTGCGTTGTTTTCCCAAAGAAAAAAAGACTTAGCTCCTTTTTGTCTGTACTAAATATTCAATGCCAACAGGCCAGCATGCACGAGTAACCCTGTAATAATAAACCAGTATGCCCACATGGAGGGGGTGGAAAGGAAAGAAAACAGATTTTAGGTTTATGCTTCTAAGAATTTTTTGTAAGGAAAACCAAGAAAAACACTCAATTTCCCCATAAGGAGATCTACAAAGTTTCTCTTAATGTTTACAGCCAAGCAGCTACCCTATGACATTTTCCACTGTCTGCCTGTATTGTTTCCTAGTGAAAAAACTATCCTGTTAAAACCCTTCAGTTCCCCTCCAAACATCAAGCAGAGGGGAAACTCCCACCTGCAAGGACTCCTCTCTCTGCAGATGCTCAGCCCCAGCTCACGCAGGGCTGCAAGTCTGAATCAGAAGTAAATCTTAGAGTGCCAGAATGAAAGGCCAAGGAATGTTATCTGTGATTACAAAGGCTTTGCCGCAGTTCCTTCTGAGCATTTTGCAAAATCCATGCGAATCACAAATGCTGGAGTTTCATCTGTTTGCTCTCTACTAGAAACTACCTAGTTTCATGGCAAAATATAGCACACAGAGAGTTGCAGCTCCAGGTTTCCTGAAATGGGCTCCCTTCTTGCTCAGAGAGTTCACGAACTTCTCCCAGCATTCTGGTTTGGGTCCCCAGTGAAAGCAGTCAAGCTTGGCTTGGTCTCGTTAATGAGTGTGTACGGCATTGTACTTAATAACAACAATCAGCAGTGATCAATGAAGTGTAAAAGGAAAAAAGAGAAGGGAAACTGAAAGAGAAAATGTTTGTGTTTCCTAACCGTGGCACTTTTAAATGCTGTGATAAGGAACTCAGTTCATTTTCTCAGTCCCTAGTATGGTAAACATCCTTCCTTTTCTGAGTAAGTGCAGGGCCTAAGCTTTCTACCAACGTTTTCTGCTCACTTTAAAACTTAACTTCAACAATATAAACATTGATGCCTATGTGCAAGGTTGAAATGAATAACACAGCTATTTTGTTTAAACAGACCATGCTGAATCTTTAAACCTTTTTAGGTGGCATGACCAGTGGGTTCAGGAATGCAGGCTGTTTGGACAGTATAAGACCTTTGTTGTTGTTGGGGAAACTCTGGCTTGATGCCTCTATCCATCTAAATAACTGAAATAAAAGTGCATTGAAATTAGAAACACATGCGGTCTCCAGACTTGTATTTCCACTGTGCAGGATAAATAGGAACTTTTCATCTCTCTCCGAACTATTCAGGCATACAGTGCCATGTGTCTCATTAGCCAAACGATAGGTTCCCCTGAACCTTCCATGGAAAGGGAAATGGGGTTCCTGCCTCCAATAAAAACACTGTACTTTCAAATACTAGCCAAGAACATTCATTCTTTATGTACCTCTCCCTTCCTAAGTACCACCAGTCCAGAAGGCCACCGAAATGTGTCAGTTTTAGTGGTGTTCCCTGAAAAGGAAGGGCCTATTGATGCATTTTAGCACATAGTTGTTGCACAGCCAGGCACAGACTTATTGCAAATTATGTTTTATACTTCTTGTTTTATCAAATGAAAATGAAATTGAGAAGGGATATAATCCTGTATGTGAAATAAATTACTGGGATAAAATGGAGCCTGATTCACTTTATAAGCTATTAATAACTGGCTTTTGCAAATATCATTAGTAGGTAAACTCCTATTATAATGCTTTTTGCAGTCTTATAAATCGCAATGTAAATGTATTAAGATAAACCTTGAATTCCAAGTCTTTCACGTACCCATTAAAAAACATAAATATGGGCTACCCCAAGAGAATGAAGAGTTCAGTATCATCTCTGTTGTTCTCAAATGCTTTATTAACATGCTTTTTGCATCATTTATGGAATCGCAAGGAGCATAGTGTTTGGAGCAAAGGCCCACGATGCAAGTCTTTTCTCTACGGGTACGTCTCTGAACCGAACAATGATCTCCCATCACACGGTGGCAATGCCTTCTTCACGAGGCGGGATATATAATCAATCCTTCAGCTATGCTGAAGGGGACAAAGAGAGCATGTTGGAAGGAAAAGGTTTCCCTTACCCTCTCCACTTAAGCCTTTTGTACCTTTATGGAAGTCTTTGCATTACACATGCCTTTAGCAAGGTTACAAACTATCCTTTGCTTAGCTTTCCGGCATCAGAATGAAGCTTCTTCCCATATCAGCTGCAGAAGCGATGCTTTAACTCTACCCTTGGATTCAGCAGTTTGTACAGAAAACAGGCAGAGGAAGTATAGAGTTGTCATAGTGGTCCAATATTACTCTGTTAATGGATATTAACATCTTCCACTTACACTTAAACACATTTATTTTCTGGCCATTAATGTGACTAGAAATATTTAAACCATATGACTTTTTATGATACTTCAAGAAACAGCTAGCCTATTTTGACAACAAACATGCTTGGAGGTGGGTGACAATATTCTGAATGTCATACACACAAAAATGTTAAACTTTTCTTTAAAACCTGTGGAATACTCAATGATTTCACACGGACATGCAGTACAATGAAAGAAAATCAATGCTAATTTATTCTGCTTTTCTTGGTTTTCATTAGATATCTATTTTTCAAGATGATGTCCCTACATATTTTTTTAAAAATCTCACGTTACTACAAAATCCTTGGGAAAACGAGCACAACTATAGCATAACCATGAGAATGACCATTTTGAGAAAATGTTTCTCAATTCCTATGTTCATGAAAATATTTACAAATTTTGGAATGTCTGAGTGTTTTTATAATCCTACAGCTATTTGGTATTTTTCCCATATTAAGAATCTCAAAAACCTTTTCAAAATCTGAAGTATTTTATTTCATGTCAAGTGGCTAATCTAGTTTCTTAGTTGAAGCTGATCTTTACGCCAGATTCTGATTCCTCTTAAAATATTCCAGATTCAGGAACACATGCACCAATGACAACTGAAATATATGACATTTTTCAAAACGCACAGAGAGGAGAATCAGGTCAACTTTGCTTCTGGCAGCAACCTGGAAATTCTGTAAGAACCAGAGCCCTCCTGAGACCTCACAACATAAGCTATGCAAGAACATCCTTTGCTGAAGTTTTTCAACAAGTCTACCTACAAACCATCACTAGTCTCTGAGCATGAAATGCAGATACCAAGGAAAAGCAAAGTAACAGAGAAAATGTCTGAAGCTCAAAAAAGTTTTAAAGATTCATGTTTTGAAGATCCCAGTCTGTCTTACAAATCCCAGTCAATTCTGCTGGTCTAGTAACCAGCTCAGAACTGAAGTCTTGCGATATCCAAATTCAGCTCGGATGTTCACTTTCTCTATGGACTTGAGCATGACAAGCAAGGCTAAATTCAGTCATGACATAACACATATAACTGTATGGCTCCCACACCAGGTTAAATGAGTATCAGGCTTTCTTATGTATTACCTTACGTTATATTACATTGTATGATATGCACAGTCATACACTTCACTCCCTGAAACAAAAGGAAGCAAAATTATCCCAATATTAAAAATAGGCAACTGAGGCTACTGAGCTGACTAGCAGCACTCTGACAGTTTTCTTAAGAAGAATTAATTCATTAAGAATTAAACAGATAAACCCACGTTTCCTGCGTGCGGGTCTTACTTTCAGCAGAGCATCCTTCCTCCCTCCCTGACTTTACAAGAGGCCCTGTCTTCCTCCAAAATTCAGGCTCCAATTCTTAAAAGTAAACGTACATTGGAAGTATAAATATTATGTTCAAAAGCACCAAAACAATGGTGACGAGGGACAAAGAGACATGTTCACTCATTCACTCAAAAGCTGTGAGAATGACGCTGAATGTGATTTGTATGGGAAAAATGGTACCTAACATCAAAAGTTATTTCAAACAAAATGACCGATTCATTCCCAGGGAGAGGCAACGATTTTGTATATTCAAGCACATCAGGCAAACAGAGTGAATTATACTACATAAATACTATTGTATTTTAGGATAAAAGCATGGAGTCCCCAAAACATACCAGAAAATTAGCATTTGAGTTCTGAAGACCGGAGTAAGCTGAATACATTTCTGGGGAAAAAAACACCTGGCTTCACCAAATTATAAATAGCTCCCTCTCATTTAGCTACATGGGAATGACAACTAGATGTTTTAACACAATGCAACTGTCCTTCCTACACCTCTAGCTTCTTTTTTTAGGTATTGCCGTTTGTTCCAAAACGCACAGGACGAGAAGACGATGAAGGAATTCTGTGTATTTGTTACTGGTGCAGATAAAATTTACATCTGACATCCCAGAATAATGACATCTATACTAGCAACTAAGATATTCTTGTTTCAGAACTGAGCAACTTCTAAAATCCCCTTTCAAGCTTTGCAGCCACAGAAGACTCTTAATAATTGATTATAATTGATTTTAACCTTGTCCTAACCTGGGCAAAATGGCAAAGCCAATCATCTTTGTCCAGATGGGATATGAGAAAAGAGCCCCCAATACACATCTTTAAAAGCTCCAGACATGAGCAGAAGATAAAATATTTAGTCTGCAGAAGCCTTGACCTCCCAATTCTAGCCAGTTTTGAACTTGAATTGATTTCCGACAAGGCATCTGGGAGATGATTACAACAAAATGCACTAAAGCTGGGCAGCCTTTATTTTAACAACCCAGCAGCTTAACCTGTTAATAACAGCAATTGTTTTAGATACAATACCAATTTCTGTAACAGACACTAGAAATGGCTAACAGCAACACAGTAACAGTGGCAAGGTACAGTATTAGAGCAGAGCCATTCACAATCCTCTCGTTAAGGTTGTGTCGGCACTTCCATTACAAACCCCTGTTTTCAGGGGTTTAAAACTCAGCTGCAAAAATACCAGCCGGGGCTGGGATGCTGCAGATGAGCGGTCCCGTCGTGGGCAAAATGCCAACTGAAGCCAAAGGGAGTTTTCCCTGAGTAAGGGTAAGCACAATCAGAACTTGGTCATCAGTCAAAGAATTTATTATGAAATAAGAGATGAAAATACTACAGAGCTATATATATCTTAAAGACTAGCTATGACTTCACTCAAAGGATGAAAAAGGCTTTGCAAGTAACAATGTTCCAAACAAGGATGTCCCAGAGATACTTCCACTTTTGCATAACCTTGACGATATTCTAATACTTTGAAAGAAAAAGCTGGATTTGTGGATTACTTACAGATCGAGACTTGCTGACCTTATTTATACCAGCAAGTCAATGGAATTAATTTCATGAATGAATGAAATAAGATATGGCCTTATGTTGCCATAATGTTAAAACCAGACATCATCAACACAAAAATCATACTTGTATCTAAAAAAAAAACCTAGCATTACATAATTTCTCTCCTGTTTTCACTTATTTCCATTGCATAGTCAGTAGCTCCTATTGTAAATGTTTTCTGTACTGATACACTTGTTTATCCTAAACTCAGAGCAAACTCCTAAGCAAAGAATATAATTTACAAACTCTATTTTCACATACCATAAAGGAAGGTATCACTGTCTGCCCATGGAACACAAAATAGAAATATTTGTAAATGTACAAAAATGAAATTATGAGACCACAAATGAAATTGGCAGCAATACTAGGCAGACAGAATGGCTTATAGCTACTCTTGTCTCTTCCCATGCCATTTGCCTGGTATCAGGTAGTCAGCACCTTCAACTCATGTAGTTTTCTTTAGTACTTTACTATTTAGGTTTTATATTAATAGAATATTAAGGAAAAAATAACTTTTACAAAGATGCTGTTGTTCGAAGAATCCAAATGAAATTGGCAGCAATACTAGGCAGACAGAATGGCTTATAGCTACTCTTGTCTCTTCCCATGCCATTTGCCTGGTATCAGGTAGTCAGCACCTTCAACTCATGTAGTTTTCTTTAGTACTTTACTATTTAGGTTTTATATTAATAGAATATTAAGGAAAAAATAACTTTTACAAAGATGCTGTTGTTCGAAGAATTTGCAAGGCAAATGTCAGAGATGTCAGTACTGTGTACATCCTGTGAGAGTCTAGAAGCAAAACCAATATGGACTATATTATAAACACTGTCTAATCCGATCAAAATTGATAAAGTGGTGGCACAAACTGTTGTTCAGTTGAGTGGGGTTTTTTGCAATCATGATCACTATTGAAATATTCCTCATTTTAATATGCGGATATTTCTTTAAGCATAGACATTGTAAGCTCAGATATCATATTCCATGCAGTGCATGAATTCCTGAGCATGTTTTTTGACTTCACCCCTTTTCCATTAGGGTTTGAGGATAAACAAGTGTGTAAATGAAAAACAATTCTGCATTTATTACTAAAACAATATTGAGATTTTCACAAGTAACCCTTAGACAATTACAGCTGTTGGTACCATATTTTCACCATGGAAACTTTTGTTTTACTTAACAATTGAAATTACAATCAGATGTGCTCATCCCTTGTTGAAGTAATGAACAATGGTACATCTGAGAGAGAAACTCAAAGTGCATCATTTATCTTATCCTATTTTCAATTAGGCTGAATAAAGCGTAAGATGGTTCCAAACTACACCACAGTAACAGGGTAAGTAAATTTATTACCACTAGAGTGCTAATCTTAGCAGATGGTAAAAAAATATTTTTAGCATGAAATATGCTAAAGCAATAAATCTAAACAAGGTAGATGTTATCAACTAATATCTCCCTAGTGTGAGGTAAAACTCCTGCATGACAACTCAGCATTCTTATAAACTCTGGGTGAATGCTGTAAGATATAAGTCTCTCTATAGGATGAAAAATAACAGAAATTAGTAAAAAAAGCATTCAACGTGCAGTTTAATATAGCATACCTAGTAGAAGAAAGAGAGGTACAGAATTTTGCTTAGCAAGATTTTTTCCCCCTAGACAACTCATTTTTTTCTTACAGGAAATTTTTCATTGACTCTGGGAAAAATATAAATCCACTAATTCTCTCCTGCTTTGAAAAAACCACTACCTAGTTTTTTAAATAGAAAATAAAAAGACAAACATTAAAATAATCTTAAGAAGAAGATAGGTGAAACTTGGGGAAAAAGGATACAAAGAGAGCCCTTCGATTGCCAGTCTATAAGCATAACAAAAAATATAATAACAAGCAACAGTAGAATGAAAAATGGTTTCCATTGTTATCAACAGCGCATTACAAAATACTTGAAATTCAGAACTTAAGGGTCCTGTACCTTTGCAGCAATGAAGACACTAAAAATACATGGAGTAAAAAATGCTCAGGAAACTTTGGAGACTTTTTTTTTAAGATAGCCATGTTGTTAGGCAACATATTATAATCCAACCGGTTCATTAAATGATAACAAAATTAAAATTAGTAAGCATTTACCACAGGTAACAATGTTTTTACTTTTTTAAAACTCATACTGCTGCTCACCTTTGTGATGGATCGTGAAAATAAATGATAGGTTCCAAATTATAAATAAATAGAAAAAGTGGTCCTTTTTGAGGACAAGAAGTCAGGATTTTGGCCAAAGCCTTTGCCTGAAACCTTGAATAGCAGCATCAACCTTCTGATTCAAAAGGGGAACACAATACCAAATAAAACTTAAGACTGATTTAAAAATGTATTTAATATATCTGAATGTGCATTTCAATTTTCTTAAAAGTATAACTTCCTAAGCAAATGAAATAAGGAGTTCATGTCAGGAGATCTGAAATGGACTTGCGAGTCTCTGGGTAGCGAGCGGGTACTGTTAGAGAAATAAAGGGAGTGCAAAGACAGGCTGGGAGAAAATAAACTCAAAGATCCTATATTCCAGTGATTCACTGAACCCATCACTGGGGGTGTTGATTTTGCCAGCAGATAGAATATGACGAAAAATGGTGGGAAGGAGTTTGGATTATAACAGATACTAAAAATACCTAAATACGATGCCAAAGTTGAACACCCCTCATGTGTCAACTTCCACTTGATCTCATAGTACCATGTGACAGGGCAGCCAAATCGCAGATGATAATGCTCCTAAGTACAAATTGGTATCTACAGGGGAAAAATGATGGGCATTGAACCCACTCCAGAGTCTGTGGAAAACATCATCTCAATGCTCAACGTCCATCATGGAACAAAACTGAAAACATCATCATGACGCTATATAAACCCATCGTGCACCCACATTTTGAACATTACCTGCAGGCTACTGTCATCCCACATCAGGAGAATATAAAAGAAACATAAAAGGAGGATGACGAGAATAATCAGGGAAAGACGGCTCACTGTTTCTCCTCATAGAAGAACAAAGAGGTACACATAGAAATAACCAGGTAGGAGAGAAAAATGAGCGTGGGTGTGCACCATCCCCTGCGTGCGTGACCAGCCCGTGGAGCTCCTTCCCGCGGGACGCAGATCAGGCCAGAAACTTAAATGAGCTCAGAGAGGGATTAGACAAATCCACAACCTTCATGTCAGGAAACCTTTAACATTGATCACTGGAAACTGGAGGAAATACCTGGGACACATTACGCTGCACCTGCTCTACTTTTTTTTACTCTTTAACTAAGCATCTGTATCAGCCAGAGGCAGACTACCAGTGTAACCAACCTTTGGGCTAAGCCAGTACAGCCGTCCCTACGTTCCTTCCCTTTACTGATGGCTAAAAAGGCAGACTAAAGAGTTACTGCAGCCACTTCCAGGACAGCAGGAAATAAAAAACAGCGTGGAAGGATGTTTAATAGAGTGAAGTTTCCAGAATAATGATTGCAGTGTGGGGCAAAAAGGGACATATGCTTGCCCAAAGCTATATTCATACCTAATAATGCCAAGTGATAAAGAACACATGAAATATACTGCATACATTAACAAAAGCACTTCAGCAATTAACTGCTCACCTCTTACAGCAGAATTTGCCTCCTCTATATCCTTTTATGTCGTCTTCTCACACTAGCAATATCTTTAAAAATGCATTACCAGTTTTTATTCATTTACATAGCTTAAAAAAATTTGTTCCCCTTATGAATCATGCGATTATTTTATTTTTGCTTTATTCCACCTTTTCCAAACATCAGGTAAAAAGTATTTAAAAAATAAAATAACTGATCATAAACTACCAAGGAGGACATGTGTGGCTCCCAAGTATCTCATCAGATTCAGCTAGCTAGGTAATGAACTGGAACTGATGACCAGCTTATTGGCCACAATTAGACCAAAGAACAACAGGACTGAACGAACCTCATACATTGAAAACAGGATAAAATTTATATATTGCAGGCTAGAGAATTAGCCAGAACTATTCCACTCCCAAATCTTCCCAAGGGAAGACTGCCAAATTGAAATTAGTATAATATATTACCAAAAACATTGTTGTAATCTTCATTTTCAAATCACTTGGCTGCTTGGCTCAACTTGTTCTGCTAAAATACATAAGACCAGAAGTAAAAATGAGGAATGTATATTTGTCTCAACAAAAGCTAAAAAGCTCAGTTCTGTAGTTTTTACTCAACAGCAGAGACTGTCAAAAGGAGACCTACCTGAATGAAGGCTACAAGATGAGGCCCACAGAATTTAAATTACTTCCTTATCTAATAAAATATAAAAACTTCTATTAAAATTGTGGCTATAAAAATCATAGAATTAATCTATATTGTGTCTTTACAGTTTTGCTTCAATAATAGAAGTAAAATAGATTAAGGTTTTAAAAGCAGTAATTTTGTTGCTCTAAGATTTGGGTCTTGCATTTTTATGCCTCGATTAAGAATTTACTTAATTTGCTCAGGTCAGGTATGCCCCAGTCTCATAGGCTGACCATACAAAGACAGAATTAATTCAGAGTTTTTTTAAATAAACCTCAGAAACTTTTTACAAACCTTACAGATTAAACATGAGTTCCCAAAGTTTAGATCAGGATTCAAACTCTGCCAGCAATTGAGGCTGAGATGGCATATGCTAGAGAGGGCTCCCTGTCTACCGAGCAGGCACAGGAGAGCATTTTTTCAAACTGAGATGCTCAGATGAAGAGTCTCGGTTGTGCCAACACCAAGTCCAGCAGTTCAGCCTGTGCAGAATCAAGATTTTAGATGCAGTATGCCCAGGAGAAACCTCCTAGGGGGCTTCAAGTGGGGAAAAAAAAGAAGGAAAAGATTATGCACAATAAGGGAGCAGAAGAAAATCACAGACCTAATTTAAGCTGGGGTTACCTTTGCATCAGAAACCATGAAGAAGGTGTACTGGGACCTGAGTGATGGATGACACGTGAAGAGGAAATACAGACGCAGCAGCCCGGGAGCCCGAGTGAGCAGCGCAGAGACGTGAGAAAAACGATCCGCCAAACCTGCCTCCATGGACGGGAGACAGTGTTGACAGCAGGGCCTCTGTGGCAGCAATTACGATCAGAAAGGCTGTTGTTTGTGCCCCAAACAAAAATGTTCAAAAACTGGCCCCTGCTCTCCAAGTGACACAGACCACCTATAGGCTGTAACGTTATCGCTAGATAGGCGTTCTGCAAAGCCCACTGTGTTAGTTCGAACCTTTGTATTTTATAGCGCACATACCTGACGCGGCTAAACAGAAACTACACCGGGGACATGTGCGTAGTCCAGCGGTATTCTGGACACATAAGAGAGTAAGTAAAGTAACAGCAAAACCAAACAGCTTAGAAAAGCAAAGCAAGGTGCCTCTATATAATTCCTGAAAAGGATTTATAACCTATATAAACATGGATCATAAACCCATTGGCAAATAGATACAAGCTATTTCAGAAAGCTGCTTAGTTTATATGTCAGAACTCAGAATTCTGAATGAATGCAGCATGGCAAAGGGATCGACTCCCGCTACTCAGGACACGTAACACTGTGCCTTGTGACTGTACTAGCTTTTCTTAGCAGAGACTTGATTTTTGATCCTTTTCAATGCTTGGATTCATGTTCAAGGACAGGGCACTCAAGTAATCTTATGAATGCACTTTGTGCTAAATGTCCGGATGAAAGATTTTCATAAAAAAAGAAGCTTACAGCATCTGGCCACTCCGCTTCCATTCAGCACAGTACTGAAGGACTTAAATGGAGATATATACTGAGGGGTCACCACCCAAAGTGTAATATGCATGGCAGGGAAGCTTTCAATCACCTGTCATATGGAGTCAAGTTGCTATAAATCTTAGGAACAAGATGGTTTTTTCTTCACTATGTTTTTATGAGAAACAGGTTACTGATAATAACTGGTCTGACACTTCGACCTACTTCCTAGTGAATTTTGCATTAGTATTTTACTATACATACACTGTGGGGATAAAATTTTACTCTCAGAACTGCGTGATGGATCTGAGCTTCAGTATGCTTTTCTGCTTAGATGCAGAGATCTTACACTGCTGTCAACGTGAGCTCAACAGCTGTGTGCTAGTACAGTACCAGCAATGAGACCCGCCTACAGAACAAGGGCTGTGATTCTAAATCGTCCACAACGTACTCAACTTCTGGCAAGTCCACGTGGCTCCAGATTTTACTTTCAGTTATTTCTTGTATATTTTTTCCTATTGCAGAAGCCCTTATAATGCAAGCCTGCTAAGGCAGAACACGGTCGAGACAGAACATGACGACTACCACAGATTTCTACAGTCACTAGAAAGGCAGCATGCAGATAACCAAACAAAAACAATACTGTCATTTTACAGGTAGTCAGTTGATAGGGTCCGTTCTTTCTGTTTAAGAGAAAGGAGTTAGCTGCATTTTTCAGCTCTAAATCCAGACGTTAGGAGATGCTCAGGTGTTCAGAAGCACTCCTGTTTGTTGGGGTACATCCCTGCTGCCCAGAGGTGCAGTTCCCATTCAATGAGATCAACGGATACCCCATATGTGAAATAAGTACATAAATGGACACGGTACTAGAGATTCATCTTGCTAGCAAGAGGTCCTCAGTGCAAATCAGTGGAAAGTTTTATGCCGGGAGAACATCTGTGTTGTGTGTTTCTTTAAGTTTGGGGGGTTTAAAGTGTCAACTATAGAGAAACAGCAAATCACAAGAAAACACAAGCATGGTTGTTCTACTGTCATTTTGAAAAACATTTCACCTGTTTCAGAGTAGAAAATGTTGAGGGAAGCCATGTCATCACTATTACTTGTGTTATTTAACCAATCTATTCTTTCTAATAAAGAACCAGGAGAAATAAAAAAACATTGATCTTTATTTATTGACTTCCTAGTGAGTATAGTTAAAGTTGACACAAATCAATCACAATAAAGTTAAAAGGATAATATAGCATAATATGACCCAAGATTGTACTGCAAGTTTAATTACTGAAACTCAAAGTTTTAGCATACGCAGAACAGTGGAGAGAAACACCCAGTTAATAGTATTCAGATGCACACCGTAAGAACACAAGAGATTCAGAAAGGGCTGCAACAGCATGTTTCTAGAGAGGTTCCTACATAGAAAAGAGGTCTGCCATGTAGGACTTTATGTAGGACTTTCAGTCATTTCACTAATATTTAAAGATTTTACCAGTTTGGGATTTTTTTTTTTTTTTTTTTTTTTTTTTTTTTTTTTTTTTTTTTTTTTTTTTTTTTTTTTTTTTTTTTTTTTTTTTTTTTTTTTTTTTTTTTTTTTTTTTTTTTTTTTTTTTTTTTTTTTTTTTTTTTTTTTTTTTTTTTTTTTTTTTTTTTTTTTTACATTTGAGTATTTGGCATTAGAGCACTAAGTCGTGCAGCAGGCGTTCAATCAAAAGTCTTCAGCAACAAGGAAAAAAATGCACAGAATCATTATATCATACAGCTTAAAAAAGATTCAGTGCAGTATATTAAAACGTCATGGCCAGAACACCCTTTTCTCCCTCAAACAAGATGACACATCTGCACACCGTGGGCAACTCAGCTGGATGCGTATCTCAAAAAGAACAGTTCTCCTAACTGTGAGCAGTGTAGAATTTATTCTTTCACTGTGTCACTGCACTTTGTAATTTCAAAAAATATATACTCAGTCTTTTGCTTTTCTGTTGTACAAGGTGATTTACACAGAACAAAGGATTTCTTTTAAAAGGTCATCTCCACCCCTTTGCCCTATCCCACAGTTTATACACTAATAATCACACCTAGTGATCTAAGTGTTAAAGGATAGGGAAATTCTTGGTCCTTACAAACATTTTTAAATGCTTCCTCAGCCAAAGCAGATAGAAAATATAGAAAGGTGAGGGGAAATAGGTCTCTTTCTAAGGGAATAAATGGCGCTCTGATTTCCTTTTCTCTTGCATTCGTTGCCATTAATTTAAAACTTTCCAGGCATTCTGCAGGCAGTAAAATGGGCCAAAATATTCTTTGCTGTCAAAAGTAAATCTGTTTATAGTTTTGCTTATGAGGCACGCTTTCAAAGACGGTTGGCAAATGGCAAATATACATGCCAATAAAGATCACTTCTGCCTTATGCTGTTTAAGCATGGAAAATGAGAGGAAACAAGAAGTCTTCTGATACAAGGGAAAGCAATATTAAAATCACAATTAAAAAGACAAATCTAGTTTTCCTCACCATCTTTCTGTTGTGTGTAATCTACTGCCACTATCTTATTATTGTTACCTTCTTAACAGTATGTGTCCTCTCAGTGAAGAAAAGACCTGTTGCAGAAAAGCATACTGTGGGTTTAAGACTGGAGGAAATGATGCTCTTCTAGTTGGTGAAATGATGACAAAGGTCCCTGTCTTTTGAGATATTTCAGAAACTTCTGTTGTAAACTCATTCATACTGATTTTTCAACATCATGCCTTTTACATTAAGCCTCAAAGGAAATAAAAAACACCGTATAACTTGTTACTGCTTTCATCCAGATTCTTCTCATACATAAGCAGACAATTCCTTCTCTGCCCCAAAAGAGAAAAGAAAGAAAAAGAAAAAAACCCCAACATCAACAAAAAAATGTCTTCAAAGGCAACTTCTTGAGAGCGCTGTGTAGCTGCTTTCTGGCTTTGCGCAGGTCTTCCCATCGTAAAGTGGTCATAGGCATACAGGAAAAGAGAGCGGAGGACACCCGGTCTGCATGGACATGGACATTGAGATGTCTATAACAGTGCCTTCAAAGCTACAGGTCTCCCCCTGCCCTATTTCCTTGGTTGTGGCCCTTTGGCCTGATAACAGGCTGATTGACGTGGAATGTAGTGGAGGTTTGTAAAACTATGAGTGGCATGAAGGCAGCATCAAAGCATGAAGGAAACAGCTGCTTGCTTCCTCTTTAAAAAAGATCCAGGAGACATCAAATGAAATTTGCAACTGTTTGATCAAAGAAAAACCCAAAAGGAGATGGTTCATGCAGTGTGTAAACAAGCTGCAGAACTCCTCATTGCAGAACTTTATAAATGCTAATATTCAAATGGTTAAAAAAGCAACTGGAGAAATTAATGGAAGAAAAACAAATCCATGGCTACTAATAGAGCCACCAAGTTCACTCGTCTAAGACAGAGCTAACCTCAGTTCTTGCAAGTTCCCAAAGCAGGTTTCTGGAGGCTGGGAGGTTACTTTGGGGAAGGTCCATGATACAATTGCTCCACACTACTTTTGTTCCCTAGACGTGCTACTGGTGACCACTGGAAACAGGACACCGAGGTAGATGGACCCCCAGTAAAGCTGTTCCTATAAATACATTTACATTTCAGAGTGGTCTTAGGTCAGATAAGACAATATTTTTTCTTCAGATCTGGAAGAAAATGACCGAACCCAAAGAATCCAGTCTTTTAAAGCCCATTTTGCCTGCCTAGACATCTGGTGGCCACGATCTTAATCCTTCCCCAGGAGTAAGCCAAATGGTGCACATTAGTGCAACACCACCATAGTGCTGCAGACCCGGAGGTGAGACAGGAAGAGGAGACATTAGCCGTTCCCCCTTCCCCACTGTCCAAGCTCCACTGTATTCAAACCACTAAGGAGACACTTCTGTGTAGTCAGGGATACAGGTAAGCAATATTTCTTCCAGTATAATCCCTTCTCATGTTTTTCGTTGGGTTTTTTTCCCTCCCCCTAGGCTCCTCAGGGTGGAAATGAAGGGGGCAATAGGGCTAAAAGTTGATTCATGTCAGTCAGAACAAGGACACATTTGGGGAAGGTGCAGGGAAATTATGTTGTGCAATTTCTTCTCAGCATTGTCTCCCCTGTTGCCTGGTGATGATGGCACCCTCCAGGGTACTCAATATCAACCCTTTCAGAAGGACTAAACTGACTCAAACATTGGAATAGAAGTGAAAATAAAGGCAATCTTGCCTAAATCTCAAAATGGAAAACATAAAATTGTATTAATTGGTTAAAGTCATCAAAAACTAATTATCATAGCTATAATTTTCCTAGCCAGCCCTTTTTTTTCCCCCTACTGATAAATAATAATTATCTATTGGCTACAATAATGTGATAGTCTCAAAAGCACAATCTATTAAGGCTTAATTGTAATGCCTACAAGTAAAAGTTTATGCTTTTAGAGGATACCATTAGGATTTGCAGCATTAGGACCAAGCTCTGTAAATGCTTCCTCAAATGTTCGGGGTGAAGTAGCTCGCCACTTGGTGTGATCATATTACTGGTAGTTCTGATATATTGCTACAATGGCCTAAGGACACAAATGAGACAAGGTTTGTGGGCATAGATTCCACCACCAAGGACAGCTGGAAAAACAACCAACTTTTCAGGCACACAAGCCAAGGGCGCTCAAAGGCTTTTCACGTGCAGTTTGTCCCAAGTAGCAAGCAGTAAACAGAGCTGTCCCAGGAGCAGAAAAGGACTCAGATCCAGAATCACAAACCAGTATGTCCCTTCTCTGGGAAAACAAATCTACCCAAGCGCCCTAAACAAGCAGAGATCAGCTTTCCTTTTAATGCCAGCTCAGCTGTGCACAGCAAAGGCTGTGCCCACTCTTCCCATTACCTGGCTGGCTGCATTGGGAAGCAGCAGCGGTGCCCTTTGGGATGATGCTCTCTGTTTTCCACTTTCACCTGTAACACAGACTTGTGCAAATGCCTTTCATGCCTCGTGCTCTGGCGCAGGGCAGCTCGCAGAACTGTTGTTTGAATACCGTGGATAAAATACTAGACTCTTTTGCTACGTACATATACAGAGTACAGTATTTAACGCTCATTCACAATGCCCTACCTTTGGAAATACCGCAGTGAGTAATGTTGGGGGTGTCTTTAGTTTTCCTACTGATCAAAACCAACCATAGCCTAAGATAAACTGAAACTTTAGCTTTTTGCCATAATGCAAATGGACCTTTAAAATATAAATAGCACTTACAATTAGCTCAAACTTCAGCAGCCAGCGGTGACATTAAAGAAACGCTTGGCAAGAGCAAATGCTGAGTCATAGAAAACTGACAAAATAATATGGGCAGTTATCACGAAAATGCATTATTTATCACTGAAACCCATTGACGCCTGTGCTTACACAGGAACCCTCCTGTGATATTGAAGGCCAAAGTATCTTCTCTCCCTAACAACAGTGTTGTATCTTTGGCAACTCTAGCAGGAACTCAGAAAATCAATAGCACTTCATGAGCAAGGTCTCGGTCTTCTTCTTTTACGAGGATTCTGTCAATGCAAGTGGCCATTACTGTACTTTAAAGGCATGATATAAAATTGCTTCAACAAGATATAAGACACACAGTTTGAAAGAACCTGGTGAGAGTATTTTAGTCAAAGTTAAATAGTTTCATCACGTAATTACTTCTATTGGCACATCTCCAGCTGGATACACTCATGCAGGGTATGCGCTGTCTATGATGGGGTGGGGAAATTGTAAGGGAGGTCTGTCTATTTGATTCAGGTTGATCTAAACAAGGTCAAACTGCTAAAATGGAGCCACAGCCAAGCATCCAATACTATTGACAGTAACACAGTAATAACAAAGTTGCTGTCTTTTTTTTTTTCTTTTTCTTTTTTTTTAGCTAAGTGGTCTGAAAGTAGTTTTAGTTTTATAGCTGAAAAATATGTCATCCTGATTTGCAGACTGGTAATTCATTTTCTAAGGACTGTTTAGAATTTATTCAGGGGGAAAAGGAAGCTGCGCTGGTTCCTATAACTGATTCACATTATATGACAAAATTTAACTTTTGTATTTTATGGGATTTTATGAATTCCACTAAAACCATTAGCTGGTTGTCTCTTTGTGATTAAATTTAACCACTTATGCAATACTTTAAACTGACGACAGTCTCGCCTGTATTTATGTTTTCTTTTGTTTAAAATGCATGTATCTCGGGTAACTACCACATCACAGAGAAAAGAAAAAGACACTTACATTGATTCTCTGTGAATGAGAGAGAGCCCCTGTGAGTACCAAAAAAATCACCTAAAAATAGAAAGGTTAAAATACTTTCTGCATGGAAAGGGCCACCCACTGCAGAGAAGAAATTTAACATTATTTCTTTTCCTGAAAAGACTTTTAAAGTGCTAAATACCTTAACTCCCTGACTCAACACCACTCCCAGGCTTGTCTACACTGTACGCATGCCGGTTCACTCCTAGGTTCTTTCTTTAAGAGTGCTCCCTCCAGTCAAACCCTTCCAGGTTTGGGTTATAGTTCAGTGTAGGACCACTGCCATTAGACAGATTAGGTGAACCAAGACTTGTTTGGCCTTTTTAAGCCTAAGCAGTCCTCAAATCTATATCAATAGGCTTTGCAGCATCAATTCACATGGCCTCATTTTATGCCCCAAAACATGTGACAGTGTCAGGCTATAAAGATGTTGCTTTAGTGGGCTGAAACACATTATTTCATACTGTTTTAACTGAGAATACTGGCTGTAGCCATGCCGTACAGCCACAGAGGGTCAGATGTTATGTAATGTGGCCATGAACGGTCTGCAGGAAAAAAACCCATGATCAGTGGGGACGTAAGTCACTTTGCACCATTTGGTCTGGGAATCGGAGAACAGTCCTTGATCCTAAGTGAACTGAAACGATTGATATGTTGCGTCTACGGAACAAAACCTCTGCTTGTATACACACGGGCAGATAATGCAGACATACTATGTAGAGATGAGTTTCCCATATTAAATTGCATTTATGAAGCTACTTTGATGACTGCACTTGTCCTCTAATCTAGTTCAGTTGGCTTTTGTTCCAGCTTCACACAAATGAACTGCTTCAAACAGTTTCTTGCTTTTTTATATACCGCAATTAGCTGTCCAGCTTCACACAAATGAACTGCTTCAAAGTTTCTTGCTTTTTTACATACCGCAATTATGGTATCTTAAACCTAAAATCTTAGGTTTAAGACAAGAAATATTTTGTCCTGGAACAACGACAGAAGTAAAAATGAAAACTGTATCACCCAGCAAAGCCAGACATAGAGTTTCTGACCTCCATAGAAACCCTCTCCCTCTATTTCCAGTGAGACACTCTCATATATATCTCTGCAAGCTATGTCAAGTTCTCTTGGAAATATTTGTAATACCTTCATTATAACTTCTGTATCTCTCTCTCTGAGGCTAGTCAGTTCCTATGGACTGAGGAGTTAAAGGTTCAGGAATATGATAAACAGTATCAATAACACTTTTTAAAATAATTTTTCTATCTGAAATATTCCCCCTAAAATGTTAACTGCTTAGGTATGATATATGTAACAAATCATTGCATTTCTTCTAGAGGCTGTGATTTTCCGAACTTCACACTAACAAGCCTCTTACAGCACACCGTAGAGCCCCGCACCACAGCTGAGGGACAGTAATATCCACAGTTTCAGTTGACTAAAACTTTCATAATCAGAATCCATGCTAAATATCGTATCACAATTTGCGTAAGTTGATGATGTGTTCTTGGAGTCTACTGATTCATAAAGTGGTAAGTTACATGTATTTGAATTGTCACCTTTTCTTAGAGGCTCCCTATATAGTTATTTTTTAACGCATGTACTGAAACATTTTTGTTTTTCATGGTTCCTGTTAATTTATGCCTATAAGGCCTCTGGGTTTCTTCTTGATTTCTGTAAGGCTATCCCCTCTATCAAAAGGCATTTCAGTTGCTAGTATGGATCAAGATTATCAGCACGTGAGCTCTGGCTTGTTGCACTGCCACAGCAAGAGAGGAAAGTGCAAAGAAAATGCTCATTCCCATAACAAAAAGCAACAAAGGGAAAGCTGAGGATCAATCCATCCCATGTCTACATTCTGGCCGGAGAGAGAGAGAGAGAGAGAGAGAAAGAGAGAGGTGCTGCAATAACTCTGTGGAGCTGCCTCCTTCCTGAAGGACAGGTTGTACAGCCTGGTGGATGGTGAATAACAGATGTACTTGCTGCCATATCCCAGCTATGCACAAGGATCATCTAACAAAGGGAAAGCTGAGGATCAATCCATCCCATGTCTACATTCTGGCCGGAGAGAGAGAGAGAGAGAGAGAGAAAGAGAGAGGTGCTGCAATAACTCTGTGGAGCTGCCTCCTTCCTGAAGGACAGGTTGTACAGCCTGGTGGATGGTGAATAACAGATGTACTTGCTGCCATATCCCAGCTATGCACAAGGATCATCTAAACCATACACTATAGAGTGGATTCGGCTCATTAAAAAAAAAAAAAAAATCCAGGTATAAAAAAAAAAAAAAAAAAAAAAATCCAGGTATTTATTCCACTTCCCATTCATTTCAGGTGTTATTACCCCGTGTGCTTTGTCCCCCTACTCTTCACTTAACAACCCCTTAAACTTTGGAATCCTTGGGTGGGAATTTGAGATCATACCTGAACAACTAAGTGCTGTTTTTCAGGCACTGCAAGAGCATAACGTGTTAAATAACTAGCCATTAATGTCAAAAAATCAAGCTTTACCATACATTTTTGGCATTAATTTTATAAGTGCCATAAAACAAGCTTTTTACTGGGTAGTTTTGGTATATAATTTCTTCCACAAGAAGAACAGTTTCTGTATAGTTAACACATGTGGCAGTGTAAGGAAGCATAAAAACAACATCACTGTAAAATTCATACTAAATGATGGAAATAATAACTAGAATATGTGTAATTTGAGTAGCAGCCTGAAACAACAGGCAGAGAGCCGAGCAGTGCAAAACCAGACAAACTGCAAAGGAAAGTGGTCAAACCCTGAGACCTGAGCAGAAAAAGAGGAGGCGTGCATTTTCTGTCATTTTTTTCAGTCAAAAATACACTTGCCATGAAGAACAGAAGTACTTGAAGGAATTCATACGACACTAATCAAGGAATTTTATGGATGTTGAGCTATAAGGTCTGCAGCATCTCTTAGAAAGGGGGCGAGTTAACTTGTGGAGGAGGTGTGAGTGAGTGTGTGCGCTCAGGTAAGAGGGCTGCTTGTAGAGGGAGGCGATGTACATCTGTGCATCTTAGAGTGGGACCAAGCCCTGTAATTTTCAAAGTAGAACAGCACAATGTTATTTAGCACAGGTGTCTCTGTAATTGTGGTACTGAGAGAAATCAGTGCTCAATGGCCCACAACTTCACCCTTCCACCGGTATAATGCGACAAGTAGTCTGCGATACAGGAAAAAGAAAAGTAGGAATCTATACCACAGCACAAAAAGCATTTTTAGCTACACACTGACTCTCCTGTGTGACAAATATTTATTCAAGTGGTGCAGTTTCTGTTCAAAACCAAGTTTCCTCAATCAGGAAAACAGATAATAAATTTAACACCTCTACAACTTCATACTCATGTGGCAGGAGCCATCTTAAAATGTTTCTGTTTCTTTCAGAAGTAATTATGTTCCCCACATAAAAAGGTATATATCAGACCAATATAATCTTTCAGGCTTTTTCATTCCAACTACTGTAGTTTCAGAAACAATGAAATTCCTTTCTGAGGACAAATGACATAAGTCAAACAGTAATTTTAAGCAGCAGTGTGAACATCAGCAGTATGAAGCAAGCCCACCGTATTCCAATTCTACCCTTGAACAAAAATATGTGAACCCACAAAACCCCACAAAACTCCAGACTGAGGGAGAGTAAAAAGCTTTATGTTCAAGGGAAGTAATACTTCTGCCATAAATCCACAGGTAGAAATCTACAAAAAGAGGAAAATTTGTTTCCTCTTCCCCTGCAGGATTTTCTTTTCCCTTTCCACCACTTATATAGCTACTTGAGAAAGTCAAACTAAAATATTTTAAAGGATTAAAAAGAAGTAAATGTGCTCTTTAGGAGATCAGCTTGCTCACATACACGTTAATAACTTCTGATTGATTGACTGAGGCTACGGTAAACTATATATAAAATAAACAATCACGTCCAATATCCACTTGAATTCATT
The DNA here is from genome assembly GCF_000699145.1 of Aptenodytes forsteri. NCBI lineage: Eukaryota > Metazoa > Chordata > Aves > Sphenisciformes > Spheniscidae > Aptenodytes > Aptenodytes forsteri. Next base: position 722,255 of record NW_008795672.1, on the reverse strand, counting down.
ACTGTCTATCATCTGGCATCTGAGTATTGACTAACACCCAACAGTATCCCAGGCTGCATTAGGTAGAGTATCACCAGCAGGTCGAGGGAGGTGATTTCTCCCCACTGCTGAACACTGGTGAGACACAGCTGGGTGCTGTGCCCAGTTTGGGGCTCCCCGGTGCAAGAAAGGTATGGACATACTGGACCACTGAGATGATGAGAGGACTAGAGCATCTCTCATATGAGGAGAGGCTGAGGAAGCTGGGACCGTATAGGCTGGAGAAAAGAAGGCTCGGGGGGAATCTCATCAGTGTCTATAAATACCTGATGGGAGGGAGCAAAGAAGATGGAGCCAGGCTCTTCTCAGGGGTGCCCAGTGACAGGACAAGAAGCAATGCGCAGAAACTGAAATACAGGAAATTCTGTTTAAACATAAGAAAAAACTTTTTTACTGTAAAGATGATTGTACACTGGACCCGGTTGCCCAGAGAGGTTGTGGAGTCTCCATCCTTGAAGATATTCAAAACCTAACTGGACAGGGCCCTGAGCAGCCTGCTCCAGGTCACCCAGCTCTGAGCAGAGGGTTGGACTAGACCATCTCCAGAGGTGTCTTCCCACCTCAATAGGAAGAGGCTATCCTGAAAATGTGCCATTTAGACCCACTCAGACTTGGCCTCTGTCTTAAGGCAAACAGTTTGTATTGCTCATCACCCAAAGAAACGGTGCCTTGCATCTGATAACCTGAACACATCTGTACAGCTGCAGTGTGTGTGCACACTACCGTGGCCTTGGAAATCTGTGGAAGGTACTTGGTCTCTGAGGCAACTATGTGCCAGTCCACTACGCCTGTCTAGATAAAATCAAAACAAATTAGAACTGTACCCTGAAAAGTCCCTTTGGGAGCTCCCGTCGAACTATGGGAAGATGGGTCAGAAACCTGTAGAGGCCATCTATTTCCAGCAAGAGTCCCCAGGTGAGGAGGAGCCCAGAGGTTCCACTAAGGATTTGGGGTTATCACTGCCTGGCCTTTCTGAAATGAGGACGGGCAGAAACATCAAAGCGGTCACCCCAAAAGCTAAAAAAAAAAGCTCTTTCCTGAAAATTTAGAAACAGTTAAAAATTCAAAACCTAATGACAGTTTTAAGTTTTCATATTAGTTCTGGTTCTAAACTATGGTTGTTAAGGCTACATACAAATATTACTGCCTGTAAACCCATGTCAAATATATGGTTGGAAATACAATCAAATTGCCATCTTCATAAAGTGCGCCTTCAGCTAGAAAAAGACTCAAACAAGAGACTATAAATACCAGCAGGGAGCATCCTCTGGGTTTAAAGACAAGAGGAGACACACACATACAAACACCTTTAATGCCAAACACACAAAAAGAAATGCTCAAAAACCTCAGTAGCTTTTAAACTTACAGAAAGTGAGAAGGAAAAACCAAAAGTGAATCTGTTTAGTATGAAAACATGCGGTATTTTACAATATAGGCAAACATACAGTTTATTGTGCGTTAGAACAGCAGTCTTTTAAAAGGGTTTTTTTTCCTAAAAAAACCCATATTTGCTCTGTATGTTCTCATCCTCTCAGATTTCTGAATAATTCTCCTCTAACAGCAATTGGACCCTGCTATGCAGATCAATTAAGAAACAACACTATCATTATAAAACCCCACACAGAAGAGGAACGTGGGGTTTTGCAGCAAGTCTAATTGTGTTAGCCTCAAAGATGCATAAAAGGCAACCATAGGGAAGCTGACCATGCATTTTTTGTTAAAGACAACAAAATTATCCCAAATTCTCTTAAAATTAAGAACTAAACATTCAGTTTAGAATATCAAATGAGAGTTAATAAGACACTTTTTCAAAATCAATAATTCAGAATTTTTCAATAAGTTTCCTATTAGCATTCCCCCATCCCACTAAATACCATTATTTTTTCCCAGCTGTATAAATAGTCTTAGAGAGTATGGCCTGAATGAATGCACCGTTCAGAAAACAACATAATTACAGCCATTTCCAGCAAACTGGGTGCCAAAAAAGTTACAAATTAATTGAAGGTTAGCACTGAAAATTAAATCCTAGTCAGCTTGAAGTCATTTTTTAGGCTAGTTTATATAAAATTAAATAGAAAGTTCAGTCTTTCAGTTTTCCATCAGCTTAGTGGAGAGATTTTTAAGGTTCAGCTGAACAAGTGGTTTATACTGTTCTGTCATGCAAAAAACCCTACATTTCTCCCTGTGGGCATTTCTTGTTCTCAGCCTGCTTCCCAGGTTCTCCAAATGGAGAGACTAACAAAACCTCTGGGTTCTTCCCCAGTCCTCCTGGCCATGGACTCTCCAGAAGAGAGAAAACCTACTCAGGTTGACCCTAGTCATTATTAAGTAAGTTTACACCTTCAATCTCACAACCACACACATCTCTTTTTGGCCTTTTTTGTTGCTCTGTTAGCTCTTTTATATGTATCTCCAAAATGTATTGGCTAAAATTTTTTACTTCTAGTGTGGAAAAAGCAAGGAAGCAGAAAGCACGATTTTAGGACACACAGTTTTAGGTTTTTCAGATCTTTCCATGGAGCCCCAACACAAAAAAATAATGAGAAAAAAAGCTACAACATGCCAGCATCAAGAAGCTCAATTAAATGTCCACAGTTCAGTCAGAGAGCCCAGTAATAACAACAATAGTGTTCGGAAAACCTTTTCCATCCATCCAACTTGGAAGCAGTTATGGAGCTGTTAGCCTACTTGTTTCTTTGATCATCCCTTTGTGGAAGCACAGTATCTGGAGATGAAGAATCAGGTGGATTTTCATGCTGTAGGCATACATCAGAGATGGGCTGACATTTTAAATTTTAAATCAATTCCCAGAGTTATCCGGAACCATATTCTTACTTTACATGAAATCCCAAAAGCTATTTCTATTTTTGCTTGAAAGCACTGCCCACACGTGTCTTGGTTTTGTACACTACCCATGTTAGGCAAAACATTCAAACAGGATCTCAGCAATTCAACTTGCATTTCAGTGTTTTGCCTGAAAGGGATACAAACATGCCCGTGTTGAGAGGTAAAATCCGGAAGGCTTTCCAGCATACAGAAATTAAGCTTTTGGTCCAAGGAGGATGATCCTCTGTTTAGCTCCCTTCTTCTCCCCTGAATCAAAGTACCTCCCTGAGGAGACACCTTGCACTAGTTAGATTTTCCACTCCCTTTGGGAATCTGCTAAGCCCTCCTCATCCTAAATGAATATCAACTTTCATCTCCCAACTCCCAGGAAACTGCTGTAACCATCAAGCTGAGAAGGGACAACCACTGTCTTTCCTCCTATTCGGCAACTAGGTAACAGAAAGGTAAAAATGTGCCCCTGAAAGAAAAGTTAGCAACAGAGACCAAAAAGACAGTTTCTGAGTGGTTAAGGCATTCCCATGAGAAGGAAGAGGCCAGGGTCTGGGTGTCTACTTTATGGGCTTTTTAATCTTGTCTATCAAATGTCTAATATTAAAGGCGTAACAGCAGAGAGCAGAGAATCCCTCTCCTTCCTTGCTCCTACCTCAGTGCCCAAACCACCGTGCAACACAGGCATGTCCTACTTTAACACACCCAGCTGGCACCACTAACATTACCAAGGTAACATTACAACAATAAGAATCTCGTCATCAAAACTGACAAGGAAGGCAAAAAAATAAATGTCATATTTGTTTCCTGAGTGAGCGACTATTACTCCAATATTCAATTGAAATATTTTTGTTGAGCATAATTAGCCTTTTAGGCATTTGAAAAAAATAACTGGGGAAGCTTTAGGTCAAAAGGCTGTTGCACAGAAAACCTGACTTTTGAAAACATTCCTGGCAAGTATTTTCTGACATATTCTCAGCCTCTTCATTCTCTGTTTTTGTTGTTCTTTCTTTATCCATGAAGGGTATATAAAGGGCATCTAAAACTTTAGTCAATAGATCCATTATTATGATTGGCTGAAAACCATAAAATGCATCCATCAAGCCATTGTGTTGCATCTTGTGTTAAATTACGGTGATAAATAGTCCCTTTTTCATGACGTCACCTACTAATCTATTCAGAAATCCATTCACCGCTGCCATTATGCATCACTCACACTCATGCCAGCTTTCTGAAAAATCCTCCACATGACACGGCCCTGCAAGACTGCACGTTACTCTGTGGAGACAAATATTTTCTGTTGCTTTTACGGCCTATTGTGAAACAATTGTTTTTCTGGTTTCCAGAGTTACCCCAAGCGTGTAGTAATGTCCTCAGCTATCAGCTTTGGGCATTGTAGCTCATGTACTTTTAATTGTTTACAACTTACATCAGAACTGGATTGAGTCCATTTGTACTCATATTGTTTTATCACTACAAGATGATACATTTTGCCACCTTCTTCTAGGTCAAAATTGAACCCTATTGAGAGTCTTTGAACAGAGAACTAATATTCACAGGAGCTGAGCTGGGGATGTATAGCAATTTTATTATTATGTTTGGGATTTTGCTTTGAATTTAGACAAATCTTTCTTGTATAATTAGATTTCATAACACTTGAATTACAGCTTACAAAAACAACAATGAACAAGAATAAAAATATTTGGCTAAAATTACTTTAAATCAAATGACTGCCTATGAAAACAAAGAACATTACCAGCTTTAGGGTTTTTTCATGTTTCCTTATTATTATACATCCATCTTATCTTTTGTTTAAATAAACTGTCTTTTTCTTCCCTCATTTAGTAAAGAACAGAAGAGACAGGATAAGTCGGGGCCAGCTTTTATAAGCTATTGCTCTTACATTTCGGCACTATCTGAAGAAAATTAGGGATGTATTCTAAGGATTGCAGAAATACCTTGCATTTACAATTCTCATTTAAAATTAAAAAACAAAACCAAAATTGGGCTTAGTTCCTACTTCTAACAGCTATGTGAAATAAATGGGAAAAGCATGATGTGAAGGAGCAGTGTCAAAAGCAAGAACCAATAGCAAGAACATCGTATTGTTTCAGACTCATATAATCTTCTTTTCTTGTTATTATCAGCAGTACAACATAAAAACAAAACTAGAGAAAGCACACAGCACCTCTTCTTACACAGAATATGCAAGGATCTGCATCACTTAAGGCACAGAAAGCACCTACTTTTTTTTCCCCCTCTCTCTTTGCTGTTTCCAGCACTACTAAATGTTGAATTAAGCCTGAGAGAAGTTGGCTTCAGCTCAAGATATGAACAAAAACCTAACTGATGTAGTAGTGATGCTTCTCATTGCCCCTCTGAAGGAGGAATGGACCTACAATGAGGCTGAAAAGAGTGGGTGCTCTTATCAGCTGGATTTTTTTCACAGCTGTATCTGAGCACCACCCTTTCGTGTCCGTGTGGTTTTGTTGGTGGTGATGCTGGAGAGAGCCTTCCACGTGTTACTAAACGCAGACCCACCTTTTCCTTATCCTACAGGTTGTAGATCTTCCACATTTCATCACTCTAAAAAAGAAAGAAGGAAGGAAACAGAAAGAACAGTCTGTGCTTATCCCGAATGCCACCTGCCAGAAAGTAGCTATAATCGTGCCACCTGTTTTACATCCATGACAATCCAGGAGCAGTGGCACAATCCCACCTGCAGCACAGTGTTTCCTACCTCCCGCTTCACTACTGAAACATATCTCCACATAATTAGCAGAAGAAAGTAAAGTTCTTTCACCTGCATTGCTATAACACAAGAATAGAAGGAGCTGCCTCTGGAGACACACCAACCTTTTATATACACCACTTTTTGCAGCACCATCAAAAATGCACTGCAAGTAATAGCTTGGTTCCTTTCTTTATGCATAGTCCTTCCTTGTTATTAAGGTACTGGTTCCAAAAGGTTTGGGGAAAAAAGCTGAAAAGTGAAAATTATCATTCTAATATTTAGAAAAAGGGATTTAGCCTTCTGAATCATCCCCAAATGATTATGCAGAAGAACTTTACTTAAACCTAAAGCTCACCAATATACTAAATCCTTGTAATAGAATCCACAGAGCTACTTAGCGGAAGAGAATAATGCCTTGTGCCCCTTTTTCTCTCATTCCTGTTGTAGCTCTAACCTCCGCCCTATGTCATTACTTTTACTGGTAAAACGATGAAAGAAGGCACTGTACAGCTAATAAATTGTGTTGGATTGGAAGGACTAAATACCTAAATATGTCTGAGCATTCAGCAAAAGGATTTGAGGTGGAAGAAGGAATTTTACTTCTAGAACCCCTAGAAAGCCATGAAAATGTAGAAATACAGCTGAAGTACTTTTGGGGAATGCAAATTGTCAACATAATTTTCAAATTCTTTTCAAATTCAAATTCCAGCTTCTGTCGAGAGCTGATGTACAGTACATAAGGTACACTTTGGGTAGCATCAGCTAGGAACATTTATAGAAACTTTCTTTTTTTTCAGCCATTGAAAAAGTAAAGCCTAAGTATGATGCATTCAAAGATGATTTGCAGAATTTTGACTTTTGCTTATGTAAGCACACTGTCAGCTGAAACTCCCCACTGAAGATACTCGTGAGACTTGAAACTTGGAAACTCACTTGAACGGGCTGACCAGAACCAAACATTTGGAAAAGATCCGTGCTAGGCGAACAACCGGAATTTGATAAAAGCAGAATCAACACAAATATTTTCTTCATGTTTGATTATCTCTCAATTTATATTATCAATCAAAACCAGAGGTCTAAATGCCGAGATACAAATGGGGAATAAAAGGTGGGGTTTGATGCAGTATTAATCCAAGAGCAGGGAAGGACCCAACATCTCTGAAATGACCTGTTACTGTGAACAATTTTCACCACAACTGTACCAAAACATATTTTGAGAATGGCATTCAGAGCCTAATTTTCAGAGTCACTTAGCACTTGTTGGTCCTGTGCAGAGGGTTCAAACAGGGCTAGGACTGTATAGAAAAATTAGCCACAAAATTTAGGCAGCCTTTTACACTACACCTTTGTATTTTGTACCTTCAAAACCTGATTATAACGTGATTTAGTTCTTCCCTGCTTCATAAGGGTAATAGCTGCTGATGACTGAGGCAATAAACACCATGTTGATGACTGTCACATGAAAAACCAGTAATTTTACATTTTCAAAACACTATATAGACATTACCTTATTGAGTGTTATTTACAGCTGGTCGCAGCAGCGGATAGCTATGCTTTACTTTTGCAAGAGATGTACTATTGCTCTATGAAATCAAGTACACTTGTCTTATTCCACTGACTTCTGAGGGACTATTTCTATGAGGCAAGAGATATATTTATCCCACTGCCTGCTGCCCACTGTACTTACCTGCTAAGTGTCTATAGTACTAGGTGATAGTATCTATAGTACTAGGTGATAATGTGCTATTCTGTTTTCAACAATCCAGAGTGCAATGGAATACACCATCAATTCTGATAGGTCTGTGAGGACACCTTTGAAAATGTTTTAAAAGATAGATTAGTGTCTCATCAAGGCAGAGATTAAGTGAAAATACTTTCAAATTTGTCATGCAGCGTTGTATCTGTTGGGTTATTTATTATTTCATAGCGTATGCAAAGTAATAGATCAAATACACTTTAGAGACTCCTCAGAGATATGAATGCCTTTTAGCATATTTAAATATACTGGCCAGCAAAACTGCAGCTTGGCATTTTACTTTCTTCCTAAGACAACAAAGAGATTGTCACTGCCTATGGAGACAATGCAGTTCCCTGACTAAGCGGCGCTGCCTATGTTGGTTAAGAAATCTAAATTCTCCCTTCTTCCCCTGGCTAGACATGTTCTTACTCTGCAGAACAGCCATCCTACGTACTGTGTTGCATCACTTGCACCTCTCCTGAAGTTTAAATGTTAGACCTGATTTTGAGATGCTACCTTTCAGCATCCCTAATTGCTAGGCATTGGGCAAACACTAAACACTCAGGTGGAGCCAGCCACCAGCGCTGTCCTGCACACATTGCAGCTTCTCCTTCACAGGCACAAGTGGGGCAGAGCAGAGGGGTGGACGGAGCAGACAGCAATGCAATGGAAAAAGAACTTCCTTCTCCATTCTCTCTTCTTCATATGATTTCACATAAGCAAATATGGGAAGTAATACCACAGCATATTGTTTGCAATATGCTCTCTTGGCCATAGGGAAAGGAAACAGTTCGGGGATTCTTTTAAAAGCAGTTAGCATGACATATAGTCTTTATATTTTGCTTAGATGATGCCTTCCTTCTGCTCGTCTTCTTTATTTAGGTTTCAAGTCCTCTTAGCAAGAGTGCTCCTCTCAAATACATTTTGAAAATTCAGTAAATAGAGAGTTCTACTGTAAAATAATTAAGACATTATTAACATTCATCCTTACAGCTTCTCACTCCCCTAATTTCCTTGCCAAAACGTTCTGCTGAAAACACAAAGTTGGATGTTCCCTACCGTAACACTTGCCTTTCTCCAGATACTTTGTCTATGCAGGACAATTAAAGAAAATCAGAATGACGGTGATTATCAAAGGCAAAAGATAATATCATATTCAAAGAACAAAAATATGATATGAGACCTCAAAATATCTTTACACAAATATCAAAGTTAAAAAGAAGGAAAGGGAGTTAAAAAGAAATTCTTAAGTAACAAAAAGCTTTTTTCCCATGCCCTTCAGATCATTCATGGCATTCTGATTTGAAACAGGATGACAGAAAGAGAGTAGGAGGTTGTCTAAAATTTTACATTGGAAACAAACAGGTATAGACAATGAGAGAATAAGTGTGCTGAAAGCTGTGGTTCTCTACTAAGAAATGTCAATGTACAAGTCAAGCCTATAGAAGGAGAAATCGCCATAAACAACAAAGGGAAAACGTAGATGTGACAGACAGAGAGATGCCAGGCAACAATCAAAGAAAACAGATATATAACCTAGTTATTCAGACATACAGTATAACTCCTATTATCCTCCCATTATTATGAGGATAGTGGCATGTGCCGGAAAGTCATACACAATGTCCCAGGACACACTTGAAACACAGCAGAGAAGCTCTTGACTTCAAGGATCCTATATTCAGTCTCCAGCAAAGACACAGGGTGAGATATTACAGATCTAAAGAATATCATATAGTTAAAAGCTGTCAGAGGAGAAAAGGGGAGATCAGCTGTCTTGAGAGATAAGCCGAAACATAGGCTTTCCACAGAAAAATACAGAAATTAGGACTTAACAAGGTTCCCACACAGAAGACGACTACAGAACTGACACATAAAATCTGTGTTCTCTAGATTTACTGCTTAAAGACAGGCGTTTTCTCACAAAAGCTTTTATCCTAGTAAAATAAGCTTTACTTCTGGAAGGAGGACACCTAGTCAGTTAGTCATTACCCCTAACTAATCTGAAGGGGGAACAGAATTTGTCAGTCTTGCTGTGGTGATAACAGTTTGTGTAAAAATCTGCAGGTTCTCTTTTTGTCCAGTTTGCCAATTGCAACCACAGCTGCGTTGCCCTGTATCAATTATAGACTACTTAAAAATGGACACGCTCCTTTAAAAAATAAGTCAAGACTAAGCAGTGTCATTTGTAGCGTAAGACAGAATGGAGTTCTCCTCCAGCAAGAGATTTGCAAGGGCTGAGCTGCTGGTGAAGAAAATGTTAAGTCAGAGTATTGTCAAGTATCAGCTGCTTCTCTTCTACTTTTCAAAGCAATCCTTTTGTTACTCTTTCGTGTTGTTATTAATCTCTAACAAATTGGATTCCAACAGAAACTCCAGCTTCTTTTCCCAATCTTTGTCCATGTAGGATGACTCCCTCCTTTTAACGGCTAATCTGGTAGTTTGCTTCTGGTTCTGATCTCAGACTACCATTTTGGGATAAATTCTACCTGCGAGCCAAGCTACACTCAGTCAGATGCATGCACTAAATAACAGAAGCATGCACTCAGTGAAGTGCCGGCATTTCCAGCATCCCCTTCAGGCTTGTTGGAAGAAATACACAGGGTGAGCACCATTAGCTGATCAGTATCAAGGTAACAAGAGGCAGGAAAAGCTTAAAGTTTAATATCCCATTTCCAGCACCCATTCTTACAAATACCTTGTCCAAACATGAATCCCAAAAGGAGTGAAAGAAAGACTTTTTTATTTCCGCGGAATTACAAGCTAATATATTCCCCCATGAAGATGGAGGAAAGAGAAATACATATTTCAGTCTGATACCTCCACAGCACTTTGTAAAAACAAACCAATTTCTCTGAGAGAGTTGTCATTCGGCAGCTATTTCCCAACCTTTCCTTTATTCCAAACCCATTTCAGGTACTGTACTTTACACCTCTACATGCAGGTTAAAATATTTTATAACAGCTATGTTTCAACAGCAGAATACAGTCACTCAGTAGACAAAGATGTGCTCAGAGCTTCATGAATACATTCAGCAGTTAGGAATTGGGGAGAGAGGAGCACAGGGAAATGGATTTAGTGTTTGCATTCATTTCTGGGCATGAAACATTTTTCTCTCATTTAAAGAACTGTATTTGACTAGTTTGACATGTTGAAGATCCAGCTGGAGAGCAGCACCAGATGAGACCATGCTTACCAGCAACAAGAAAATGTCTCCAGTGCATGTTTCCTTGCCAGTGGTTTCTAGAAAGTGACAGGCTGTGCGGGGATCCGCATATCAGCTGTTTCATTGTGCTCATTCTACATTCAGGCGCTTGAGAAGGCACATGCTGGTGAACTCACCCAATTGCTAAGTAGATCAGCACTATAATAGCAAACTGGGGGAAAACTTCCACAGGAGGATTAGAAAGATGGCAGCAGAGCCCTCCTGATGCGTAAAATACTGTCTACACTAAGGACTGTGTTGCACTGGGAAGCAATACTGACCACTCTATTATGTATACAGGACTACTACGATGCTTTGACTACATCTGTGGTAACAATTTTAGTAGAGCCGGGGAGCATTCCTGGGCATTGAGACAAGATTGTTTACACTTAAGTTACCAGCACTCCCTCTAGCCCAGCTTGGACTAGGGTCAGCTACTATTCTCCCAAACAATTCCTGGGTGCAGTTCAGGACTTAATGTAGGGCAGGTGCCATTCCCAATTGGCAATTTACAATAGCACAGAGGTAGCCCAAGTGTCTAAAGGTTCCAGAAATTAAGCGGATTACACGTTTGTGTACAGGTGGATATGTTTGTAACTGTATGCATAGCCAAGATTCCCATAAAAGAAAGGACCGAATGCACGGGTCCGAAACTTAAGGTAACTTCCCATACGTTGGGACTCGCTCTCTTTAGTTAAATACGTAGTTTAAAAATTCAGAATCATATTCAACGATAAAATCACCTTTTCCATTTTCTCCTTCTATATGGCTGTCCACCTCACATGAAGTTTTGATTCTTACCCATTATTGGGACAGCGATTTCTCATTTTAGACATCTGACTTCCACTGGGCAATTCAGAGCGGGGGTTTAATGTAGGTAAATCTGAACTGTCCTCTGGAGGAGTCTCTCTCTCTGTCCACTGAATATTAACTGATGAATAGGTCCGTATATCTAATTTAGATATTTGAATTTGGTGCTTAAAATTAAGCAGACTCAACATTCACCAGAGTTTGCATTGAGGTACCTAGACTGTTAGTAGCTTTCCACAAACATATACCTCATTGGATCATTCTTCTGTTCAGTAATCCTGGTCAACAAGAAGCTTCAGCCACAAAAAGATGCCCTTCCCCTTTTCCGTGTCTTTGTTTTATAGGAAAAAAATTGTAAATACAGGTTCAAATTATATCCCTATCAAGGACTTGTGGTGGAAAACTTCGAAGAAGAGTTTCACAATGAGGTAACCAATGCTTATGCCCTCATCCTCCAGCCTCTGGGACACAGTATTTCTCTTGCTATGAGCCATTTTATTCTTCTCTATTATACTGAACTTCTTCCTTGACTCCCTACAAGCTGTAGCAAGCCTCTGTCACTTCCCATTAAGCTGCTTCCCCGGAGCACACAAGGATTGGCACTGGTCTGCACATTCGTCTGCTCATGGCTGGGTCCATCAGGCACTTCAGCATTGGCATTTCTGCATGAGGCAGCGAGTGTTAAGTCTGAGGCCAGAGGCCAACAGAAAGAGAAAGATGCTCATCAGCTTTCACAGACTAGTCCTGTCTTTTCACCTCTGACTAGTCAGCTCTTAAATATCTTGGCTAGAGGATGCCACTTGCTCCCTGTTTGATTGAGAAGGTGGGTAAAGCTGCTAGTGCCAAGGGACAATAGATGCTACTGTGTTTCTGGCTTTTCTCTGAATAATACTGACCGCCATCGATACAGTCGCTGGTGGTGTCTTTTTCTCAGCTGTCTTAGGTCAGCAGCTGCTAACTAGTTTGATAAGAAGTGAGCTTCGATGTGTCTACAGATCACAAGGAAAAGCAAGGCCACAAGTCTCCTCTGCTGAAGCTGAGAGGCCAGTAGCAGCTCCTTTAGTTAAAATACATTTTATAATGCATGGAAATACATAACTGTTGGGTTGAACAGGAAATTGCTTTCTCCCTATGGAAGCTAAGATTTCCAAAGAATAAATAATTCCTTGAGAGAGCAATGAGAAAACTTGCCATGTACCAATCTGAAACTATCTCACTAGTACAGAAGAATTATCTTAAAGACTGTATGGATTCTTTCCAAGCTGTACTATATTTTGCTTCTTTGTAGGTTTTAAATTATTTTTCATGAAATATTTCAAAATGGTTTAAAAAATCAGACGCCCGGTGGTATGTTTACCAAATCTCGAAATGGTAAATTGGTAACAAATTTCCCTGCATGTTAGATAAGCTTTAGAGGACAGTAATGGCAAGGTGGACACAACTCACCAGAAATAAATAAATGAATAAATAAATAAATGCAATATGGACAAGCAGTCAGAATCTCTGTCAAAGATGTACGGTGCCTTGGGTATAAATCAGTGTAGCTCCACTGACTTTAATGACATCAGGCCAGTTTAAGACAGCTTGACACCTAACCCAGTTTGGGCTGTTAGCAGTACCATCAAAGACATAATCAGCTGCTTTCTGGTGTTTGCCTAGCTGCTGGGGCCAAACGCATAGTCTTCATCTGCACCTAAAAATAACTTCAGGTCACTCCAAAAGAAAGTTAATGTATGTAAAAACTGTTCATGTTTTTGTTTGAAGTGAGGTAAATGAATCTAGATTGTTTGTTGGGTTTTTTTCCCCAAAAACAAATACCAGGAGTGTTTTAAATTATTTTTCTATAAAAAGAGAAAAGGCTCAAAATTTAAAACTTTTCCATTATTATTTTTAAGACATCACAATTCTTCACTAACGCTTTGGCTGGATAATGCTTCTGAGATGATCTGACCAGCTATTTCTGACTGCAAATCAGGGGACATGATTAGATCCTAAGTGGCTTAAGACCTGGCTGCTTCGGAAATCTCTTCTCTTCCTATTGTCATATCAACAAAGATCAGCAGAACTGCTAGACTTGGAATCCCTTTCATATAAACAACAGGAATTGGTTTAGCTTTGTATTCTACACAGACAATCCTCAATTTTGGAATTTTATCCTTTCTGATTCAAAGACCCACTTTATTAACCTTCTGGGGGTATGGCAAAGACTATCTATTTTAATTAAGCAATTCAAGAAGTGGGCAGCTGAAGGCCAAAGAGTCTGGGTTGTTATTGCTATGATTACTTTGAAAGAGTATTATTTATTTGATAGTGCTTGCTGATGGATACTTACTTGTTGTATTGTTATATAAAGGTGCTCAGAAAACAGGATAGCCTTCTTTTAAGTATTGAATAAATCAAAATAAACAACAGTATGTTAACAGAGGGCAAAGGCAGGGACCGGCACCATAGAGACTACTGACTAAGACTTGGCACTATCCTAAAAGTTACCTATTATTATAAGAACAGAGAAACAAAGCAAATTGCACGGGGACTCACAAATTTTTGTCTTACTAGGATACACTCCTTGTGGTTTTATCTCTGATCACAAGTAAAAATGGCTTGGATTGTTTTACTGAAAGGGTTGCCAAACTTTGAGAACAAACATGCACTGCATAAAATATAGGCAGAAGAAAATATAAAATTACTAGGGCCAGAGCCTCTTGGGCCTTACAGAACCATGGGCTGAATTCATCTTTGCTGAAATGGCCTAACTTTTGAAAGCCTCGTGGAAGAACGGTTTGTTGAATTATAGATTGTGATGTTTCCTCCCAGATGCTGTTTTCCTTAAAAGGTGTCCTTTTCCATCTCTCCCTAAAGCACAGCCATGTTCTCTGACAATTCCTTCCCAGTGGAAACACTAGTTGTGTTCCCTGTTCTCTTTGGCATATGACGTATTCGCTGCTTCACCTTAAAGAAAATTTTGCCCAGATTTCACTTTTCCCTACATTCAGAAATTGAACCCGTGTTCTGAAGCACATTCTATATCTAAAGCCATGCCTTCGTTCTGCAGTGAGTTACAAGCGTGTGCCATTCCACCTGCAATTCCTTCACCAGGAAGCTACACCACTGGCTGAGATCAAATAAAGCACACAGACCACTTGACATAACCAATAAAGCCATTTGATGCCCACACTAACGCATCCTTCTTGTAAGATGTCATTTGACAAAAACACTGGGGCAAATGGTAGGCAAACTATGCAGGTGAGAAAATACCAATTCTGTACATTTGTTAGGGGCCTTTTAAAAGAAAATGTGCCATTATAAGATAATAGCGATGTCTAAGGTTCATAAAGGAACATAAAGAAGTGAGGTGTTCAAATTACGTTCCTCACTTCTACTGTTTCTGCTTAACCGGCCATCTATCCAAGACTACCAAATATTGTAAAGTATATTTTAGCACCACAGAAATGACTGGCAATAGCAGCAATGAGATAGCAACAATGACAGACTGTCCCCAGTGAATATTCCCCCATAATAAAACCACACTTACAATCTGCGCTCCTCCCGTGTTTTCTCAAGGCATCATGAATCTAATACTCAACTACTGTAAATCACTGTAGCTCCACAGTGATCACCAGTTTAAAACAGATAAGGATCGGTCAATGAGTCTTTAATGAGAGTTGGTTTATCACTATTGTTTTAATGCAACTGTTACACAGAAATACCATTGGAAGAAAACATTAAAAAAGCCAACTGATGTAGAATAAAACATAAATAATACTAAATAAAAAACTGGTACACGGAAAAAGCTCAAGAACCTAATCTAGTGCTCAGGTACATTGCTTCTGCAACACAGCTACCTGGGAAGCTGTAGGGCTCCGCAGGGAACATACAGTCTATATATTGTCATTGTATTTTGAACTCTGTTGGGGGACCCAGTATCATTCATCTGAAGAAATAAAAAGGTCTGGAAGTATCACATGCAGATCTGGGGAAATCTCTGGTACCTCTTCTACAGCCACAGGAGATGTCACACGCAGCACAACCAATACAGATCCCACACTGAGTTTGGGAAGCAGGATTTAGGGAACCTGCACGGCCCTGGGATGCAAACTTAGAATAACAAAGACATCAAACAGTTCCATGTAATATCTAAGGATATTTTTCTGTCCTGCTTCTCCCACTTTCCCCTTTTCAACCAGGATTTGGTCCCTTGTTAGGTATTTCTGAAGGTAAAAAACTGCCTCCTCTTCCTAGCAGAACTGAAAAGCAAAAGTAAGAATGCGAGCCTAAGTGTGAGTGCGTCTGCAAGCGCGCAGCACGATGAGCCTCCGCAGTATCTGAGCTCCAGTGGTAACAGGCTTGCTCTGCACCCAGGCATTTCTTTGTAGGATTTGTTTTTATTTTTCCTAACAGATACTGCTAGATTTGCACTTGAGCAGCTCATATACTGTCATAATGGCTACATGGAGGGATTGGTATACTTACCACCACCTACGTCCATCGCGCTATGCAAATGGTTTCTATCCCTAATTTGTAGAGGTGCGTATTAAGTTTTGAGGCAACTAACCGTGCACCAATAACATATGTCCATCTTTGAAAAGACACATTTTTTTTCCCCAAAGATCTTCCAACTGGTTTGCTGTGTATTTAAATAAGAACTACAAATATGATAATATAGAGTACGAATTCAATTTTACTATGGTAATTGTGTTCCTTAGGTTTTTAAAAAATGGGTAGGGCTCAAAGAAAAGTCTTTCAAAAAAGCGTTACAAACCTACAGGGGCTTGTAGATAAAATCACATGTACAATTTCATGTTAAGTAATAAAGAGTTAATGGTAATTAAAAAAACACATGACTTTAGTAATTGCTGAATCACTTTTTTAATTCAGCACTTACATTTATAATGGTAGATTTTTTCATTTCACAGAAGCTTTTTATTATTAAAAACATTTCCGAGAAGGTTTACAGCCATAAATTGTGGATTTTTCTGTATACAGCAATTCTATTGTTACGATTTAACCTAAAGAATACTAAATTAAAATTGATTTACTAAATAGGTTAAGGATAGCATACTTATTCAAGGTTTCAACCCTATTTCATGCTTAGACAGGCAGCCCAAAGAGGTTCCCCAGCCATAAATTGTGGATTTTTCTGTATACAGCAATTCTATTGTTACGATTTAACCTAAAGAATACTAAATTAAAATTGATTTACTAAATAGGTTAAGGATAGCATACTTATTCAAGGTTTCAACCCTATTTCATGCTTAGACAGGCAGATCTTAATTATACACAAAAGAATACAAATGTTATTAGCATGATAATAATTATTTAGAAGTCTTCCTCTTTAAAAAAAAATTAAAGCAGTATTGTCATTCGTGCAGCCACATTTTTCAATTAAATGACAGCTACGCTAGTCATAGATATGTTCAAAGAACATATACAATATTCAAAGCTGTGCAGCCGACATGTTATCAGGATAAGCTAGAGTAGGTACTGCCAGAAACGCACTGCACACTAATCATTATGTCCTACCCATGGTACTACATGCAAATACAATCCTTTGTGACATTTTGTCAAATATTTTGAGGTTTCTATACTTATTGTTTTTCCCTTTGCACTCATTAACATACAGCCACCCAGAAACTGGAGTCACGAATTGTTTGTACTTCAGTTCTTCACAAGGATAACGCCATGACAAAGTAATGAAAGGGAAATTAAAGATTTAAGTATTTCGAAGTCTAACAGATGAGTCGAAGGGCAGCAAAATTTAAGTTCGCATTTGAGACCGGGTTTCCTCGTAACTGATGGAGAAAATGCAGTGTTTCAGTCTGTACCTGGGCTCTAAAAGATGCAAACATTACACATAGTACCCAGCACATGACATACTCGATAAATCAATTTATAGGTCCTGCGTTTTCCTAGCCTACGCTGCAGGTCAATACTTACTGTCAATAAGCCCATATTCTATCAGATTGAGAAAATGTAAAAATGGTTCAGGACTAAACAGTTGGCTACTGTACAAGCAATGCATTTCTCAACATTGATTTGCCAGAAGTGTTTCTGTTGTCTTGTTGCTCTAGGCTGGCATTTTTAATTATTTCTGAGACAAATGGATCATTCATACACGGAAAATCTGTAGGGCTTCTTGTCAAATTAATAAAATAATAATGAAAGTAGTCATTTTGGACTGCAAACTGTCAAAATACCTGAAAAGCTCTACAGTAATCTACATGCTTAAGCAAACTAAAATGCTTCTCCGTGTTATTTTAAATCCTAAGTACTATGACATAAAATAGATTGTATAGTGTCCATTGTATACAATGACACCTACTGTGACAAAACCGACTATGTTTAATGACCTTTTTAAATCTTATACCTAGAGTCCATAAAAGCATTGTAATTCAGTTGTAAAACACACTTTAATAATCAAAATGCAGCTGTTAAAATAGCATTGCTCATAATTCTAACTTCAGGCAATTTTTTTGTTTTTAATGCAGAAGAGCAGACCACAGTTTAAAATTCCTATGAGGTCACTATTGGCCATTACAGTGGTTTTTTGCAACTTAATAATAGATGTTTTAAAGTTTAAGTGCAGCCTCAGGCACTCATAAGCATTTATTACAAATCGCTGGTTGCCTCCCTTATGCAGAGAGGAATAACATTTACATACAGTAGCACAGATTAATAAGATAAAAAATTTGAAAAAGCCGTCAGTCAGGGAGTGAAACTGGTGCTAATAAAGCCCACTATATTCTTCGGAAATATCAAGCCGTCTGTTCCAATATTTTGCCATTCCCCATGAGGTATACAAATCCAAATCAGATAAGACTCAAGCAATGCCAAAGACATGCTGCTCTGCTCTCCAGTGGCATCCAGCTGAATCTTTTATTTATCTTCAGAGCAACCGTACATTCTCGTATACTAAAGACTGAAATAAACCGAACATCCCTCATCTGAAAGTTTCAGAAAATGGGGCCCACTCCTTCCTGGTTTGCTAAACCGTGATTAGTGACTACGACGCAGCGCAAAGTGCGTGCTATAGTAAGTATATATAATAGCAGGCATGGGACCGCTATAGGAAAGGCTAGTTAAAAAGCACCACGTCTTGCTGTAGTTCAACATGATGCTCGCATGAAACAGAACACGGAGGAAATCAAATTGCTTAAGCAAAGGAAATCCAAGTAGTCTTACACTTTTCTGCTTTATATTAGAAAGACAGCTTAGAAGCCAGGCTGCCAAAGACATTAGGCAAGGTAAAGCGCAATTCTTGTAAAATAGCACACACAATGTGGCATTATGATTAAACTGCAAAGGTACTTGTTATAACAAATCACTTTGTAAATCAAATAAACTACAGCATAAAAAAAGAACATAAAATCATTTCTGCACCCTTGTAATGCCAATAATTTTAAAAGTACGGCATTAAGAACAGGAAGTCAGAAGGAAACCAATCAGTAATTTTTAGTAAGATTTCTCCCAAAGATAAAACACATTTATTTACACAAGTATTTGTACGACTCTCCTCCTGAGCAGGGTTGTGAATTGAAGACAAAAAAAGAGATACCGTTTCCTTCTCGTTTTTCTTCAAGAACGCTGTCATATTAACATTGAATAATTACTAAAAATTGTAATACACTGGTGTAATATTACCTTTTGCCAAATTGCATTAATCAAAAAGTGAGCCCACTGCAATCAAGTAATTAAGTGTAAAAAAATTCGGTGTATTTGCATAGCATATCTTCCCAGGATTGTTTGCTGTACCGCAGTGCTTTTAATTCCTGGGTTTTTTTGTTTTGGTTTAGTTGCAGAGATGCCAAGCAAAAAGGTAAGTAAATGGGAGTAAAACAGTCGATGCGTAGTGGCGAAAGAAAAGCGCCCAAGACCGGACGAGGAATGACAGCCACCTTGCCTACTCTGAGTATGTACACAATAAAATAAATCCTGCTTGACCTCCTCAGGAAACCAGACTATTGTTCACCAGGAGAGGTAGTAAACACGGCTGCTAATTACACACAAGCAAGCACTCCGCTACATCAGGCTTATGATACAAAAATAAGGAGTTTCTCATTCTGGTGGGTTTCTTTCAGGGGAAAAAAAAATTGTATACATAGTAAAGATCATTTCAGGTATATATTAAACTGGGAAAAGTCAGAAAGAGCTCCATTGTATAATGTCACAAAGCAACCTTTAATGCTAATAGAATAAATGCACACACAATTATTTTTATAGTCTTTTGTCTCCCAAGTTTATTTTAGAGGTGAGCAAAGGTTTCTTTTCCAGATCAGCACCTAAACTTGTAGAATCACCGTGCCAAAAAATTCTTAATTGGGAAGATGAATTTTATTAAAAGAACGGGGATTTTTGCTGATTTTTTTGTTGTTGTTTGTCGGCACAGCGTCTGTAAAGCGTGGTTTCTTCCACCAGTCTATCCTAGGCTAGCTGTGAATAGTGCCCATTTTGAGATTAGGAGATTAGGTTATTCATCACTTGAGATGCTCCCTGCTGTGCTGCTACTATCAGAGCGCAGCCAAATCAAAACATCTCTGGAAGGCATTTCAGAATAATTGAATGCATCATAATTTCCCTATTAATACATATCTCATATTACAGATTATGCATGAAATGTTCACATTATCTGTTACTTTTTGTTAACGTCTTGCTTCTTGCCAGTAAATTTAATACACAGAGTGAATCAGCATGCCATGATGAAGGGATAGGTTACTGATAGCCATTTTTTCAGGATTCAGTAGAAAATTAAAGTAAATCGATCATTTTATAGCCCCACTGGAATGTCTACAAGGGCATGTTGCTAAGCAAATGGTAATTTAAATGTACTGTGTAATTTTTCTAAGCAATTTACTGAAAGCAGATTTTATTTCTCACTTACTTAATATCAGATGCTCTTTATCTGTTAGTGCATGATGTATCAGTTATAGGAAAATTATTAATCTATGGTTTAATCAAATGGCAAATATACAGTGATTTGACAGCTAGTTGTATACATATTAGGATGTCTTAATTCACATAAATTACAGTAATATCACTTGCTATTATCTTAAAAGACACAAGATGATTAAATTACATACATAAAAAAAACAGTAAGTTCCAGGTAAGTCAGCATAAATCCTAAAGAAACAGTAATCCAGCTGTCTATTATATTTCACAAAAAACAGCAATACTTGTCTTTTTTTTTTTTTTTTTGCATGAATAGATCTACTCTTTCAAAAGTTATCTAGCAACTGAAAATACAGTACCTGTTACGGTACCTACAGAATTCACCAGAATTAAAAATGAAATTGTGAAAACGAGAATTGGGATGGGATTAAAAAAATGTCATGAATGTTTCAAGGCGATTAATTACCAGCTGGATGGGAGCTGTGCCCAATTTATATATTCAGTGCACATATACTGCTTTTAACAAAGAATATTTAACATATACCTCAGGTAACTCCTAGCCCTTATTTAGGCAAAATGCCAGTTGGCTTTCAGTGCGAATTTTGCCTCAAAGCAGAAGGACCCAGGTTCATTAGAGTATTTTAACTTTAAGAATGATTCCAAGTATGTGAATAGTTTAAAAAACAAATAAGGCCACAGAAAATAATCTCCTTCTGCCCCCACCC
>NW_008795672.1:629379-701243 GCF_000699145.1 Aptenodytes forsteri | reverse complement strand
CTGATGACAGCCTTCATTTTTATGAAATACAAAGAAGTCTCCATTTATCCTTCAGGTTCCTTAGAATGAATGTAGGGTCCTCCTACTGCTGATGCACAAAATGTATTATTGTCATTAATGAAAAAGTTAATGGGCCATTTTCTTATATATCAATTTACATTTTACAATTTGAGTATACAAATGATATGTACAGCAGAGAGCTGATTATTTTTGCTCAAGGAAATAGTTTTAATGTGTTTTATGGACATCAAATGTTGTGAATAATGATGCATCCACAGAATGCAAATAGGATGACAGTTCTTGTGCTGTGATCAACAGTCCTTGGATAAAAGGTCTGCAGTGACAATAATATTCTATGGAGGGTCTGAACAGTAAAAAATGGGAAACAAGAGGATACCATGATGTTCAAAATGTACATCAGGAGATAGATTTGAAATTGTCACTAACATCGTTATTTCACGAGTACAGTGTAATGGCAATTTACAAGTGAAATATACTCCAAAATCCCATTTTATACAGTGGTGTTTCACAGCAAATGGATTGTCTAGCCTTTTTTAATAGCTTTTTCTCAGGTTGAAACTTTTGTCTTTAACCAAATATGCTTATCTAGTGCATGCCCTGCGTTACATGAGGCCAGCAAAAATTTATTAGTAGCATCTCCCAGATGTATTAGACTGTTAATCTTACGAGACAGCCTGCGCAGGTAGGAGTGACCACACTACATCTCTCCATGCCATAGCACTTGGAGCGGGGTGCAGTCCCTCAAAAGATTCAGGGTGGCCCCAGTACCATCTCCGTGAAAGGCTGCTTTTCCTGGAAGAAGAATTTTACTAATTCCCAACAGGAGGTCCCAAAGGGGACTGGTCGCATCCATAGGATTGAAGCGGTCGCTACTTTTGGGACCTAAAATCACACTGATTCATATCCTCTAGTAGAGGAAAGATTCAGAGCAGCTCTGTCTAGTAGGAGAGCTGAAGTGCACCCCAGTTACGTGTACCACAATTCTCTACCGCACTCACGAGGAAAATTTCATACAATATATTTGGAACATATTTGAAAGAGAAGGTACAAGATACATGATCAGACAGAACTAAAGCGTTAAAGTGCCTCCTTCCACGGCACTGTACTAATTTTCACCAGGATATGTTTGTAGATTGTTACCAGACCTGCAAACTGTTTTCTAGAGTTTCTCACTATGGCTATAAAAGTAGGTGCAATTATTGCAGTTTTTAAATTACTGCTTATGCTAGAGCAATCCATGTTAAATTGCAACACAGGATTTTTATTTCTTTTTTCCCCAAATCCAGTGCTGATAAACAAACTATGCTGTGCCAGCACTCCTCTGGTAGTTTCAGATTTCAAGATACACTACAGTTACAGTGGCCTGTGTAAATCAATCTTAACCCACGGTATTAGAAACAGTTACCCAAAAGATATTCAGTTCATAACGAGGGGTGGGGGGGAAGCAAGAACAGATGTTGTGGTGTGGTTCACCTTTGCTACATGTGCTGTGTGCAGTGGCACGTAACTATTGGCTATGTCAGCTGTAAGAGAAAAGGGCTATCAGGCTCACAGAGATTTTTTAAAAGGCATTTTAAAAAAGTAGAAAGCGTAACTGGTCTGCAAGCATAGCTAAAGCAGCACGATGCTCCTCTAAAGGCTCAAACCTTGCCAAAAGACAACTATATGCCACATTCTAAAAACGACACAATATTCTGCACAAAAACCCTGCCAAAATACTTTCTTTAGTCTCCCTGAACTAGCGGGTGCTGCACCTGAGCACCGTTATAAGAAAAGAAAATATAGTTATTGGATGTTCATTGCTATGTGCCCGAATTAAAATCAAGGTGATAACTAGAGCCGTACATGAGCTGAAATACTGCGTATAAATATAGATACAGATACATGAATTGGGTTTGGAAAACCCCCAGGAAACTACAGTATGCAACTTCAAACAGACCACCTCCACTTTCCAAAATTCAGGCTGATGACATGTAGAGACTCAGAGCTCTGTCTAGAAATCAGAATCGTGAACAAATTTAAGTTGATGCCATTCAATTGACAAAAACTGGAATGGCAGATTCAGGGCCTTGCTCTCTAGTACCACCTGAGGTTTCTTCTCAAAAAGGAAACAGGACTGATTTTCCTTTAGGCATATCCTAGCTACCCCTTACATTGGAGCAAGTGTACAGAGTTCACTGGTGGCACTTCCAGTTTGCATTCACGTAGGCGGAAGGACAGCAAAGCCTGCTGGCCACCTTTGATGCTCTCTTTGCAACCAAAAACTGGGTAGTGCACATTTGTCACTTTTGATCCTTGTTTTTAGGAGACCAATGCTGATTATTCCACATTTGCAACAGTGTAATTCAGATGAAGTCTATCTGGTCACATCAACAACAAAAAAACGTTTTTTAGGCTAGCGCTGGGGAATCTAATTAAGCATGAAGCAAACCATCAGCGTTTTGGATACCATGGCATCACTTAACAAATACTCAGTTTCTGATGTTAACCATTATGTTAAATCTCTATAGTATTTTAACAGCTTTACACAAAAAACACTATCCTGGAAGCGTTTTAACTATACTTTCAGACGATCATCTCTACAAAGCCAATACTACATGAAGTGACAATTCAGTGCCATCACCCTGTTCCTTTAATTAGCATATCTGATTTCTTCCAAATCTCCTTCCAAGAAAACAAAGCTTCTGATCAGAAGCAAAGGGCTCATCTGTACAGCACTAATTCAACCTAGAGTAACTGCCACAAAAAAAGAGGTCAGTTGTCTGCTTTGAGCCCAAGATGTTTGTTGTAACACATCTATGCTGATCCCATCTCCAGTCTAAGAGGGAGACGGTAAAGCCTAGAGTCTCTCACGTGAAAAGAACATGAAGGTTTCACCCCATTTGCAGAGATCTCCTCAGGGTTGTTCCGTGCGCAGCACTAACACAATGCAGCCAGGGCAGGGAGAACAAAACACGCGTTTTAGAGTCACAGGAAAAATACAAAGAAGAAAAGAAACATCCCCTCAAAGTAATGCAAGTTAATAAAACAAAAACATAATTCTCCTAAACATGACAGGCACAATCTTCTTTTTTTTTCCTGTTAAGTTAGCAATCCATCCTGAAAAATATAACAAATATCCTGCTGCACATTGACGCATTCTGTAACAATACAGAACCCTCCACTAGCAAAACCACTTGGAATTTGTAATCAAGAGTAAGATTTACTGTATTTTAGGATATGTGCATTGAAATGCAACTTCTCTGAATAATACTAATAATTCTCTTTTTTTATGATTCTGTATCAAACTGTAACCTAACTGTGTCAAGGAAGCTGAAAAAACCAAGAAAATATGATGAACAGCTTCCTCCAAACAGAAGAGGTTTCTGGCTTTAACTTCAAATTGATAGCTAATATTGATCAAAGTCTACTCCTGATCACAAAAACATACATCTCATTGATTATAAATAGAGGGGTATGTAGACATTCTGTATGTACATATTTCCTCTAAAGCCATTAGGTATTAAGAGAATGTTTGCTTTTACGCATATGGTAAAGTGTTTTGGTGAACGAGGATAAATACCGGTTTGCCTATGTCGAAATGAATGTCTAAATGTTTTTTTGGACTGCAGGTCACCTTTATTTTTACAAAAATACAAACAGTATATATTTATTTTCAGTTACCTGTTTCTTGTTGTTTACTATTAACTTCCTAAAGAAGACCACAGCATGTTTGATAATAAGGAAAAAATACCACTGTAGATTAAAACTAGTAAAGACAATGTCAGTCTAAATAAAAGGAAGCACTTTGTATAACTTTTTTTGGTACAAAAAAATTATTTTGAGCATAATCTTTCTTGTACCTAACACTCCAAATAGAGTCAGTTGCGAGGTGGAAAGGTGAGATTCAAATTAATGAAGATAAACTGGTTATTTTAAAAAGCGAGGATAAAACCTCATGCAAACAGCAGGCTTTGACTGGTATCTCTATTCTAGGAACTGATTACTGTAAGTGAGCAACTAGAGTTGGCCAGATATTTACATGCTAGCCAAAACTCCAGGCTGATTTGCTGACAAGCTGAGAAGTCAATGACAACACCAAAGTGTCCTGCAATTCCTGTGCTCTCATAATCAGAATAAATTTCTTGAAGCTTTAAGTCTAGTAAGTCAATGTCCGAGGCGTACCAACAGATCAGTTCTGGTTTGCTGATGTCCAGCCCAATGCCTAATTCACTATAACCTGCCTCCCCCTTCAAAGTAATCTAATTTAAAGTTTTGCCAGTGGAAGTGACCGAAAATTAGCAGCCTTTTCTTGGGAGCTCTAAGCAATCTCACTGGAGGAGCTGGTTCATCACCATTGCTTCTTAAGAAGCCTTAAGAGATGTGCTTCCCTGGA
The DNA here is from genome assembly GCF_000699145.1 of Aptenodytes forsteri. Lineage (NCBI taxonomy): Eukaryota > Metazoa > Chordata > Aves > Sphenisciformes > Spheniscidae > Aptenodytes > Aptenodytes forsteri. The sequence continues at coordinate 696,847 of NW_008795672.1, read as the reverse complement.
GTAGCACTAGTTTGTACAGATACCCTGCTTAATCTCCACAGTTGTAGAAGAGGAGGAGTAATTTTTGAACAATGTATTTACTTAATTATGCCAGTGGGTATCATTTTCACATTTTGCTTTTCGTGGAAATCATCTACTTTATTTTAAAGGTGTAAAAATTGAACCTCGTGAAGGTTAAACGGCTTGTCAAGAATTACTGTAATCCTGATTCTGACACTAACTAGCTGTGCCAATTTGGATTTGTCACTTCATTTCTCCAAGCCGCTCCTTTCCCGTTTGTAATGTCACTTCCAAACTTTATTTAGTGGCAAAGTGCTAATGTAAGTGCAAAGTATTACTAATCCTGTGTGCGGCAGACACTGGGATGTAATTCAAGATCTTCTGGCTCCCAGTCCTGTGCTTAACTCTGTAGATCTTGAGATTGCTGAGGACTGTCTTGCCTCTTTCCATTTTTTAACATGTGCAAGTTCAGACAAAGGGTTGGGGGGTTCTATTGTGCATCTCGTTAAGAAAAAATATTTCTGCCAATTTTGAAAGACTTTTACTTCTGGATACTCACTGAAAAAACCACAACTTTTTAACTAGAGAAAAATAAAACATTAAAATATTTTGGCCAGTCCTGTTCATCAGTATTCTGCATAATTGGCAGTAGGAGTAAATAAATACAGACAGAAAGACAGGGAAAACCTAAATGGGAATTAAAAGCTGTTGTTTTAATTGGGCTGGGAGGGAAAAAGTAGGAAGGTATGACCTGCAGCTCTGTTGTTTATTAAAGTTATCGTCTTCCTGCCTTAGGTGAAAATTATGGTGCAACCTCCTTGCAGATTTTCGCATTTCCAGCTATCTTGCAGGAAGCCGCATTGATCTTTAAGCACTGAAAAAATCAGGATGCCGAGGTACAGCCAGAACCCAGGGCTCATTTGTTCCACACAGGGTTATTGCCGCTTTTTGATAATAAGTTTTAATTGGGTTGTAAACTTCTTCTGTCTCATGTTTTCCTCCTGACCTCCAAGTAAACAAATTAACATGTGGTATGTACTACTACCGCACAAATCTGGAAGACAGTTTCTGTGTGTATTTCCCAAATAATCAGCTGATTCGGGACTGTGAACTTGCAGGGGGAAACACAGGTATTGCTGAGATCTAGCAATAACAATCCTCTGTGCAAGATCAGCGGTCAAGCAAGGACCAGGCACTTTCATTCCTCTGCACAACTCAGGCATCTCTCAAATCTATTCTCCAGACCAGATCTATTTTGCAATATCAGAAGTACTGATAACATCATTTGCCGTATCTTCCTCAGAAAGCACCTAAACCAGATCTGGCTTATTCAGGCAACCAGCAAGCGACCTTCCCCTGCCCTGGGAACACTGCAAACATTCTCCCATTCTGCAGCAGTGTCAACTGTAACTATAGTTGTGACAACAGTCAATTTGAGGTCTGCCGGAGCATATTTAATTACAGATAACACTATTTATGTGTCGAATGTGTCTGATAAAAAAAAGTGTCTGATGAGGACTGATTTCCCATGCTTTCATTATAAACAGTTGCAAGTGGACAATAAACACACAATGCAATGCATTATTCCCTTTTGGTCTGACTTTTATCAGAAGTTCATTTCATTCTCCTTGCTTGAAGCGTGTATCTTTTTCGAGCATTAGTTTCTTTGTATTTAGCGTGGAAGGTACCTACACGCTTTGGTACAGGGCTATGAAAAGATGAGCTTCTACAAAGGAGACCAAAAACTTCTTTATGGCTTACAACTCTGTCATTTTTTTCTTGCCCTTTAGCAGTTAGTTTAACAGAAGAAGAAGCAGAACAAAGAAACAACCATCAGTTTGTTATTGGCCATCAGAGCCGCGATTTGTTTCTTTAGTTAAGCAGCCAGTATTGATTTCTAGGTCAAAGTCACGTTGCATAATTCTACCATTTTCAGTACAGAAACAAGAGAGTGCATTTGACCCACCATTTTGTCCTGAAAGAGACAGTACGCTGCATTACAAAGCCACACGATTTTCTACACCGCAGTGAGTTTAACACAGCCCTGCTTGGGGAGTTCAGACATGCTGAAGCAATTCATGGGGTAGATCTGCAGCTTGCTTAAATAGCTGTAGTTCCCATGGGCTTAGTGAAACTATGACCAATTTACACAGCAGAGGATATGGCTCATTGTGTGCAACAGACAAGGGCTCTGCCCTGGCTCCGTGCAAGCAAGTACAGACAGGATCACTGGAGTGGGCTTGAGAAACGGGCTTTGGGTCTTTGGGGGATGCTGAGGCTCACACAGGAAAGGTTAGAACTGGCCACTTTCTTGTTTGTTTAACTCCACCAGCTTCCTTATACAAAATCCTATTTACTCTGCCGCTCTTCTGTGGCAAGAAGAGTAAATATTAGCTTAATGTAGAGAATCTAAGTAACACAATGGGAAAAAAAGTAGCAGGAGAGGAGGTAATAAAATGTGCCTTTAACTCAGATTAAGTGCTTTAATTTGATTACTAATAATTTTTGCTTATTGTGCATTTGCATCCAGAAGTTCCAAGCAGGCATAGTGCTGGTATTAGGCATTAAACCACCTTCCTCATGAAAAACAGACAAAATATGGGATGAAAGCATTAATACTATGCTATTTTTACAGATGTTTGCTCATTCGTAACACAGGCACGGACAGATTGCATGCCTTGCCTACTGCCCCCCCAAATAGCTGTGGCAGAGCTGGAAACTGACCTCCAACCCCCTGACTCGGTGCCTTTTCCACACATAGGCATTTTTGGCCACAGCCAGCCTTGCTGCTCCTATTCTGAGCGCTCCCTTCAGTGTTAACAGCTAACAGTGCCTCCGTGCCTTATTGCGAACTATACAAGCTGTCACTCAGGTATGCAAGCGAGGAAGTTAAATCTCCAGTTTGTTTGTGGGGAATGGGCGTGCAGCCAGTTCTCCACTGAGAGTCTCACTTATCTTCTGTGACTGATGCAAAGGGAGAAGAGCAGGGCTGGAGTGGTTTTGGGTTTTTTTAAGGTGAACTGAACAGTTGAACCAATAAACCAGGGAGACTGGTTTCCAAAGCACTGCCGATTGCCATTACCTCTCTCTTCTGTGAGTTAATTTTTATTTTTCTTCCGGCTGCCACCAAGCTTATTGCAGACTAATAGTTTATGGCAGTGGATTAGAGAGATCAGATTTCTTCAAGATACAGAACAGAAAAAATAAAATGTGGGAAAACCTGAAGTGACAAGTTAGTATCCTACTGGAAAGTGAGCTGGGATAATTAGTTGTGACGTAATAAAATGAAATCTGCGCCAGAAGTGATAAGGCTGAACTTAACAAAAAGTAATGACATATTTTTCTTGATTTTGAGATTCAGTGGGCCAAACCCAGCTACTGAATAAGCAGATGAAAGTGTCAGTAACTTCAATGGATTTGCATGTGCTTAAACCACTTTCAGTGGTTTGATCTATTCCCAGTACCTTACAGAAACAGAGGAGTTAGTTCAGCAGCACTCAGAAGCAGCATGACTTCTGCCCATCTTAAACAATAGTGAAAAAACGGTGCTTTTAATTTAGAAGAAACGCCAGATTCACTGTCATTCAAATCCGCATTGGTAAACCCCTTTCTAAGGCTTTTTTCCCTTTTTGTTCAGAAACATGCCATTTTTACATTTTATACTCCTCATTCCAGGAATATCTGCCAATCATTTTGATCCTGTCAGCTCTCTTTTATTAATTGATTAACTACTGGAATAATCTACCAGTATTTAACAGACTTCTATCCCCAAATAATTACTCTGAAAAATAAATATATTTAACTGTTTCCGCTGAAACCAGAAAGTCATGTGCATTGACCCCAAAAACATGGGTCTCTAAGTACTGCAAAGTGCTGCTGAATACAGTATTCCCAGGAATTTGCATTTTTTTGTTATTTCATATTCTATTACGGAATTTGTGGAATGCATCATATGTTACATTAAATGTGTTAGGTGAAGAAGGCTACAGAACTTGAAAAAAATTATCTGATCTTAAGAGTTTAGTGCAATTTAGATGACTATGTTCAAGAATAACAACCCCAAGAATCTTACGCAGATGTTTGCAAGCCCCGTGTCCCATGCTTTTTCTCCTCTAGTGCTGCTTCCCTATAAAGAGTTCTCTCACTGTCCGTATACAATACACTTCCATTTTAACTAACTACTCACTAGGTCTCCCTGAGCCCAAATCTTGTACAGGGCTGAATCTGACTGTGTTTAACCTATGCTGATGAGTTCAGTGCAAAGAAAAGAACTGTGACTTCTTCATAGACTCATAGAACAGCCCAGGTTGGAAGCGACCTCAAAAGATCATCTAGTTCAACCCTTCTTGCATTCAGAAACACTGCAGTAACTCAACTCTTAAGTAATAACCTTTACCGGGGGGGGGGGGGGAAGAGAGGAAAAAAATCCAGATTCAGTGCCCTCCTCAAACTGAGGAGGTTCAAAGCCACAGGGCAGTCCTAGCCACTGAAGTGGAGACAGTGACACCTTTCAGAAAGAGTAAATCTTCATAGAAACAGAATGAGAGAACAATAAGGAACCTTCTTCTCTAGCCTGGCAATAAGGATGATGTTGAAGGAGAAGGAAGACCTGTAGACCAGTTCCTCATCTCAGGATACACATTTTATCCAATGCCTCTTAACATGAAAGAGGCATTAACACTTCATCCTCTTCTTTTTCTGAAAGTGTATTCCTTCATTTTCCTCAGATTTGCACCAACAAAAGTACATTGTAGTCTCACCAAACACTGATATTTTTACATTAAACCCCAAACTAATGAAGTTTCCTGGTTTTTAAATATCAGTTGAATGCAAGGGAATATTCTACAGAGCTGCATTATCGGTGTACACATGGTCATGTTAAGTAGGAAGACCTAATGACAGAGGTCAGTCAAAGCACAGGGAGGTCAGATGAACAACTATTTATTTAATGACTCTGAAATTACTAACTAATCATTTTTCAGAACATCATCCCAATTCTCACTGATGTAAAAGCCAGACAGAAATATTCCAAACCCAGTTTGGGATTTACTTTTTTTTAAACTAGATATATTCCAAGTTTCTTACAGCTCTGATGCTTACATTGTAAGATAAAAGTTCACTTTAGATCCACATAAATCAAAATAACTAAGATTCTCTTAGGAAGAAAAATGTAGACTTCCTTAACACATAGAACAATGTTTAAGCAGTACAGAGTAAGCAAATTCACACATGGGAACAGCTGAAGTCAAGTCTAAATATATACGCTTCATTTGAAAATGGTACTTTTAAAGGAGTTCAGTGGTTTCACAGACTAAAGAGGTAGCATGGGGAGTCTAAAGCACTCCAGGGATTTCAGATGGAATCCCACTGTGGTTTATCAAGTGGGGAATCATAACCTTAAAAGAAGTGAATTTCTAGGCCTTGACTTGCTGAGCAATGAGGTACCTCTTCGGATGAAGTACCTCACGTAGGAACAAAAAAAAAAAAAAAAAAATTCCACAGAGAGAACTCCAAGTAGTGCTGCAAGATTACTGCAAAGCCAAGGCAAGCCTGCAACTAGATTGGAGACCCATGTTCTCTGATAGCACCTCACGGAAAATAAGAATGCAGTGTCCAAAAGGAAATGATAAGCGTATGCTTCTGTATTACTCAAAGAATGCTACTACATGAGAAGTAATATAATATAGTCAGCATAGTAGTTGGAAAGAAAATTCTTGGCGACGTAGATTTCAGATGTTTTGCTCATTCGAAAATAAAATGCTATTAGCCCTCGTGCACTAGTTTGATATTCTAGTACTTTCCTCTAGGAATGCATATTCTCATCTTACTTTACCTACGGTTCCGTTTTACTGGAATGTATTTAGAAATGTTGCTCTACTAAAATAATCAACTTTCTGCTTAATAAATATAGCTTGAAATATTATCAATGCTTTATATAAAAACTATGATTAGATAAAAGAGAGTCAACAAATATTGTACGAGTTGTTAGAATGACCAGTTTCACGTACTGCACATGCTGAGGATGGATGGATGATGAACGGGTGTAAGAACTGACTCACATTGGACAGCCCCTTCAGACCAAAATCTCCGCAAAGAGACCCAATGCCGTGGCATGGCCGTGCCTGGGATGCAGGCAGCAACCATCCTCCAGCGGCTACGTGAAGCCACCGAAGGGCTGCTGAAGTTCCTCCTGTGAATTTTTCTGCTTATATGTTTATATTGCAGGGCAAAGTTGCAGGAATTTTAAAAGTATTCACTGCTGAATTCTCATGGCAAAACCTGCAGAGATTACAACCCTATATTCTTTATTACCAACTTTGATCACAGCGTAACTGTCATTTTCTGTTACATGGAAACAAAATACTGTCCTATTCATGCCTCTATCCATCTTAATATATTCAGCTGTGACTTATATAGAAAATATATATGGAAAACAACAGTCCAATAAACTAAGTTCACTTTAAAGCGGATTCTGTCTAAATTTTCTACTAGCATTAATTATAATTTTCAGTAGAAATGCTCTTTTTAAAAAAAAAAGTGGTTTAGAATTATATTTTATTTTTAATGAAAACCAGTAGTGAAAAACATAAATAGTGTATCCTTTAATGATCAACACACTGACTAGTTCCACTAATGCTGAGTAGCATGTGCTGGTTCACTTTAAAGCGGATTCTGTCTAAATTTTCTACTAGCATTAATTATAATTTTCAGTAGAAATGCTCTTTTTAAAAAAAAAAGTGGTTTAGAATTATATTTTATTTTTAATGAAAACCAGTAGTGAAAAACATAAATAGTGTATCCTTTAATGATCAACACACTGACTAGTTCCACTAATGCTGAGTAGCAAGTGCTGAAATGATGGATTATCTTAAAATATAATTTTACTAGCTCTGCTATGTAATTTGTTAAGCATTCAGTAATAAGTATGTCTAATAAAATATGAAAAAAATATTTAGAAAATGAACCATAATTTTAATATAATTTTAATTAATGGGAGTGCAATTGCAGTGGTTTAAATTACATTCCCAGTGGTAAAAAGCCTTTCAAACCTAATTTGTAAGCCAAGATGGTGGCTTTAATGACTGGCAGCAAAGTTTCTTCAACAGATTTCATGGGGCATGATCCAAAGATAATAGGTTTTCAGCCCAATGACAATCCAATTACAATGCCAATCAAAGCCAACTTCATGCACTCTAATTATCAGATTTAGCTGTCAGTTCAAATACAAACATAACACTTTTATTTAAATAAAAATTTAATTTAGAAAAAAAGACGACTTCATGTGTGATTTATTGAGACTGCAAGAGCAATCTAACTTATTTCTCTAGTAATATAATAAAATCAGTCTTGTATTAAAAATGTGAAAACTTTTCATTCTCCTGTATGTGCTATGCTGTATTATTCAGGACTTAAGCAAAAAAGCATAACATAACATGGCAGCAGATATTTGCAGACTAGAAGTAGGTTAAATAGAGTAGCAAGATTTCAATGAGACAAAACTCCAAGTGAATAAATGACAAAACCTAATTAGTTTTTTACCAGTAATCAGGAGAAGCTATGTTAAGACCACAACCCATTTATGTAGCTCTACAGCACACATCATCTATTGTAGCCCCCCTCCCTTCTCTGTCTGCTTCTGTGTATAATGAGTGTGTAAATGCATAGCTTTTCATTATATGTGCGTGCTTATTTGTATACATGCAGAAGAAATATGTAAGTTATAAAAACCAAAAAATGTTATGTTAAAACAAATTTAATGTTCCAAATATAGGCATCTCCCTGCTGAAATAGCCCCATGGTACCTACCAACTGCAACCTTGCTGTTATTCTCTCTCTCTATCAAAAGTTATTATTTATTAATTAACATAATAATAAAGATCTCAATATAGGAAGGAAAAGCTAGTTCAGGACTCTGTATGCCATAATACATTACAGCACAATTATCAACTCAGGCTTGCTTGAAACAGAGGTAATTGTCCTATAACATATTTAATACATATAAAATCCTGTCTTCCCACAACTAAAAGAAACAGGAGAAAAGAATTACAGAAGGAGCAATTATTATACCATTCTTTAAGAATGTGAACTAATTTCCACTTGCCATTTACTCCCCCTGTTGTATATCAGCTCCTAAATGTTGGGTAGTTTGTTGGTTATAGCTAGCACACCAAAGATAGTAGATTCTACAGGCTCTTAATTTCAGTGGATTCCAAAAAAATACGTCCGCTGCAGATAACAAAAGTGATTCCTATATTATGGCTGACAAAAACAAAAGATAACATTATGATAGGTGCAAATGCTAAGAACAGTAACACACTTACTGATAACCCAAATATCTGAAATTAATTTCTACAGCTTTCACTATATCCAAACAATGAAACTGAATTAAAAATCCTGAATTAGAAAAGTAATTGTCGGCTTGCCTGTGCTCACCTTTTACTTTAATCGTTTACGTTACTTCTGCTATGACAGTATTCTTTATCATAAAACTCAAGCCATGCCAGCCTCACCTTCCCACTACTTTCCATCATCCAATTCCCAATACATTTCATTCCTCTCCCTCTCTCTCTTTCAGATGTCCATTACATCATTCCTTGCTACTGCAAGGGACTCAACCTCATGACCACTACCTAAGTGCAAAGAAAAAGGATTTCAGGAACAGGAATAAATGGGAAGGAGAGGTACCACATTTATAGATAATTCTGAGATGATCATCAATCTGAAGATGGAGCTACCAGATCCTTGAACTCACCATCATTTCTCATGATTTGGGGGTACTAAATAGCCATGTAGTCTTTGCATTTGAATCCATAATGACTTCAGAGTTCAGCCAACAAAGAAATATAAAATTAAATGGCAGAGCTAAGTTCAGTAGTGTTACATTTAAAATGCTCTCTGGAGATAGCCATCCAGAGACAAGCAGCTTCCCCATTTGTTGGCCTCTTTTTTCCCCTCCTCTTTGGCAGTCCTCTCGCAGCCCCTCTATTTCTGAGCACCTCTACCAGAAAGTCCCTCCATAAGATGGGACAGGAGGATCTTGGATGCAATCTCAAGACCAGCTACTAGCTCAGAAAAGTTAAGAAATTCACAATTACATTTTGTCAAAGTCATGACATTCCTCTGCTCCCTCCAGCCAAAGTTGGAAGTTAAGAACTCAGTTTTACCATTTACTGTAGCGGTTTCAACTTGTGTCACTATTATTGTTTGGCTAAGACATTGTTTTCTATATTTTTATCTATATCATTTTGTAAGTTAAGAAAAGGAAGGTAATATTGATCTATCTTTGGCACATGGAACACTAAAAAAGAACAACACAGCATATATAATATACACTTCTCAATAGCCTGGCCTGGGGCTAGCTTTAAGAGTCCCTAGATTTCGTTTGCGTTACTTGCCAGATGTAGTAAGAAAATTTCCTGACTTAAATATCATGAGAACAAAAGCCATAATTTATCATCGTTACTACTACTACTTTAATTACTACTACTACTACTTCTTCTTTTACTTTCTAACTCACTCGGGCATCAATAACTGGAAAGATAGTTTTGAAAGCCTGTTTAGCAATTTGACCATGCTTACACATCATGAGTTTAGGAAGTACACTGAAAAACTTTAGAATTCCTTTACTCCCTTCTGTTCAGGTTTGATCTGTGCTTGGAGGAAAATGCTCTGAAAATTGTTTTGTTCATACTTACCTGGCAACACAACATAAAATGGATCATCAAGTAGGGACATTAGGATTCAATCTAAATGTGCCTACTTTCATTGACATTAATAGGATCTACAGAAACGTGTATCAAATGGTGACTCTAGCTCATAAATTTGCTTTGTTGTTTTCGTTTTATCCAGAGTTTAAACATCACTATTAAATGCTTTTTAGATCTGTAGTATTTTATAAAAATAAATGAAAGAAAGATATTTGTCTAAGACTTTTTTTTCTGTCACATTACAGTTGAGATGAACATTTTGGAAACAACAGCTAACCAAATCCTAGAAGCTATTAAAAATGTTTTCCAAGGTAAAGCATCATGCCAAGAACAATACTAACACTCAGCATGGAGTAAGATGTAAGAAAACACAGCAAAACGTGCCAGAAAATTATTGGGCTAACCTCTATTACTGGAAATATCTGAAGTGCAATACTCCCCTCATACAGAAGCTACACAAAGAATTTTTAAGTTTGTTAGAATGATGAATCAGAAACTTACCCATGGATGTTTCATGCCATTCAAACAAATCTAAGGTATTTCATTTTCTGAAGGCAGGTAAATGCTGATAAACTACTTCTATGTGCATTTCATCAGAATTTTACCAGCTTGCAAGCGACAGCACAATTTCTTTAATTTTTTTTTTTATGGTTGATACACTCAGTCATCACATATGCAAAATGGAAAAACAGATTTAACTAGTTAGCTCAGACTGTGGACTTGGGTACACCCTTTTCAAATGGACATAGTTACACTGCATCATCGCTGCTTGTAAAAAACTGCCCCATTGTTTAATTAGATCTTCAAACCTACACATTTCTCTGTATTCTCAAGGACTACTTTGTGTATGACACAGGATGCCAAACTTAAAAATTTACAGATTACCAACCTTTTCCTTCATTTTAAAACCAAGATTTGAATTCTGAAAGCAGTCTGACCTGTATTCCTAATTTTTTTATTCCTTGAGGATAATGTCCTTTCACAGAATGAGATGACTTTTTATCGGCTTGACCCAGAGAAAAAGGTGACACAGATTTATATTCATACCCTCTTTTCTGATTTTGATGCAGATCCAACCCTGCCATCCTTATTCAGGACAGCAGAATTAGGTCTTCAGTGCCTAAACAGTGAAGATCTAGAGCCTAAGGAAATCTGCAATAAGCAATTACAAGTTCTAGACAAGGGTGAACTGGAGAGATGGTGGGGGCTTACTTCATTTCATTAAGATAATGCAGTGGGAAAGGTGAATATGTGAAAGAGTGCATGTGCATGAGAGAAAGAGCTCAGCAAACATCCTTCTTAAATTAGATGGATCCTCAGTTTTGTGTTACCTTGCTTGCCCTTCAGGACAAGCAGAGAGGCAAAGGAGGTAAATTTTTTCTTTATAGAAAGTTGTTCTTTTGAGGATGCTCATGACTAGTAAAGGAAGGTCATTTCTCAGTAACAGAGGTCTTTGAGACAAGTAGTGATCATATACAATGTAACCAGGACATACTCATGTCTCATCACTCGAGACTCACAAATTTTCCTTTGCTTTTCACCTCCTCCTCTGCTTGATGTGGGACATGCAAGGAGAAACACACTCGCCACTATTTCAGATATCACTCAATCACAAGGGACACACCTAGAAGGAGAGGGGAAAGTTGATTGGGAACTGAAGGTATTTGTGGAGAAGAAAAGAAGGTCACTTACCAGTAACCAGCATTCTTCAAGCTCCAGTTACCCCAACTACTGATTTACCCAGGAGGATCTCAAATTTCTTCATAGAAAGACACCGCAGCATTGCTCTATGAAGTACTGCATGGGCTCTTGAAGCGTCAGAGAATGAGCAGCATTTGCAAATGGAGCTCCTCATAGCTGCACAGAAGATACCTGGAAATCCAGACTTTATCCAAGCCTGCCACAATCTGTTGTCTCAGGTTTTGAGGTTTCTATCCAGACAATTTCCATTTTCGGGGGAAAAGGCATCCCATTTCTTGTTAGCTCCCACTAGCTCCAAAAACCAGAGTAATTTTGTTGACATTATCAGTGTTTTGACAGGGATCAATTTCACTCAAGTATATGTTGGATACCTGGAAATCCAGACTTTATCCAAGCCTGCCACAATCTGTTGTCTCAGGTTTTGAGGTTTCTATCCAGACAATTTCCATTTTCGGGGGAAAAGGCATCCCATTTCTTGTTAGCTCCCACTAGCTCCAAAAACCAGAGTAATTTTGTTGACATTATCAGTGTTTTGACAGGGATCAATTTCACTCAAGTATATGTTATTTTTAAAAATTTTAGCACTTGTCTAATTTAAAAAGATGCTCTATTACACTGGAGATACAAGGTGCAAATACCACAGGCAAATGGGATTAATGCTACCCATCTTAGATAAAGAAACATAGCAGGTGAACTCAAGTATATGTTATTTTTAAAAATTTTAGCACTTGTCTAATTTAAAAAGATGCTCTATTACACTGGAGATACAAGGTGCAAATACCACAGGCAAATGGGATTAATGCTACCCATCTTAGATAAAGAAACATAGCAGGTGAAGCCTTTTTTTATACTGGAATCTGTGTAAATAGGTTATAAGTTGTTACTTGGAGCCAAATGAAGTTTGAGACTTTTAAAACCAACTGGAGGTTTTAGCAGCCTTTCTTCCCTGAAACAGGATTTCAGATTGCACAGTTAAACCCTTTTGTCAACTCTGAGAGGGCTGGGCTACTTGTGCTTCAGGTTGAAATCTCCCATGTTGTTAAGCAAAACCAAGATGATGGAAATGTAAACATCTTAGTACTTATATGCTTGTTCCTTCAGCAAAACAGAGCTTTAGCCTTAGCAAGCCATGGCAGTATAACACATTGTAAAAACAGTAACAATAGCAAAAATTATTAAACATTTATCTCTCCCATGAGCGAACATCTGGCATGTATCAAAATGCTGCCTTGGGGATTTAGCACCAGAACCTTTAAGGTTTTATGCGACAATGCCTAGAGAGGGCAATAATAGAGCATATTCCACATAGGTTTTTTAATCACTGGCCTCTTGAAAATATCAAGAGCAGAAGCTGAACCACATATCACTTTATAAATGAAACGTTAGCATTCTCATTTGCGACAAAAAAATATTAACTGCATTTTTAATTAACTAAGAAGAAATTTAAGATAAACAGTGGGGGGAAAATAATGCAAAACATGATATTGCAGATAGCAAACAGATGTGATAGAGGTTCTCTTTTTAGATCTTACATGAAGGACCCTTTGCTAAGGGGAAGGGCTTTTCTGACCCAGAAATTTTTCCAATGGTTTTCAGCTCACTACCTCTACAAAGCTTTTTTTCTCTTTCACCTAAGCCTTAGGAAAGTTGCAGGAAGCCACTAAGAAAAGCCAGTCAAATATTATGTCCCTATGAGACAGGCAGACATGCACACACATACACAATCACCACGTGACAGCTCCAGGTCCAACCACAGATGCTCAAAGATAAAAAGTCCTTACAGTCTCAATGCTACAAATAACCTAAGAGGTACCACCTACAACGGAACACTGTTTTTCATCATAAATTGGGGAAGCCTCCTAACTCAGCAGGAGACGAGTCACCTCCTGCATCACCAATACGGTGTTCCCAAACATCAGCATAAACTGGGGGTCCACATCCAACGACCTGCTTAGAGCACGAAGCACACAAGCAGAGCAAGCTCTGGGCCACTAGTGCTGTTACAACGTTTGAATTCCACCTTAGTTCACATGCCACATTCTAGAGGAGAGAACATATATGGGGGCATTAAAAGTGCATCTTTAATCTTTTCTTTTAAAACATCTTTAGAAAACTGTATGAATCTGTTTCTAAATCTCCCAAGGAGCTCTAAAGCAACCACCTGGGAAGAGGGAGAGGGGCGAGTGGGGTGTGTGGTTTATGATTACATAAGTCTTTTTTTTTTGTAGGGACAAGACAAAGATTTATGTAACGCAAGGGAGGAATGCGTGTAATGTGAATGATATTGGGAAGCAACAGAGAAAAACCTGATAGCGAAGATTAAAGTGCAGGGCCTCATATGGATCACGTGTTGGGTCAAGATACAAATGTGAGAGGAGAATATAAAAGGGTTCTGTTTGGACTCTTGTTGCAATAAGAAATGGTTATACTACTCTATAGCCATGTTCTCAAGCAGCGCTTCCCCCTCTCCCTTTAATAACTACATAGCTTTTTATAAAATGGAAGAAGAAAAACTTGAGAATTTTGTGATTAATGTTATTATTAACAAGACTGTCCCAGGGTCATAATCTCATAACTAATCCTGTTAGTCTCTTAAATAAGAAGCACAACAACTAAATAATTTCTGATTGTTTGGGTTTGCTTCTTTACGATATTTTAAGATCTATTAATACTTTTTGTTAAATTTTACTACGTAAGTTAGTTTTTTAAATAAATAAATAAAAATCTTCAGCTATTTACCTTATCTAAGTGCTTTTCTAATGTATTTGAGGTTCTATATAAGCCCATAACAGATTTCCTTTCTTCGTAAAAGGAGCCTAGTCAGTTTACGCATAGATGTTCAAACAAAAGGTTCTAAAATAGTGCATTTTGGAAGAGATAAAGATACTGAAAAAAACAGAATTATACAGGAAGTATAAGTTAGTCTAGTACTTCCAGAGTGGGTACCATTTCTGGGTAGCATAAAGGATTCTTCTCATGAATTCAACCCTGCTTAAACCTATGGTGGATTTGATGCAAGAAAGTAAAGAATGGGAGAGAGCAAAGGATGCTGTCACAGGGAAAGGGAGGAAGAAACCAATGAACTGACAGACTCCGATGAAAAATGAAGATCCCAAAGAGGAAATTACATCCAATACACTTTCTCCATTGTTTCAAAAACCCCAAAATGATATCCTATAAAGGCTAGGAACATCTGTTTTGATGACCCAGACTCGGTATATGTTGGTATCAAAAGACAGTGCTATAAAAAGACAGGTAGCAGTCAACAGACTACGCTGTTGAAGAAAGTAGAAACACACACTCTAGTGTGAGATGTGACTCAGTTCTTCCTAGCCACAGGAAAGCAGTACTGCCATTAGCTCTGCAAATATACTCAGCTATTTCAGCGCTAAGTAACCTAAGTTTAAAGCTGTATTTGTAGCATGAAATGAAATTATGATGCCAAAGTAAAATAAACGTCGAGCACACTCAGTCAATCATCTGTACCATTCTTTATGGCTCTCATTTATATTTGATATTGAATTGCTCACTTTTTAAAATTCAAATAACTCCCTCATCGATCCGGTCCTGAATGATTTTACTGAACATATCTTTTTAGTATCTAACACACTGTGATTTTGTTCCACATATGTTGTGCACTAGCCGATTCCATCCTAACCTCACAAAACATATTAAGCTTAATAAATATATTTATGAGAATTACTTTGTATAGTCCTTATGCAATCAGCCATGCTGTGTATGATAGCCCAAGACGATGAAAACCCATTGACTTTTTGTAGCAAATTAGTCTACCACCTAATCGGTGAACCCTGCTAAGCTTTTGAATTATGACGAGAACCAGCAGCTCAGTTAGAACACTCAAATGAATTATATCAATTCATAAACTTGTTCATGTCCAGATTTCATTAGCCACACATTAACAGCATTTTATGTTTATTACTGCTCTGACATAATCTATAAATAACTGAAATGCTAATCATAGTGTTCTGCCGGGCATCATCATTTAATCATAAAGAGATACATTATTATAAACTATAATAGATAATAACAAGTCCGGGTCAATGGCCGCATATTAAAAGATCACAATTATATCCTATAAGGGTATGTACCTCATACATTTGGTGACACAAAGGTCCATATCTAATCACTTGCAAATGTTTCCCCTCTGACATACTTACAGTACAAGGTGACACAATTAAGAAAATATGCTTGTAAAACAGGGCAATCTTTGAGCATCAAAGTAAACAGAGAACAATTAATAGCGAGGGAAAACATTATAGCATTTGCCAATGGCAGTTCTATTTAACTCTTCATTTCTGGGTGTTTTTTTTCTCTACTAAAAGAAATCATAATCACAACATTGGGAGAGTTTATTAGAGAGGAGAATACTGACTTACTACTGCAGCAGCTACTGAGCCAGGGCTGCTGGATGTTACCTATCGGGCTGAAAACATAAACCAAAAGGTTGAGTTGCCTTTCTTTTGCAATCCTATTGTCTACCCTAACGCATTCTTTCAATGACCTTATGTCATAAAAACCTGTGATATTCAAATATAGCCTGTATGTTTTCTCATAAAGAACACCTAATGACTGAAGCTACTCTCAATGTCCATTTTGCAGTCCTCCCCTCTCATGTTCAGGCGTTCTGACAATACAGCTGCTTCTTTTTTTCCCAAAACAGAGAAATGATCTAGATCATATATTTAACTTAAGAAGAGGATGGAATCAGTAGCTTACCGACTGATGGTAGTTCCATGCTTTTACTGAGGTAAAACATCCTGGCAAAATACCAGTTACTAAACAAATAATTTCTGTAAGAGCTTTATCAACTAAACTAGTTCTAAGTGAGAAATGAGCCTGACCCAAGGACAAAGAATTAATTGCAGATTATTAGAATAAAGTTGTTTTCTGTGGGTTTAGTTTTTTGTAGGTTTTGTGTTGTGTTTTTTTTTTTAAACAGAGAATTAAACTAATTTACAGCTTTAGTTGAATAGGAAGCAGAGATGTAGTCTGCCATTGCAAGCACTTGCACCTCATAGCTCAGGGTGAACTGAGGGAGATAAAGAAAGGAATGTAAAACACTATGGAAACCAACCTCTGGAGACTTAATATTCTGATCAGCTCACCTCCGAACATCTGGCTCTTAAATGTTCAAGCACAAAAACAAGAGAGCTAATGAAAGCAGTACATATTATCTCTCCCATCAATGTACCTCACAAACACCTGCTAAAATTAAAACAAATTGAATCTTGATTGCTGATTAAGTACCCCTTCTTTAGCTAGATATTCTGTCATTATTTGCCCTGGCGCACAATGCATAAACTGATGAAAAGCTTGTGGTGGGCTGCAGCAGCAAAGGTTGATAAAAGACGATTGAGACATAGATGCATGTAAACTGCAGCACATTAACTTTATGTACTCTAGCCCTCAAAAAGTTAGTTTTAGATTTTTTCCTCATTTCCAGGGCAAAAATTAGTTTCATTTAAAATGGAAAGCACATAAACTGAACACATTTTTTCTCCAGAATGTTCACATCCCAGAGAAGAGTAGCTAGATGGACCTCGCAGTATTTACTAACACCACTGCCCAGCTACTGAGCTGAAAAATCTCTCTGAACAGTACTACTGTGCTTAGTGTGCTTTTTAGGCATTATCAAGTGTGTGTGAAGACTTTCAAGCATTTATACATGTATGCCCATGAAAAAAAGAACACAAAACCTGTTCAGGAATGCACGGCCTCTATTTATCTTAAATAGATGCTTAGGCAATGGCAAGAGAAAGGTTATATAGTTACCTGCCAATAAACTAGGGGAATGCTCTGCTTGCACACTTCAGGCAGGATAAAAACATCCATTAGGATTTTCATCACACCAATATAAATACCCTCCTACGTGAACACTGATGACAGATGTGTGGCTAATCTACCATGTTAACTTCATTTGAGAAGTTGTGGTTTTGTTCAAACTTTATTAGTTAAACTTGAATTGATCCCAGTACATTTTAAGTCAGTATTTAATCTAGCTTAAGTATGTTTCCAGATATCATAAACTCTTCAGACATCGTTGTGTTTACTATATATATATATGTGTATTCATGTAAATCTCACTGTTAAAATAATCAACTTTTATTTGACTTACAGTTCTCCGATAATCAAAAAAGAAAAAAACAGCAACATGACAGTGTGTAAATCCTTCTTAACAATAGCATCTACAAAACCTGTTTCTTGACTGACAATAAGGTCATAACAGCACATATGTTTGGCATATGTATTTCATCAATGGTGATTATAATGTGAACCAAGAATTAGCTTCAAAATGATGGGTTACTTAAAGATCTGGAAGAGGACATTTAAACAAAAGAAAAGAAATGTCCTGAATCACTTACTATAGCTTGACTTTTTTTTCCCCCCTTATTGCATTCTAAATTATTTAAATATACTATTAGACATCATATTGGAAAAAAACAGATGTTTTCTAATTATGAACTGATTTTACAGTGTGATGGTGTCACATATTTAAATTACAAATACACATTTTTAGCCTTCCAGCTGTGCTTTACAAGAGTTTAATTTGCTTCTTGTGATATGTCACATTGCACCTGCCTTTTAAAACTCCTATAAATGTAAAACATTAGCCAAGCACAAGTATTAAGACATGCTGATGAATTCTAAAGATTTAACATCTTACAGAAGATGAAATTTATATCAAGATTTAATAATGAACTAGCTAAATGTTTATTTAAAATAACATTTACAAATATTTTAGAGAAGTACCAAATGGGACTGATGACTTGTGTGTATGTACATAGGCAGTACAGAGAATTAAATTTGTGCTCCTCTGCTCCTTTCGTGCACAAGGTTTTCTGCAGTACTCTATAAACTAATGAGGTTAAATACTGATAATACAGTAAAATTTTGTAGGAAGTCAGCTATGCTCTCAGCCGCTACATACACAGAGACACGGACATTAGTTACAGTGTTATCAACGGGAGAAATACTGGCCACAGCACAAGAGCTATTCATATTCTTTCAAAAACAGTCCATCAGTTTGGAGCTTTCCAGCTGACGGGACTAGAGATAAACAGCAAAAATACCAGCCTAATGTCTCATGTGAAATACGTTAGAACTATTTGCATTAGCACTGGCTGGTCATATGAACTTGAACTTCCTATTTTATCACCCAGAGTACTCCCTATTGATTTACATTTACCACTCACACAAACTATGCCTGTGGGTATCTGCGAGTCCATACATACAGAATCTGACATACGTTTAAGGCTATCAATATCTAAATAAGAGCAGGTAGATCACGAATGACAACGCTGTTGATAAACTATGATGATATTATATTGCTGGAAATAAAACAGCAATAGTTTCTAGGAGAACGGATTTTAAACTTTGAAGTAATTAGCTTGTGATTCACAGAAACATGGTGATACAGTGGGAATACACACAGCTATTTATTGTCTTGTACACTCCCTAGAAATAGCAACTATTGGTTTAGATTTGTATGCAGGTATAAAAAGAGAGAGAGTAAAAACAACTCATGGAGAAAATGTAACATTGTTGATGCACCTTTTAAACCGGGTCTTCTAACAACAAAGAAAGAAGAAACTTTTGAAGCACTAGTCTTCTTATGATTACAAAGACATATTAAAGAATATTGTAGACAAACATAGATGCTCCTTTAGAGCTGGTTACTGACTGCACGCTTTCCAAACACACTCACGGGCCTACCCATTAACAGTCTAATCCTACCTCAAGTAAATTAAAGGAAACTTTGCACTGACATCAATAGGAATTGGAACAGACTCTACCAACGTACTGTAAAACTCATCGTGGTAATCTCTACTGGATCCTTGTTACTGAATGGGACCGGCAGAAAGGGGACTAGCCCTTTCTGCCAGTTTCCTGCCCCCTTGAAAAAGCAGTGCCGTTCCATGTACCGTAACACAGCACAGAAATTATTTTCCCCAAACTAGACAGCTGTCTTCTTTGCAACCTCGTCTGGCATCGCAAAGCCCTCGGCGTGCACACCAGCTCTTCACCCGCGCAAAATGAAACGGCAAAGGGAAAAGTGAAAGGAGGGCAGGGAAAGCCCAACGGGAGACACGACAGTGAGGCAGTTGTGGTAATCAAACTGTGTCATAACGTATTTTAAAATGTAAGATTTTAGCAGCTACACACAATCATACCTGCAATTCAAAAGCTTCCATGCACTTAAATGTATTTGAGAATAAATGTGAGGGCATTTGGACTACATGAAGTGTTATAACTCCTTTGGACACATTTTACAGAGACATTTTCAGGGCAAGGCTGTGTTACAAAACAGAACGATTCTTCCTCAGGAGACCTTTCAAAGATTCCTACTTGAGTTTTGACATGTGCTTTTTGTTTCAACACTGCATGATGCAGTAGTCTTTGTCACATACTGCAGTGTCATAAATAGGCAGATAGAGATCGTGTATGCTTTGCTAGAGATAAAAGCGGCTGCTCTGCAGATCTCAAAATTTTCAACCAGTCATTAGGGAAATTACTTTTGCTTCTCTGCCATGAAGTTCTTAGTACGTGCAGCAAAATTTCTATGCTCTGTGCAGGTTCACTCATTTTGCAGGAAGTTGCACTTTATGCAATACACATACTAGAGGCAGAATAACTGCTTTATGTGCATCTTTCTGTTTGTGGCACATTAGGAGAATTAATGGAATATCTACCTTGCATTTTCTACAATTAATTTTTTTCAGACTTATTTCAGAACTTAATGCAGTCTGAAAGCAGTAATACTTAAACAACAGAAAATTCTCAAAACTGTCTGAATTTCTCTAGTCTCATGATTTTCAGTTGCCAACAATACTTCAATTTTTATTAAACACACCAAGCCAAGTTTACTCTATTTTAAATTACTTACGTAGGCTATCGCTGTATATCATATGCTTACAGTAAAATGATTAACAGAAGACAGAGCTAGGATAAACCAAGCCCACTCCAGCAAGGGATCTTGCGTCAAGCTTTAAATTTTTATTTCCTTTTTGAAAAGTGTGTTATATTTTTACCCCACTTCACCTTGATTAAGAAAATCTGCAGTGGGATTACTTCATGCCAAAGAAAGGGTGGGTGAGACTCACCTTCATTCTTGCACCAACAGTCAGGAAAGGCACAGGGATGGGTAAGATGTGAAGATGCTCATGCTATGTCAGCTGTTACTATGGAGGATACTGTCCCACTCGATTTGCCACCCGTATGCTTTACTTTACCTATGCCAGCTATAAGACAGAGCAAATATATTGGCCTGCTTTGCAAAACACTTTAATGCATAGTATTTAAGATGCATGACAGATAAATGATATTTAGATGCTACTGGAGCTATACTAATTCCCTATTAAGTCAGAACTTACTGACTCCATTTGGAAGAGTCAGGTTTATGGTCTTTCACAGGTAGAGGGGATCTTTAATTAAGGGTTTTTATGTCCCTGTTCTTGAGATACTATAGATGAAATGCAAAAATCTGATTAATTTTATTTTTTGCTCCAGGATTTGGCATGTTAACGTATCATCCCTAACTCTTCCACACTCTTTTATTAAAGGAGGAAAAAAAGAAATTAAATCTTCAGTCCATGTTCCAAGAATGCTTTGTCTGGGTTTTCATGCTATTGCTTCCTGTATCGTGAAAGTAATATCAAATTGAAAATATTTCTGTTCAGCAACTTCAGCAACTCTAAATTAAGAGAATCTGTAGTTTATCGGCTTTCAATGCTTGAGCAGGTTAAGAATGTGTAAGCAAGAAAGATTTCATTTAGAAAGAGAAGTGAAATGTCCATGATACCAACAGAGACATTAAGAGAGATTAGGCCATCTTCATAAACTACTTTTCAGCTACTAGATTATCAAAAATAATGAATGCCACTAATTAAAGAAAACAATTTTTGAAATAAAGAAAAATCACTTTTAACTCATTAATAGCTCACGGATATAAAATTGTATGATAACCAGTAAACCAGTTTTTACACTGTTGTACCGAAATAGGCATTGACCAACACTTGCTTTGGAGCAGATGGCCATTAGGTCACAGTCTACACATAGTATAACTGTTGTGAGTTTGGAAAAAACACTCCACTAAACAGATGTTCAAAATTTGGCTTACAAATTACTTGAGCTTTCCATGAACTACAGTGTGGTTGCCGCCTCAATAGACATCAGCAACAATTCTCAGAAGATGGTGAGAACTGTACATAATTTGAGATAAATCATGCACCCAAGCAACTACTCAAGAACCATTTAAAATGTTTTAAGGGGCAAGTTATGATCCTGTAGGCAAGTAAGGAAACAATACCAAAAGTGTTTAGAAAAAATAAAAAAAGTGTGATTTGAGGAAGATTTTCTTTCTGCGACAGGAACAGAGATGTCTCTCTTCCACTTTTGTTGCCAGTTTTTGTAGACCATGATTAAAATCTGATTAATTCATTTAACTTTAAATGTGTGGGTTTTTTTCAAATTTAATTTTGAAATCTCATTTCCTTTATTTTAAGAGATCAACAACTTCTGAATGAAAAGGCACAAGAAAATAAGATACTTCAAATTTTGCTGGTATCTTAGTTACTTTGAAATTTAGCTGGTGAGTAATGACGTGACCCTTGTGTCGTGTTACTGTACGGAACCCAGCTGGATCACAACCCTTCAGTTGGTCAGAAAATGCACTGGATGTTTTTTGTAGTTGCTCGTTAAGAGATCTCAGAAGCATAGTCTACTACCAGAAGTTTAGCCAAAGCATCTACAGAGATCATTTAGCTCTGCACACTTCATTTTAAGTCCATGAAGTAGTCATTCAACTGAAGTGGCCTCTGCAGAGGTGCTTCAGAAGTACTCTGCAGCAGAGAAAAGATCCATAGCATGATCTGCCTTCTGAAGAACTGGATTCAGGGTTTTTTCCCCCCAAAAGGCATCTGTCAATAAAGAGACAGGCTTGCCATTGATGTAAAGTGGCAGAGAGAGGTTGGTGTCAGTAAAACTGTGGTGATTTATCCCTATTTATCCCCAAATGTATTGAAATTTCATTCAATCAGTCTGTTAACAACATTCACCTTGAGCCGATAGCTTCATTTCAGGGGGGGGAAATAGTAAAATGCAGGTAAAACGTTGAATATTCAGAGTCATGATGAGAGAGATTAATCACTTTACAGTGTGGATGACAAAATGCCAGAAAAAATACAAAATATGTATTAAAAATAAAGCCCAAAACTACCATTTTAAGAATTTTTAAGATAGAACACAAAGAATAACCTAGAATTTCTAAAGCATTGGTAAATATGAACCAATTACTTATTATTTCATTAAAGTGGAGATGGGAAGGACCAATTCCTAACTCTCAGTGTTTGCCTCCTGGGGTCCTAGATAGCTTTTCCTGTCAAATTAAAAGGGAAAAAAAGATAAATAAACATGAGAAATTAAGATTGTCTAGGTATATGAAGGAGAAAGGAAAAGAAACAAGGAAATAATGTTCCACAATTATTACCAGAGCTAAGAGAAACAAAATTACTTGATCATAAATTCAGGATAATCTGGTTTTCTTTATGAGTTTCCATTTTATTAATGAAAGGAAGGTAACACCTTAGTGTACCCGGATGAATTAAAATGCCTATTTGTAGAAGCAATCCTCCGTAGGGGTCTTTAATAGAATCTGTGAACAATTCTGAAGTCAGAGAATTTAGCTGTAAAAAGGCAATATTAATAGCTCACCTCTCTCAGTACACAGACCAGTCTGGACAATAGTAGAAAGAAGGGAATATTGGCATGAAAGACTGTGCAGCTTATTTGCATTATCATAACTTCCATGCAGCCAAGAAGCTTCACACGCAAGCAGCTCTTTTTAAAAAGGGGAGAAAGTCAACAAGCACAGAATCTGTAAATTGTCTGTCTGCCTTGTTTATCAAATTCAACATACACATAGAGCAAGCTTTGAACAGAAGCGAGTTTGGAACAGAAGAGTATTAAATACCTGAAAAGACTGGCTTTTATTTATTTTAAAACTGCAGCAAGTCTACTTTAGAGCAAACTTCTCTCCACCAGTATCAGCAGTATCAGGGGCAGATCCTCAGCTGGTGTAAAAAAATCTTATTTACGACACCAAACTCAGCTGAGCTGTTTATACCAGCCGAGGATCCGTCCCCAAGGCTCTTAGCATTAGCTCTATTCAGCTTAAATCTAACAGCCTCTGGTCAGACTTTGGGGGATTTCTTTTTTGTTGTTTTGTTCTATGCCTGATATGCGGTCTGCTCCTGTGGTTTGTGAGAAGTTGGAATACAATACTCTCTCCAAGTCTGCAGTACAAAAAAGTGGGATACTATTTCACAGATTTTTTTTTTTCATCTCATTATTCTTAAAAAAAAAATAATCTTCTCTTAAATATAACTGTTCAAACACTTCAGCTTAACTCCTCAGCAGGTTTAAATACACCTGAAAAAATATCCAAGTATTTTATCTGCATCAGCTCTTGAAAAAAGTTCCCCTAAGTTTTCACAGCCTTTGTCCTGGAACGTGTATGTACATCACAAATGTAACTTATTTTAATGAAGCACCATACTGAAAAAGACAATGACTTTAACACTGCAAAATATTTATTTACTTCCTAATTTTAAAGAGGGTTTTCTCTTTTTTTTTTAACCTATTGAAAGAGAATATATAAAATATATAAAATATCTTCTCGCTTATTTTGAACAAACCTGACAAAGATACTGCTCATGAAAATTCCAATCAGATCTTATTAACTGCAGGTAAATTCCATATATGGCAGACAGTCTCTGTGAATAGAAATATGAAGAGAAAAAAAAGATGAGAGGAAACAGTTCAGCCTACCTGCGGGTACCTGCTACTGCCGATACTATGAAAGTAGGATAATTCCAGACTCCAGAAAATCAGGGGGTTTGTTATTTGGCATTTAAAATGGTACCAGTGCTCTCTTTTCAGAGAAGAGGGTTGCAAGAGGCAGCAAATTTCTTTACATCTGCCCCTGGCAATCTTCACGTTTCATAAAGATCAAAATGGTGATTGGTGTTGAACCATGAGAAGAACCACAAAACCACGTGTTTACTAAGGCACTGTAAGAAGAGCTGCTTGGAAAGTTTCAACAGAAACTATAGAAAATTGACTTTTTCAACTCAATCAAGTTGTTTTTGATGATGAACTGGTTTTATGAGCAAGATTGGAAGAAAAGTATTATCAAAACCATAAATATTCTAGCCTGCCAATTTTTCTGTTACATATAATAGTAGTTCTGGTTCATTGCCCGCCCCCTCCATTCCTCATCTTTTCTACAGACTGAGTTCTCCAATAAGACTTAATCTCCCATGATGAGACTGCCCCCCTCTACTTAGAAAAGCGGGGGGGGGGGGGGGGGTGAAATGGGGGGGGGGGGAAGAAAACCAAAAAAAAAAGAGACAGAGCAAGAGCACAAGAGCGCACACCCAAATACTCAAGAGAGCAATATAACTACATGAGACCATCAGTACATTATCTGCAACTCCATATAGCCCTCATGGCAATATAATGAATTACATTAACTGAAACATTTTGATTTTGTCGTGAAATACTTAGATTTTCTCTTAAAAAAAAAAATCTCACAACCTGCTAAAGGAAATACCAAACCTCATCTTCTAACTACATCTATTCTCAAGGTAAAATATAGGATGCTGCCCTAATCAAATACCCAAACAATTGTTCCACTAGTGTAAGAATGGTACGGATGACCACAGAAACCTGATTCCACATCAGATATCACTACAAACAAGCCCTCAAAACTTGTAAGTGATTTTTAATGTATACTTCTGAAGTTTCTTATTTCACAAATTTTATTCAGCTTCACCACAGGAAAAAAAAAAATCTACCGTTCTCAATAACAGTTTAGTAGAAATGAAAACAAACCAAATTTAGCAGATTATGACAAATGTAATTTTCTTCTACAGGAAAGGTGAAGGTGACAGGTAAGGCTTAATCAACACAGAAATGACTTTCAGGAAAATCTTGTTACTACAGAGTTTGAACACACACATTGCAATGCAACCAGTGAATAAACCCCACCTCAGTCTATCCCCCTTCTGAATTCATGCAGGCTATAGGGAGCTACTATCAAGTTGCAATATGATGGATCCATTTTCATGAACAGACAGGTAAGCAACAAGTCTATGCCTTTTTCTTTCTCTCTTCTTTATTTTAATATCTATTTGGTCTTGTTATTAGGCTATTAGATTTTGCTGTTGCAATTTAAACCTTTTATCAGAAATAAATCTTTGAGTTCTATTATCTTGTAACAATTCTGTAGGGACCTGCATTTCAAAAAGCTGAAAGATAAAAATGAGAATGAAAAGAGCCTTTTTTGCAGGCCGCTATTAAAGTTTTCACACTGCTACATTACAACTATAATATTGTATTTTTAATAATAATTCATTACTATTCCATAGTAAGCAAGGAATATGTTATGCTATATTAATCAACAATTCTGTTTTGGTAACTTATTAAAATCATTCATTTGAAATTGCATATTATTTTAGTGCCATCTTGTAGCTGATTTATAATGACTTAAAGTTTATTGATAGTTTCTCATTCACCTGAGACCTCATGAAATTTGCAAATCCTGTTGATTCTTTCTCAAATCTACTTTTAGTCAATATACGGTCACTAACCTACTGGTAAAAAACACTTGGCACGATTTAAGTGGTCACTGGCTTTGGGTTTTTTGAAGGTAATATTCCAGGAGAGGAAGATAGGGAAGAAATAAATGAAATGAATGAAACTAGTTGTGAAATCTGGAGGAAACCTGCAGAATTGCAGAAACATGAGGAATCTGTTTCTCCCTGAGCCAGCATCAATGATTCATTAGCCACTTGCTAAAACTCAATAATCAGTTCATGAATTGCTGAGTTCAACCATTATGAAAACAATATACAGAATCAGTAAATAATGGCCTCTGATGAATCTGCTGTACTGTATTCCTTTTGGAAGAATAACAATAGAAAGATCCAGAATAAAAGTAGAAATGGGAAGCAAATGAACCCAATAAATCATATGGAAGCCTAACTTTGTACTGCATATATGAATTTACTCTGTGCATCCAACTTCTTTATAAGCTCTAGATACCTGGGTTTCTAAAAATAAGTTCATTTTCAAAATCTAAATTTCAGATTCTGTTGTAACACGCTAATTCTCAGAATAAAAGTAATAGTTTGGGTTGGGGGGGGGTTTTTTTTGGCGTTTTTTTTTTTACCATGTTCTGAAGTCAGAAAATTCTATGTTGAGCAACAATGTAAAAGTATTTTTCACATGCAGCAATATGTTCTCACTGTCATGTCTCAGGAGAAATCCCTTGGGGCTCAAGATCTGTGCATGTAATACCCACATAGAAAATTAAGCCTCAGTTGACTCCATCGAAAAAACCCAAACCCACCTCTAAGAATATCTAAGCATTGTTTTGAAACAATGATTGAGATCATTTTTAAAGTTCTAATATTAGTTACACTCACATGCAGCAATATGTTCTCACTGTCATGTCTCAGGAGAAATCCCTTGGGGCTCAAGATCTGTGCATGTAATACCCACATAGAAAATTAAGCCTCAGTTGACTCCATCGAAAAAACCCAAACCCACCTCTAAGAATATCTAAGCATTGTTTTGAAACAATGATTGAGATCATTTTTAAAGTTCTAATAGTAGTTACACACATTTATGCCATAGCTAAATTTGATATAGTCAGGGATTTCTTTAAAATGCTGGACTGGAAGATAATGAGTTTCACAAATTTCTCCAGCACTCAGGAGAATGGAGGATCTTCACAGAATCTCAGGACCAATGCATCTTTCTTTCTCTGAATTGAAACCCTTGCTGCCTCTGTTTTTTGAGTTTAAACATGGAGGTTTGCTTCTGTGAATGGGGTTCTGGAGGAAATAAAAGAAGCCTCCAGTCCTGTCCAGTGTGTATTTTGAAAAATTTAGCTTCCCTAAGGTCTTAACAAAAGGGAATTCTACTTGCGGGGAGAGATGATTAATCCGAGACGCTCCAATGTACTGTATGTTGTAATGATGAAAAGGATGCTCAACAGGTCTAAGCCTTTCGAAGGGAGGGTCTTACTCATCTTTGCCTAGGTGTGGTTCATGAAGCATCTTTAGCTCTTGACATAGCAGAGGGCACCTCAGAATAATACAGCTTCTCTCCAAGGAACAAAATGAATTTCCAAGCCTTTTCTTTACCAGGGTAACATTTGACAAGGTTGCTTTAATGCTCTCATTCTCCCCAAGTATCTCAGATGAGGAGGACAGAAAAAGTTTGCAGCAGAGAAAGAGAGAAGGAAAAGAAATTCAAGATTTTCAAAACAGTGTGCCAAAAAGCACACTTTCTCTCCTTGCTGCAGACATCAGGTAATGAGTACAACTGGATGTGCTGTGGATTATTCTAGAAGCTTGGGCCAGAGAAAATGGGTTTTGCTCAGCTTTTATACACAAAGACATACACAAAATCTTCTGAAATCTTATCGCTTAGGTGTATGGGCTGAAAATTGAGTAATGCTTAAATCCTAGTGCTCCACAGAGCCAACACAAGTCTATTAGTCCACCTTCAGCAATGCATTAATTTTCCTACTATTGAATTATTATTTACGTGATACCACAAATGTGCACGACCCTTTAAAGGAAACTAAAGGTGTAGCCCCTGTCCAGAAGATCTGCCATTCTAAGTTCATCCTAATATCGATACAAATAATGGAACACACTTTTGCTCTCTAAAATGGCAGTCAAAGCAAATTGGGCATTCTGAGCTGGGCTCTGGCAGCCTTTTGTATTGCTTTCATTAGAGTGTCAGACTCTAAAAAAATAGTGTGACAAAGGAAGGGTGGCTGGTGAGCTGGCAATCATATAACGTCTAAAGATCTGAGCTCTTCTGTAATGATCATATGTGATTTACAGAATCAAAGGGTCAAATTCTGCCCTCAATTAGGCACCTATTGCTAGGTGGTACACCACCACATGGCACGTGAATTAGAGAGATTATTGTATTTCTAAAGAAACAGAAAAATGGTCTGCGGCCTTCAAAGTAACAAATTCAGTGTTGATCCTATATTAAATAATAACATATAAACGTACGAAAATATCAATCCATCTTCAGTGCATTTTTTTTAATAGATATAGTTGGAGCAATAGAACTGCTGCAGTCTCTGTCTCTAGTCTAATATTCTGTGTTTCTAATATGTTTCTAGTCTAATATTCTGCATGGGAATATGCTCCACAAGCCAAACTTTGGAAAAGTAAAAATTGGCATTGTTTCAGCCTGCTTGAACACCAAAGCATTGGCTAAGTTTGTCAGTAGTTCCCCATCTCTGCTGTATCTAACAGCCCTACCCCTCTGATGGCACCATGGTACAAGAGTTTCCGCGAATGCTCATTTCTGTTGCCTCTCTTAACTAATGCCTACACCTTCTAAGAAAGGATTAATGAAATTTATTCCTCAGGAAAATTTATCAGACGCACAAGTTATTTAATTCGGTATGAAGTCCCCCGTACCCTCAGGAATCGGAAAACCCACAGATTTCAATTGCTGGTTTCTGCTTTTTATTATATGGTCACCATCCTATAATCCCAAACTTGCTGAACTTGTTAAGTTTCTCCACTGACGTTAGTGGGATTTCATTCAGGTACCCTGACAGGTGCTATAAAGAGAAGTGGAACTGAAAGTCAGTGGAATTGAAATCTCAGCTGGCTAGAGGCATTTCTGCTATCCTTTTTATGTAAACACATGACCAAGAAGAGAAAATTACTGTTGATAAAAACAGCTTCTCATCCACACTTTGTGAAATAGCTAGTACAGTCTCTTTTAGGAAAATGCATTCAATCACTTTCTCTAAAAACATATGTACATGCATACACATACATATAAAACTTAAAAAGAGAAGGCTATCATATCCAAAATTTGTCTAGAAACAAATTTCCTTTAATGATTACTTTGACTACAGGCTTTTGATTTTCCTCAACACCTTCCTGCATTTGATTCTGACCCATAAAGGCCAGTCTCCTGCAACAACCAGCAGAGAACGCTGGCATTAGGGGAAATACTGCATAAACAGAAGTAAACTCTAATTGACAGATACACAGATTTTCATCTTAATTGCATGCTTTTAGGACTTCAAAGTGTGTTTCAAAGTTATCAGTGTATTATAGCATTTGTTTTGAAATGCAATTGATATTTATTGTATGAGTTCTTCTGCTTTCCAATATAATGATATTTGTGTGATTATTTGTAAATAAGTGTAATGACTTTTTTACTTTAAGCTAGAAATAAATTCTGACTTTCCATTCGGACAAAACACACGTATGTAAAGTTAGAGACAGTTGCGAAAGCAATCTAATCAACAGCAAATAGGAGGAAACAATGGACAAGGAAATTAAATAACGAGTAAGACTATTAAAGAACAGCTCCATTGATTTGGACGTGCCACAGAAACGTCATTGCCCCAACCGCTCTATGTCTCTTTCATCTAACTGGAATAAACTACACCGTGATTTATGTTGTAAGCACTGTGTTCCCATGTCATTTTAAAAGAACAGAATTTTCTGGATCTTCCCTTTCTTAGTTAATACACATGCACACACTCACACAAAACATATGTTAATAACTTCAGACCACAAATTTAATTTATCTCAGCTTTCCACCTGACATCATTTCTTGTCATGTGGCGCATACCCATCCGTAAACAAAATGGGGATTCATTACCATAGCAACAGAGAGTGTGACTTTGATCAGCTTCAATGATTATTTGTAGGCACACACGTTTACAGATATCAAAATCCTAAGTGAAGGCTGATTACCTTTTTTTTTTTTTTAAATGAAAGCAGTTAAGTTGGTTTGTATGTATGAGAAAGAATGCATACTAAAGGCACTAAAAAATACCTCTGAATGGAAAACGAAGCTACTGGCCATTAGCCCGGTGTCACTTCCAGTTACTTGTGAATATATATATTCCTAATACAAATAATTTGACGTATGATGTCCTGTGACCAATAAAGTATTTTCTTTTTGTTCCCTGGCAGATGTGATACTTAAAGCTGCACATGCAGGTGTTTTGGGGGCTGGCTCGTGTGGGATGAGAAGAGGTGGTAGCCTGTAGCTTGACAGAGAAAGAAAAAAAATCTGAACAATGTGTTGAAAAAGACTACAGTCAGAGCTGCGCAGGACCAGCTGTTTTTTTCTAATTAGAATAACAAAAATAGCACATGCTAAAATGTTTTTTTTCTCAAAAGCAATGAATGCTTTAGGAACTATAAGGAAAGAGCTCTAAAACCTATTTAAATGAAGGAATGTTTCAGGAGCCATATGGAGAAGAAAAAGGCGAAAGTAGAGAAATGTTTTATTTTTAGCTAAATCTGAAGCATTTCAATTCTTCATCCAATGTTACATAGAAATTATCTTACTTTTAAACTTCCAAAAATGTCAGTGCTGATGCTGCCTATTGTATCATAGCTTAAACAAGATATTTTAAAATACTTAGTGCATTTCAGTGATGCATTCTTCCAGGCATTGTAAATTCCATTATATGCCCTGAACATGCATTGAGATATATTACTTATGATATATCTGTGTTCCAGTAATGTATGATAGCTGCACATAATGAAGTATGTGACAAACACTCAAAACACACACTGTATCATCAGTCTTTTTTCCTCTTCTCTTTTTTTCTCCCGACCCCCCTTTTTTTCCTGAAGCACTGATGATTCAAAACTTTGAATACAGGAATAACATTTGTAACAGCTACGGCATTCTGGACATCTGCACTGTTAGAGTACTTTAGAATAAAGTCACATGGCCATAGGGAAATTTCACAGAATTAAAATCACAGTGACTTGCCAAGGTGTATAACTAGTTTGTTTTCAGCTGTTCTTATCATGAATAATTACCAAGCAGGCATATCCTAAAGCTAGCACAAGCTGTCATTTCACCAGAAATATTCAATATTTAAAACAGAATTTAGAATTTAGAATTTCATAAATGAAAATAATTACAGCACAGGCAAAATAGCACAGTTCAAGTGCTGTCATGTACTTCTTGCCTCTCTATGAGGCTTCCCAGAATCAACATGTTAGAGTCATATTAAATTATTTTTACAACGTAAAGAAAATGATGCAAATGCAAGGGGAAATTGCAAGTTGGTTTTTTTTCCCCAGAACTAATACTTTGCTAGCATTTTACTGACTGTTCCTTTATCAAGCACAGAAAGAGAAAACACAGTATGATCCCAACACTTCCATCTGTTTCAGTCCATTTTGATCAAACATGCTACGTGTACTCTTTTCCACCGCCGTATGTGTGAGCGAAAGCCAACAGCAGTGCAAAGCTGGACAGGAAGGATGAGAGGCAGGAATAAGATGGAGGTGCAAGAGATGGGATGCACTTTACCGTCAAGCCTTCCTTAGACCCTTTACTACCCTTGCAGGTCCCTAACATGAAGCACAGACCTACATTGCCTCCATGGGAGAGCACAGAAGTCTTTGGGGAATGACTACTCAGCCATCAGCGTCCCACCTCTCTTGCACACCCACAGCACAGGCAGAAGTGGCCGTGGCCAACAAATAGCCAGCTACAAGGGACCGGAGTCTCGCTGCCCCACCAACAACCCTGTCTACTTCAAGATCATTTGCGACTTCTCTGTTATGCCAGCAAATATCAGGTCACATCCCTGGGTTTTCTGTTTTTGCATCCCAGAGGGGACAAAAAAGGGAGACTGCGAGCCAAGAGAAAAGCGCGCTTTCCTTTCACACAAGGCTTAATATTGGCACATTATTATAATATTATGAAAATCTTTATTGGAGCTTGAATAATGCCCTGAAATAGATATTGTACTGGTTAATAAATTACATTTTCAAATGAGAGAGATTTTATCACCAAAACATCTCATGATTAATTTCTAATGTGAAGCTTATGGCCCTAACTTAAAACACTTGATTTTGCATTTGTGTTCAAAGGTTGAGCACTTAGTAAAGTTTTTATAAGAAACTCGCTGAATTTTTTTCCCCCATATTAAAAAAAAAAAAAAAAATCACTAACCTGTTAATCCACTATAACTTCATAACCTCAATTACAGCTCTTGAGATGAAGGCGATTAAAAATAAGTATTTTCCCCCACTTTCAAAGAGCAGGTCATACCTTCCAAAGAAATTCTGTTTAAAATTTTTCAACGATACATTAATGGCAATAATTAGAATTGGTCAGAAATGTTCCACAAGACATGTTTCCCATTTTCCAATCAGTTCTAGCTATAGCTACTTGGAGTTTTAACATCTCGAGTAGTACCACTGTAGTAAGTAGGGTTATTTCTATAGGAAGTAAGAGGGGATAATATCAAACTATATGTGCTATGAGAAAAAGCTAGTAAAAAAGCCAGGGTGTTAAAATTAGGAATTCACGGCTCCCAAACCTAAGTATTGACCACAAGGCCGAACTTCTGCTCTAAAAAATTTTTTTAAAAATTAATGATTTATATTAATCAGCATTTTACTGAACTTGGCCCACTGCTAAGATTTGCGGCACACCATTTTCTAATATGTTTGATTACTTTACTGTTGTTGTTTGTGAGCAGCCCCTGATCCATCTAAACACATTCTCAAATGACAAAATGAATCAATAAAGTAAGGGTGCCAGAGTGCAAGAGGCAACGCTGCAACTCAGTTTCTCAGTTTTTCTGGATATGTTCAAGTCTCTAGCATTAAGACATAATTCTTTAGCTGATTATTCCCATGATCAACTCAGCATTGCAAATATGCAGGCTTATACATTCAGCATTCATTTTGTTAATATTCTCAAGAAATGAATCAAAATTTTACTTTTCTAACTAGTAGCCAATCAATAATCAACTACATTATTCACAAAAAGTTAAAAAAATGAACAAAAAAGAAACAAAGGAAATTGAAATGCAAACAAAAATACGTACAATTTAGACTATTTAGTCCTCCCATTTACCAGAATGTGTGTTTAATTCTAACCACAAAAATTATTCTGGACTAATGATACAGTAACCCTTCTCAATGACTGAATAGGTTTCCTTGTATTATTTGTCAAGCACATTTTGGGTTAGTCTAAAAACACAGCAGCTGTAAACTGTTTGGGGTAGGCAAAGTCCACAGCAGCCACCCGCCATCAGGGCTGTTCAGATTCTTAGGCCTGGTGGTGAGATAAAATTAAAAATAAAATTATTTGTGCATTTGGTAACATTATGACTCCTGCATCGAAATCACTTTTTTTTAAAAGTTATTTTCTGGTAACTAAATAAATTAATTGTTGCTGTGAAAAACACTGTACCTTACCGTGATCCTAAAATCTGAAGAAAAATGAGAAACATCTCCCAAATCCCTCTTGTCAATCCCAACTTTCTAATGGCTCTCCTTTTTTCCTGCAATACTTCTCCAAATTGTGTTTGTGGCTGATACTTCCTACCCTGCCTTCCTCCCACGGGGAGCTGGAGCTCCACCTTCTACTCTTCCATTTGCAGTCCATTTTAATAACTTCATCTTCTCCAACAAATAAGAATTTTGCCATTGTCTTTAGGCGAACAAGAGGAGATTTTCAGTGAGCTAAGCTGTATAGGTTTTTGTCTCATTTTAATCAGGATGTTGGTTGCACAGTTCAATACTGATTGTGTAATCAGAAAGCAAGAAGAAACAGAACACAAATGAATTACTATGGAAAAATTGTCCTCATAATGGGGTCATGAAGCATAGGCATATACATTTATAATACTCTGTCAAATTACATTATGCAAGGAAATAAATTATGTTAAGAGAAAGTATGTTTTAATTACAAGCACAACACTTCTTCAAATTGGGGAAAAATTGCTAACCCCTTTTTTATTATTATTATTATTATTATATAAATTTAGCATCAATATGCACAGAAGTGCCTGCACAGGGTAGGCATCCCCTGCTGTTAAGGAGTGTGTGTGCGCGTGCGCACGAGCAAAATTTAGGACTAAGATTTTCCAATTATTATTTTTTCTGTAGTTTTTTCCTGACCATCAATGTGTAAAATAAAGAGACCTAAACAGTAAGACAACAGTAGTTTGTTATCATGTACATGACAGCAGTTATACTGTGGTCTCACTAAGTGTGTTGCAGATACATTAGATTATTTAAATCACAGAAAATGGAATACAGGATAAAAAGAGAAAGCATAAGGTTTGGGGTTTTTTTAGTTTTTCTTTTCTAATCTAAACAAACATTTAAAGAACAGCATCCTGGTGAGAAAGAGGATGTTGTTAGGATACACAATTCGCCTTAAAATTGCAAATGAAGTTTGAATAGGTGCAAAGCCAAACACAAACTTTCTATAATCCATTATAAAGAATGGCATAATATAACAGGTATTAGACATGCCTGTCTGTTAGATAAATTTAGAGATGTTATCAATCTTTTAAAACCTTTATTCTTCCATAAATAAGTTTTGGCTACAAATCAAATAATAGTCAAAGTGCTGAGTATAAAATAGAGACAACATTTTACTCTGCTATCCCAGCCTATATGTGCAGCATTAACCACAAAGCGATAACTACAAAAAGAAGTCTCAGCTATAAGACCGCTACCCAGGCTAAAGGTGTGTCACTCCTCCCAGCCCCAGTTTTCTGGGATAACAGCAAGTAGCTTTGAAAATATACAGGAATAAGCTTTGAAAATATTCAGCTTTTGCTTCAACACTCCTGTAAATACCCTGAGTACATTCGTAAGGAGGAGGAAAACACACGGGAAAGGGGAAGTTTGGTCATGTAATTCTCTAACTAGAATTTAATTTTACTTATTAAACTCTTAAAAAAAAAAAATTGCCAGGTTTCAGATGTGTACCCTGTTCACCCAAAGGTTTTCTGGATACACTAAAACATCTTTCTTACCACAAGGTGGCATCTTCTTATTTTTATATAAAACATCTGAATATTTACATAATTTGAATAATTTTCTACACCTGAATGTTTCTAATTTTTTTTTATGACAGCCATTTAACATCTGTGCAGATACCTAGCAATGACGTTAGACTTCACCTCACAAATGGTCATGGAAGTATCTGCTGCTGCTTTTCATATACCTTTTTACAGACATTACATACATACTGAATCCCTTCACTAAACAACATGCTGACAAGACTTATAGGAACACACAAATACTCCTTTCAAATTCTGGCACAACCCAAATTAAGAATTTACAAGACATGTTAAAAATGCTGAGCTTTCTCCCAAAACTGCTATTGAAAGAGTACATTAACAGAGTAATCTGACCAGTTTCTCAGCATGCAGATATTTTAAAATATAACGCAGAAATCCACTAAAGCCAAAGAACTTTACACTCCATACTCTATACGCATAACTCAAACCAATTCTACAAACACAGAAAAATGCATAAAAAGCATCAGCAGGTTTTTTTTTAAATCTGCCCAGATCACTACTAATATAACCCATATGAGAAGTAAAAAGGGAAAAGTTTAAAGTCTCTCTCTCTAACAACTTTCATTTTGCACAGTTATTAGTCTCCTTCCAAAGGTGAAGATTTTCATCTAATCAGAAGAGCATAATGTCTACCAACTATGTTCAACTTAACGCAGGTGGAAATTACTACATAAGCGAGAAATCAGAGAACTGAGTTCCCATGACAGAACTTGATCCCCCCCGCTATTAAGTTGCTTTAAAAGCAAAAAAGAAAGAGGAGATCATTTTTTTTTTTAATACTATAACTTGATTTGATATCGTCCTAGGTCTACTGATTCAACTGCAAAGCTGCTGTTGACTTCAAAAGGCTATGGACTCAGGCTCCTGCCCCATAATTAAGAGGAGTTTAACTAGCATGGTACACCACAAACTAAGGGAAATTTTATGCCAAAACTTTTTCAGGAAGAAATTCAAATTTAATGCTTCTGAAATGTGTCAGAAATTCTTCTCAGCTTCCTCAAACTGGTCCTAACTATGAAATTTTCTCACATACTAATCTATTTCTAAGCCAAGGGGCTTTTCTTTATCTTTTCAAAGAAAATTGGTTTGGTTTCTTAATTTGAAACAATTTACTTCAGAATTTACCTCAAAGAAGTTTTAATTTCAAATGCTTGATTCTGAAATTAAGGTTTTTGAGTCAAAGGGAAGAATTTTCTCCTTTTCAGTCAATGGTTTCAGATCTAGGTGCAGTAATTCTGAATATTGTACCATTGTAGAAGAGCATCAGAATATTTCTAAACCTAATTCTTCCACCCCTCTCTAAACAAGACATTGGATACTGATTTCCATGTAATTTCTTCTCAACAAGAAGCAAAGTGTCATATTGTTTATCATACATAATCTAAAAACACGGCTGCAGTTTTGTTAAAACAGTTTGTGCTCTCAGGTTCTTCTGTGTCCCAACTGAGACACCAATACAGGGAGGTGGATGTACAGATCCTGATCTGCTCAGCTATAAATGAGTAACTTCACTTGAGAGCTGAACTATGTATCAGTTTAAAAGCAGTGAGACAACAATGTAATCGTCTGCAAATACAAATGAAGCAACAGGTCTAGCCATTACGTTTACTCCCAATTATTTGCAGCTGCAAAAACATACAGCAAATATTTTTCACATACAAAATTCCATTTTTGGCCCCAGGCAAAAATCAGTTCCCATCTCTTATCTGCTGTTCTGGTAGAGCTTTCAGAAACCGTGAATTACAGCAAAATTCTTCTAACTGAACTAAAGTCTAGCAGACCATCTGCAAATAAAATTATTTCAAAAATCATTCAGTGAAGCCACGTCACTTTAAAGAGACAGGTATGATCATCACTTCTAATGTTACCTGAGAACTGAAAATAAATAAAAAAAACACTCTTGCATGCATAAGTAACAGGATGCTTACACTAATATACCACAAACGATACATCTCTACCACAAGTACAAAACAACATGTCAAACCGGTAGAAAACTTCTGAGTTAATTTTAAAAGGTATTCCTTGAATGAACTTTCCTGTAACAATTACTTAGTTTTGATTTAATGGCAAGTAGTTAAGAATAAAAACAATGGCCCCAAAATAATCTTCTGCTACAGTTCCTTTCCTGTGTGCTGTTTGTTTTTAATTCTCAGGTATCCACACCAAAGTGTTACTCTATTTCTACAGAAAGACCCATTTTTAAGCACTAAGGCATTCCCTTAGGGCCAAGTGCAGCAGTTTGTAAGGTCTGATGAGAGTTGTAAAATCCCTTCTGCCACCCCTAATCCTTCCAGGATGGGGCTCTCAATCTCTCCTCGGGCCTCCTGTTGGCATTAGAGAGCCAGGGGTACGGGGCCAGAGGTCACACTGCTGCCGCCCTCAGCAAAGGTGCCCCCCTTGTTAGTCCAAAAGTACAAAATACCAGTAGGCATGGGGTAACGATCACTGAGATTGCGCTAAAACCTCTGAATGCTTTCAGATCTTCTAAGTCCCCCACATTTGCCTCCGATCAAAGGCAGGTGTGATCAGTGTTCAAAGCATCCAGTCCAAACATGCAACAGCTCCAATAAAATGTAAACATGCACTACCGTGTCCTTCGTGTATGTATCTTGGTGCATATCCGTATCTACAGGTACACCTATTAAGTGTTAGTCCAAAAGTACAAAATACCAGTAGGCATGGGGTAACGATCACTGAGATTGCGCTAAAACCTCTGAATGCTTTCAGATCTTCTAAGTCCCCCACATTTGCCTCCGATCAAAGGCAGGTGTGATCAGTGTTCAAAGCATCCAGTCCAAACATGCAACAGCTCCAATAAAATATAAACATGCACTACCGTGTCCTTCGTGTATGTATCTTGGTGCATATCCATATCTACAGGTACATATCTATTAAGTATCTACTTAATCTTCAAGTAAATTGATAAATGTAGAGTCATGTTCTGTGCAATATCACTAAGCAATTCTCTAGACATTTAGAGCCAAAAAAAATCAAGGAGACAGGAGTTGTTTAACTTGTACAGAAAAAGGCGTGAACGAGCCCTCCTTTACTAGTTCCAGTGGAGATGCTCTAATTTAGTAGCTGAAGTTCTGGCCTAACACGGGAAACATCGGCACGAAGTCCAATTTCACTTTACTGAACCTGATCTTACTAGTAACTTTCTTCATCATAAAATATCTTGATTTGTGTGCAGCATATACAAACTAAACACACTGCCAAGGTCTTTGAAGCATGGGATGTGACATCCTCGAGGACAGTACCTAGGTCACGGTATGCTTCAATCGCTTCTGTGCTATTAACTAATGCTTAGTAATAACAATACTAACAACAAAATAACTTAAGGGCAAAATCCTCTGTGCTGAAGTGAAAAGGAGGATTACTGCTGACTTTATTGTGCGGGTGAAATCTTGGCCTCAGTCAGACCCACAGGATTATGCCAGCTGGCCTACCAGAGAAACAATGTGATAATTCAAGTAAGTATTAAACTCCGCTTCTGTATTTTACTCTTCACACTAGATAAACTAATGTGGTTCAATAAATTCTGCTTAGAAACTGGTGAACACCCCACAGACCACACAAATACTGTAAATGCAACAGAAAATATTTTTTGGTCCTCACATATAACTTACCTTCACTGTTCTGTATATAGGGTTCTTCTCTAAGCAGCAAAACCACCACTCAAATGATACCTGGTCCAGCAGCATCTCTGCTGTAGCTGTTATCATCACATCCCCTCCATATTCTCTTAAGCTCTCTTTCTTTTTATTAGAATATAACAACCTATATTAAAAGCCCCAATGCTATTAACAGTTACCATGGCTCATATGCAAGGTACTGCTATTATTCCACGTTATAAAGCAGTACTGAAGGAATTCAAAATCCCACTATGGTTAGTGTTAGTAGATGACTTTTCCATGGCAGCTATTTCAGGTTACCTCTCCATGAATTGCAGGAGAGGTATCAATAATTTCCAGCTAAATCAATACGTTTTGCCTAGGAACCAGAGTTCTTCCACATGTTAGTATAAGAAAATGAAAAGCAGATCTTCTATTTTGGTATCTTATGGGCTACTCTGTTATTCTAATTAATAAATGGAGCAGACAGCCTACATCTCCTTATAGTTTACTCCACATTTCCTTTAATTTATCAATGTAAAATTATTTAGCAGAGAGTCATTAATCGAATTTCTTCTGAGAAGCATTAGATATGTTAAATTTCAACGATGTTGCTTCAAAACAGCTGTAACCATGGATTTTTTAAGCTTTAATTGAACATCTGTGCACTTTAATTAATTTGAACAAAATGTAAAGGGGGGGGGGGGGGGGGGGGGGGGGGGGGGGGGGGGGGGGGGGGGGGGGGGGGGGGGGGGGGGGGGGGGGGGGGGGGGGGGGGGGGGGGGGGGGGGGGGGGGGGGGGGGGGGGGGGGGGGGGGGGGGGGGGGGGGGGGGGGGGGGGGGGGGGGGGGGGGGGGGGGGGGGGGGGGGGGGGGGGGGGGGGGGGGGGGGGGGGGGGGGGGGGGGGGGGGGGGGGGGGGGGGGGGGGGGGGGGGGGGGGGGGGGGGGGGGGGGGGGGGGGGGGGGGGGGGGGGGGGGGGGGGGGGGGGGGGGGGGGGGGGGGGGGGGGGGGGGGGGGGGGGGGGGGGGGGGGGGAGCAACAGTAGGTACCATGAATTTAATGAACTAATTTTAGTTTTCCAAACTCCCTCAAATAGTGACTCTTCTACGTACACATCAGATTGAAAACAGTAGCATTAAGTAGCACAAAGTTCACTATAAATTTCCAAATATGATGCAATTGGATTTCATAAGATAGAAACAATGTATGAAAACCAAAAGTTGCACATACAGTCTACAGTGTTCTGTTCCTCTCCTCGGTCAAGGCCAGCTTTACCAGAGGTTATTTATCATACGGCTACACTGCACAGGGGGAGGCTGATGTACCTAGGTAACACTTGCAGCAGTCAAAAAAGCTGCCTAAAGTATCCAAGAGAAGCGATGAAGAAAGGATTGCCTTTACTCCTGTGCCTATCAGGAGATGAAGCACCTGGTTCAAGGCTGCAGGAAGGCCTCCATCCGGGACCAGAAGTTATTCAGAACCCAAGTCCTAGCCACAGTATCTCAGTCAGCCTCTTGAAAGCTGAACATTAATTACTCGTTTACAGTTCAAGAGGAGACAGCGGTGTTTCTTTTTCCCAAAAACTCGAGTGCCAAGAACTCTCCACAAAGACATTCTCCTCAGTGGGAAGGCATTCACTCTCACTTCGAGCACCCTTGAACCAGCTTTTACAGGAGGGATGAGAAACACCCTGCACATCCTGCCTGGAGGAATGCTTTGAGCACAGGGCCAGTACCCAGAAAGCACGCAACACAGTCCCCCCATAGGCACTTTTAAAAAGGCTGTGCTCTGTTGATGTAGATGCCCTATACTAGAAGAGGACTCCGGCACAGGATCCCAAGCGGGCAGGTACATATTGCAGATACACAATATATGCCCACAAATCAAGCATTTTTGTTCTGTCTTTCAGACGTAACTGTGCTCAACACTTCCTGTTAACCAGTTGATGACAGCCTTTGTTCAAGATGTAGTTTCTAAGAATCAATGACTTTACTCTAGCAGCTCTGAGTCATGGCTTTGGAAGTCCCCACCTCTCTTATTTGTAGAGCTAGTAACTGCTGCTCTCTGAACCATCACCATACGAATAAAGGTCTAATTGATCAGAATTTTATTCACTGACATTTCGACATTCAAGATGGCTATTACCTTAGAGCTAACAATCTACCAAAATACACACAGGCAACTACCACAATAGAGTTCATACGCTGTACAACACAAAAACTAGACCTTGTGTCCATACTGTCAGAAGTACTATACCTATAAGCCACAAGTGATATGGTGCAAGGTATACTTGTCCTGATATAACTACCGTCCACAATTGGGATCATACCATTTAAATCTATCCGGAGAAAAATAAAGGATCGTTTTCTGACTAAATGATATGAACTGGGTGACGATGAGGCTTCTGAGTCTTTTTAGATCTCCTTTAACAGCTACTTGTCCAAGGGATGACACTCACTAAACAGCTTAAAAAAATTAACCTGTGAAGAACCTTAGATATGAGACATAGAGTAAAGGTGTAAGTAACATGTAGAAAGCAAATAACTTATTCCATAGTCCCCTTATTTACATTTTTTTTCCCCCACAGAGGTATATCACTGTTCATACTTCACTAAAGCATTATTGTTTGTTTCTCTGTAAAACATTCCAGCTACTACTTCAAATTAAAGAAAAAAAGCTGCCAAGAAAAAACAACTGTTAAGATGGATTCAAAGATGGAATACCATAATTCAAAAGGTCTCTTGTTGAATCAGATAATCATAACTATTAGAGATTATTTTGAAATACTTTTTACAGTCTTAGGACTATTAATGTCATGTTCAAATCACTCTGAGGCTGTTTCAGTTTTTTGTTGTTGTTTTACTGTTCATGGGGATACAATGACTCATTGGCACATTTCCAGCGCAAGATGCATTTGAATAATACATGGCATGCCCTTTAGCTAGCATCATAATGCCAGATTTAAAACAAGGTAAGAAGTTTCTCCGTATACACTCCCAGTGTTCAGCTGCTCATAATCTATAGCGTTAACAATTTATCATCGAACCCAGAGACTCGCTGCCAACTTATCAAAGTGGCCACTGGATGCGTATGATCTAGTCTGAGCATCTGGCTCTTCACTGTTCCTGACATTAGCACAGACAACAGAATCAGTGGACTATTGAATGCAATTACAGTAAGCGAGACAGACAATAAAGATTGATAGCGCCTTCTCTTTTTATCACATACAAAACTAGTGGGGGTTAAAGCTTTGCCTTGAGCTGCCTTCATTTAACAATGATTGAAAATATGCAATTGTGATGGTAAAACACTGCAGCCTGTACCACTTCATTTACTGGACACATTATCAAATTAAATGAAAAGTGAACTGCAAAAAGCAACAGTTATTATATATTAATGATGAATATTTACTTAGCATTGTTCACAAATCATACAGAGAACAGAATCCTTCTTGTTATCTTCTTTGCAGGCTACAGATGAGTAGTTTAACATTTCTATGTTTACGTTAAGTCTTCTGTCTACAAATCTCTAAATACAGACATGTGCGATTGGTTTTGAGACTATCCATGTGGTTACAAATGTGTAATTAATAAAATGCTCCAGTAGTAAATGAATCCTAATTGCTGCAGGGATTCTTTACCTCAAATCACAGTTGGTATTCTTGAAAGTACTTAACTAACCAAAGAAACTAAAGAAAATGAGTATTTTGTTTCCAGCAGGCTTTACATTGTGGGTCAAATGGTGTGCAACAACTTTTAACAAATGGAAAATCCAAAAGAAGATTTATCATAATACATCTATGGTACAGAATTTCAAACTGGTTACTGGTCTTTGGTTACTGCATACCAGGTGAGCTAAAAATAGGCGGTACATCGGAACTACACAGATAAGAAAGCGGAGTTATGCAAGTAATTGATTGTTTTGCTTAAAACTTTAACTCCTTGTTTTACAGAAGCCATGCTAACAACATTCTTTCCTCGAACTACAGCCAAATCATCCTCCAATGTGTGGCAATAATCTAACTACTGAATGACAGAGCTG
Organism: Aptenodytes forsteri; assembly: GCF_000699145.1. NCBI lineage: Eukaryota > Metazoa > Chordata > Aves > Sphenisciformes > Spheniscidae > Aptenodytes > Aptenodytes forsteri. The sequence continues at coordinate 653,836 of NW_008795672.1, read as the reverse complement.
ATCACTTTTTCGTGGTTGTGGCCTAGTTTGTATTGATTATTTTAATAGATAAAACAAGGAATTTCTTTATCTGAGTGTCATGTAAGAATTGATACCATAGAGAAATTAAATTAAGAAAAAATGGTCTTTTCTACAAGCTGAAAATTAAACAAAACAATAAGTACACTGTCAGCACCGTAAAAAAAAAAAATCCGTCAATTTTAGATCGACTGCAATAAAGTAGTAGTTGTACAACATGTGGTCCTGGTACTGCCCGGTTTGGGGTTACATATACAACAAATGCAAACATATGGTCCTAGTCATGCAATGATATCCATGCAGGCATATTTTTGCCTATGTGAAGAACTCTGCTTGCTTCAGAAAAGCTCTTGATGCAGGCACTAGTCACTGTGCAAGTGGCATGCTGAGGTATCTGGGAGTAAATGACTAAACTGAGAAGTTTAAATAAAAATAGGCATTTGCTTTTTTTCCTCCATACAGCCCTGGGTAGTAAAATAAAGGCATTCACAGAACACTCACTAATCCACATGAACTGTATCCTCCAAGCTTTTCTTCTTTTTGTAAGCAAACTGATTATATTCCAGGAATTTGATTTCTACAAATTGTTGATGTAAAGGCACTGCAGACTAAACAATACAAAAGAAGAAAACTGCGGGAAAAAGTTTGGCTTTCTGGCCATAGGCTAGAGTATAAACCATAAAAGTGACAAACACACAAATATGCCACAATGGAAAACTATGTGCTGATCCCACACAATAAATTGAAAAAGCAACATGCTGTATGGTACTGTTTAACAATAGTGCAAAAATAACTGTAGGAAACTCTGGCTAAGACGGCCCACAGACAGTTTTGGAAGGGATGATGCATCAACAGACAAACTACAAGTAGAACAAATGAATTATCTTAAGCCTACTGAAAACAGGAAACCAAGGACACGTCTATTTTCAAATGACATTTATTATCACTCTCCCCCCTTTTTAAGCAGAAAACATAGCTAAATTTAACCAAACACTTTTCAAGAAACACAACCATTTTATTATGTTCACATTTACTTGCTGGAAATATCAAGAGAAACATTAAGTAGATTTTCTTTTTCCATCTAAGCCACTTTTTCCACTTGAATTTCCATCTAAAGAAACAATAATCTGTTCCACAAAGCAAAAGAACTATTGAAGCTTGGTTTTCTATGATCGCTTTTTGTCCTCCCATGCCACCTCATTACCTTTATCATGTAAAGGACAGTAACGAATGCTGTGGTTTGTCCCGAGCTATGCACACATTGACTGGGCAGCAGGCTGCTGCCAATGGAGAGAAAAGGTACCAAATGAGTCCCGTCCATCTTTTCCTCAGTGAGGTACTTGTGAGATATCTGTCCCATATCCAGACACCAGTAATAACGCAACTCAAAACATAATTACTTTGAAACTTTGATCTCCTTTGCAAACAGGTGTACAAATGCTAAAGTCACTGCACGGAAGAGACGTACAGACCAACGGGGTGAACCTCATGTCCTTAGAAAACTAGACTAGATGTGAAGTGCAATTAGGAAAGGAGTAAACTGAATGCCTTCAGAGGAGGCTAGAACATTCGCCTTGAATTCTACTTCAGAAATGGGGGAAAAATTACAGTGAACTGACAGTCACAGGAAAAAAACCCCACCAAACAAAACAAAAGGTTAAAAATCCTATCCTTGATAGAACTCAAGTCTGAGATGACTCAACAGCTCTGCTCATCACTTAGGGAAAGGTACAGCACCAACCCCACACCTTGAATGTATAGCACGTAGAATCATTTTTAGAGACAAGCAATTGCATCACAGTTAGAGGAATCAACAAATGTAGATATAGATAAAGTGAATATAGATTCTGACTTTCACAAACTTTACTTTGCATTTCCATACTTCTCCAGTGTATTTCAGTGAAGATATTGTCCAGCTGCATCGTATTTCAACAGGAGAGGAATAATCAAGTCAGACATGCACCAGAGAGACTGGAGTGGAGAGATTCTGTTGTTTAAGACCTTCTCTGAAGAGCAGAGGAATCAAGCTTATTTTTTTCTCTCTCATTTTGCCATTCCTATTGTGTCAAACAAAAACAAAAAACCAACCACCGAACCCAAGAATGAAGTCTCACTCAGTTTCCTCAAATACTGGTGCCAAGAGAAGCACCGATTCCCAAGCCACCCTTCTGCACTCAAGCGTTCCCATGAACATAGCGTATGCTCTTTTCTCCAGAAAATGGAGGTACGTTATAGCCAAAATCTAAGTGTCGAATGACACACTGCCACCACACACTTCCTCACATCAGAGCTTAGTAACATCAGCAAGATATATGTGAATTTTAGTACCCACATCTATAAGCAAATTTGCTCACTAATTTTAAAATATTGCCATGACAGATAGAATAGGTCACACAGCCAAAACACTAACTGAAAAATGGAACAAGAAAATATTCCAGTATATATTCCAGACCACTCTAGGTCTTAAACCTACTGATCCAAGCACAAAAAGGGGGAACCCAATGCTCTTGAATCCCCTTCTGAACTCTGACACAGACCTTTGCTGTGGCATCGGACAAGAAACCAAACACCTTGTCTGCATCTGCAAGCTTGCCTAAACAGTGCTGTAATTTATTCATCCTTTAAAATACATCACAGGTAATAATCCTTTATCCACAAATATCTCAAGTTTGGGGAAAAGAGCTTGTTTCAGCCAGTTTATCAGAGGCATGAAATAGGCAATATCATGCAAGATAAGAAATCTGAAAATAATATTTACTGCGGAATAGAAAAACTGCTGTTATATAACATAAGAAGTCCAATGTAGTCACGCTTCAGTATTTTCCAAAAGCTAAATCATGTTATTCTGAGAATACCTTCAGCACCATACCCTCTTGGTCAAAGACTGATTTAGTTTCTTGCGATGCCACAAGAAGAAAAACGGCCTCGGTATGGAATATGCAAAATATAAACTTGCTAAATTCTGAAACAGATTTTTCTCATCACCTACTTCATTTAAAACCAGTTTCTTTAAGGACAGTTAACTAAGCCTTTTACACACACTTGTACAAACTGAAGTCTCAAACCTGCTATCACTTTCAGTGCCATTACATGTTATGTGTTAGTTCTTTTTATTTCAGAGGGATAGTCAGTATGCATAAAGCTAAACGTGTGTCCAATTATTTTGCAGGGTTACAGCCCATGTTAAACAAGTCCTAGAGAAAAGGACACAGTTAAGGTTTGGGTTGTCCTGAGAGTACATCTCTGAGACCAAAAAGGACAATTGTTCATAGTGATAAAGAACTTCATGGCTATTTAGAGGGTGACTCAATCGCAACAAAATCCAGTGGAGGACATCTGTTCACTTGACCTCACACCTCATCAAGGGACTTTTTTATTTGCTTGTTTCTGCTACGGCTGTCAGGTGCCCATTGATGTAAGTTATGGTCACACATGTCATTTTGCAAGCATGATGAAGCATCTTCAAAAGTTAATTGCAGCTGCAGTGCGCTGCTTCATCAGAGGCAAAAATGTAAATGTTCTATTTCATGGTGGTACTGAATCACATCATGTCCTTAGTGAGGGCCCAGAGCGGAGAGATGCAAAAATCTCTCTTAAGGTACTTCGCTGAGAGGAACGTGGTTTTGTGGACACCCTCCAAAACCCGTTGGGAAAGACTGAAAATGCCCAGAGATAAGAGTTTTCCTCTGTTGATCCCTATCTCTCTTTACTGACTGCAGAGTAAGCCCAGCACAACTAATCTCCTATCTTAGGCACCTTGAACAAGGACCTAAAAGCCAAGAAGATGGGTCAAGATCCTGCAGGAGAACCTAGCAAATAGGAACAGGTCTTTGACAGCCTTCCCACGTGAGCTGAAGTACTTGGGCTGTCTACGTTTCAATTCTGTATGTGTGAAAAAAGGATAACGTTACTGCCCCAACTCACAAGGGCACAATAAACACATTAATGATTATTATGCCCTCTGAAAATATGGTAATGAAGGTTGTAAGTATAAGCACCATCCTTAGAAATGTTTCTATGGATTTATTTTCACTTACCAGCTCTCTCTGTTTTACAGAGCTTCCTTACACAATGATCTTGTGGCAGAACTTGGAATGACCCTCAATCCATGCCCACCAGAAGCTTTAGAGCATTTGTGAGAAAGGGCTCAGCTGATGCACCTTCATAGTAACACAGATGTGATTCTGCTTGGCGGGAGCAATCCCCACTTGGTTGATGTCCGCAGCGGATGACGACAGATGCTTCTGGTTTTATTTCTTTAATTATGTTTCACATGCACTGTAATTTCTTAGAGTCTCCTCAACTGCTAAATTCCATTACCACCTCCATTCCCTGACAGCTCCCCTTGGCACAACAAACATAACTTCCAAAGAGGACACAAGGGACACCAACCCCAGTGTGCAAAAGCCTTCTGTAATGACCCTGTAGCATACCCTGCTCAGCTTCAGCAGACGAGTGCACCGAGCAGGAAGGCAGAGTCTGCTCTCCAGCCCCAGAAAACAATTCCATAAACGCCTTACAACCGTGCCATTTTCCACCTCACTTTTCCTGCACCATTTCACATAAGGGAGAATGCTGTACCACAGTGACATCACTTTTCCTCATCAGGCATTTAAAAGCAAAAACACTGCAATTAAAATCCTTCAAAAAGGATATTTTTAGTTAACTCTGAGATAGAGCAGGGAGCTAAAAATGGGTCCCCCATCCCAAGAACCTCTTCTCTGATTTCATCTTAAAGCTGAAAATCACAGTATTTGACACAGGGTGCATAAAGAGCTTCAAGTTGTAGAGTACATTGACAAGAAAGTGAGAAAGACAAGGAAAATGACAAATATTGGACTAGTCCTTACTCAGGACTACAAGATCAGGCACATAAAACTGGTGAAAAAAAAAAATGGTTTACAGCTAAAAGCACAAACAGAGGACACCTCGACTGGGGATGAAACACTAACGTGAACATTACCTTAGAAATTCACAGCCCAGTCATTCATTCGAAAGATCTCTTCAAAGCAGCCGGTTCAGACTCTGGAAATTAAAATAACAATAAAAATATAATTAAGACAAATACATTATTATAATAATTCTGGAACAGCTTATAATAAGAGACAATAAAAAGACAATCTTCCCCTTCATGTAGGCCCATGCCTGCTCAAGAAAACACGACAGATCTGCAGTAAGGACACATGGGCACTTGGAGAACCCTAACCAGTTTAGCAAATACATTAGCAGAGGTGCATGGTTAGTTTACCAAGAGATAATTGCTTCTCCCCCCTCTCCCTAAATATGATACAAAATAAATTATTAAAAAATTAAAGGCATTTAGAGTAATAGCCCTCCAAATACATGGTATTTATTTCTTCTTTCATCATCCATAGTTTATGGCATTGTTTGGGTTTTGGTGTGCTGTTTTTTAATCTTGCAGTTTACTTAGTATTAGGCTTGCACTGATCTCATCAATAAGAAATGAATTTTGGTAACTTTCAAAACCACTATATTATTTTTCCTTTTATTTGTAGTGTGTTTTTCTTCTCTCAGTGGTATTACTGCAATAAGTCAGTCATTATTTCTTTATGTTTTCCCTCCTTTCTTTAGTATTTCATTTCCCTTTACAGCACATCTCGTGATCACAAAGAAAACAGAGACACTTATTTCTTTTAACAGTTGAAATTGCTGCAAGTGATTTAACTGTCATTTAATCTGATTCCTCTCTTCTGTCTGTGGAGAAATATGTTTAATGTACTGGAAATTATGTTAATAAGAAAAAGCATTATCTCATTTAATGAAATAAATATACAAATATTTCAAAATAAAATAAAGAGGCAATCTTCACTGAGGAAAAAATGTCTCTTATGGTTTGCATAAAATAAACAAATGAGAAAAATTAATGAATACGTTGAAATATACTGACATTATGCCTACCTAAACTCAAAAGGGAAAAAAATAAAAGAGAAGGTGACTGAATTGCATCTCACCTAATCAAATGCGTTTTGAGAAAACACAGAAGCAAGCTTAAAGGATCAGAGTACAAATTATTTTTTTAAATTATTTTATTACCCTAGGCTAAACTTTTCCCCCTCCTTTAAAAAGCCATCAGTTTTCCTGCATTTTTTTGTTTTATTTTCTTCAATCGGGGTTGAAATAGTATTTATTGTTTAATGACTGCAATTGCTTCATCCTTTAATTGTCTTTGATCCTTTGCCACAAAACATATTTAATTTATGGCAAAGAACTTTGAACCCCTCTGATTTAGTTAATCGTAACAGTCAATAACTCTATTTCTAAGCTTTTACGTTATGAAATATGTAACTAGCATGCACTAAGGTTAAACAAATATTGTAAGTGGTGAGAGAAAAACTTGTAGCAATTATGTAATAAAAGCATGACCACTGCAACAGAAACACATAATTAGCGATTTAATTACAGACATCAAAACAAACTAAAGATGTCAATAAAAAAAAAAATCTTCTGTGACAAACTGATTTCATTTCCCTATTCTGCAATTCTCGATCTTAATGTATTTCTTTATGTTTTCTTGCTTTCCAGAAATAAACAGCGCAAAACAAAAAGAAGATATTCAGTGTCATCTGTTCGGGTGCGACTGGTAGAAATTTGATTAAATCCTGGGTTTACTTCCTCACTGGCAAGAATCAGTGCCTTAAATTCATCCAACAGTGGATTTTTTTTTAAACTCTCCTTTAAAAAGAACGAGCAGCGATGAGTATGCTGTGTTGCAAATTAATTTGGGGAGCTTCCATCATTTGTGTCACATACCTTCTCAAGGCATTTTCTAAGTGCACTAGTTTCTCTCTTTGATTCCCCCCTCCTTACAAAGTGCTATGGATCATAACAACTCCAGCTCAGTCACTTCTGCTACCGAGAATAACTAGCAAGAGCATGATGTGTAAAGAACTCAAGTTACTTTCTTACTTAAAATACACATTTTTACTTTCCTACAGTTCTCCTTTCGGTTTATAGACTTGCGAATCTGAATTTGAGCAGGACAGAAGCTATAGAGTGACTGTTTTGGGTTAGCATTAAACAGGTAGCCTTTTTATTTTAAAAAGCATCTAAAAATCCTTACAAAAAGCATCTTAAAATCCTGAAATTCTAAATCCACTGAAGTCAGTAACAAAACTCCCACCAGCTTCAACGGAGATTTCAACCCATGCCTCCAGAGGCTCTTGTATTCCTAGTCTTAAAACTCTAAAAGAAGTAGACATTCTTTTCCTCCTGAAATATTCATGGGGAAAAAACCAAATCTAGATATGCCACTCCTTACAGAAATCTTCCATCTTGAGGTCCTACACTTGATTCATCTTGATTGGATGCCTGTAATCATTACATTATATATAACGCAAACCATACAGAAAGTGGTTGCTCTGAAGTGTAGATTATAATTTGTGTAAAACAAGTAATCCATTTAAACAAATTTAGAATCACTAATTTTTTTACATATACACACATACATACAAAACCAGACTCTGTATGAATACCAGGATTTGTTTTTAATGATGTACTCTCCTGCTAAATTCCAGACTCTGTATGAATACCAGGATTTGTTTTTAATGATGTACTCTCTTCTAATAAATTTCAATTCTACAGAAAATATTCCCGACAGCTTTTGTGATCAGAGTTTACAGAGATATTCAGGAGAGGATAACCCTATATATTCACAGCTTTATTTTTCTAATTCGAGGTTTACAAGGCATTTAAAAACAAAAACCTAAACCCCATTGTATTTCTTTTATAACTAGAGTGAAGAATGTTCGGCAGTACAAATGAATTAGGAAATTACTCTCCTGCCGTGAAAAAACATTACGCTGTTAACATGCAGATATGCATGCAAAAAACCCCCACTAATTCAATAAGATGAGAAAGTAGGAGGTTTAGTATAAAACCCTCTCCACTTCAGTAATGTGAATGTCAATAACTGACAGCGTTAACTTGCCTTACAAAGATGCAATGCACCTTGAGAACCCAAACACAAAATGCAGAGAAGATCTTTGATTTGCAGGAGCGGTACGGATGTGTCTCACCATTATCATTCACTGAGACAAGGGTTGGACCTCTGTCCGAGAAGTATCCATGAGCCTGCTATGGAGGGGCTTCCTGAGTTAAGCCCTTGAAGGAAGACAGACTCCCGCCCCCCTCGAAAATGCCTATTCAAAGAGTTTGCCCCAAGTTGGAAAGAGCAGATAAGTGAACGGCGCTTGCAGACTGGAGGCAACCCAGCGAGGGAGTGTTTCAGAGCACCTCCAGGTCCTGCCCACACCGTGCCAAAAGTGGCTCCAGTCTCCAAAGCGCTCTGGATTAGACCCACAAACTTGGCAAGTTGAAAAGTTATAATAATCCCATATATTCCTGTTGTAAGAATACTTAAGGGAGCTGGATCAAAAGACTGGAAGTACTGACATTTTTGATTCCAATGTCTTTTGAGTGATCAAAAGAGTATTGACATGAGCAAACCATCTTGTCAACTTACAAAGAAAGAAACTCCAAAATCTCTTTTTAAAAAGGTGGCTGTTTTTAAGCAGAGCACTTTAAACTTGCATCTGAAAATATCAGAAAGCTCTGCCTGACACAAAGAAAATATCAGAAAGCTCTGCCAGACACAAACCTGAATTTTTTCCCATTCAAGATTTTGAAAGAAAAACATCCTTTTTTCCAAAAGGATACTTTTAATGAGAAAGTCTAATTTTTTTAAGCAAAATCAGGTAAAACAAAGTTTCTAAAATCAACACCTCTTTTCTTTCTCTTGTCTTTTTTTTATTAACGCCTTTGTCTCTTTCTGATTTCTGGTTCTATTCTTGATAGGAAAAGAAGGGGTAGAGGGAAACAGCAAACCTACTTGAGGTGGTATTCAGCAATAAATTTGACTACAAGAAAATTTTTTCACTGAACACACTTCGTATACTGAATTTCAGCCATCTTGCACATTAAGTTTTTCTCGGTTTAAGGCTAAATATGGATGAAATCAAACCCAGGACTTATTCCTTACATCTGCAGAGGAAATCTACAAATATAGTCCTTTTCTGCCCATGCTGTGAATGAAAATAAAATTCCTCCTTGATGGGTACAGCTTCCACCATCTTTTAGGATCCATAAACTTGTCAAGAAAAAGGATGGCACAGACAAATCTTCACAACCACATCTCCAACTCCGCTCATCTTTCAGCCTATCACACTCCCCTTGCGGTCTAGAAGACAGTGATGCCGTGAAACCAGATGTCTAGATGCAATCTGAAAGCCTCCCTACGCAGAGAAAAGAGCTCCTACTCCTCTGTGGACAGCCCAGCTGGAATCAAGAGGGAGCATTTGCCACTACGCGACCTCTGCAGCAAGTCACTAATCACACCCGAGAGGTACGGGTATTTTCTTTAACACTGGTGGCAATACGGACCACGACCACACAGATTTAATGCTTTATGCCTGTTGCCAGTCCTGAAGACTAAACTCCCGGTTTGTCTTGCAGTATGTGTAAGCACAGTTAGTTGCTTCTGTTACTCTTTCAGACCTTTTGGCTCCTGTAGATTGAACACACCACTGCAACACAGTCTGCAACATCAATACAGAAACTGAAAGCTAGAAATAAAAAGCTAATAGTATCTTATGTACTTCTGAAGTTTCTCCTGCCTCTTTCATGTAATTCCTTTAGCCTTTTATCAGTCTTTTTAACCATATTTGAATTTAATTGATTTTCACATTTTCTCCCTCTGTTCCTTTAATGAAAAGAATTAATTTGTATACCTTTGAAGAGAGCTCTCTGCTTTCCCACAATGCAATATGCCATTTTTTCCTCAAAATGGGAGTCGTAAAAAATGGGAGTCATAATTTTCAAGCCTGAACCTCAGTAACGCGCACAAAGACTGAATCTAGAAAACCAAGTAGGTACATGAAACCAGAACATGGAAATGCATCTGTCTGAGCAGAAAGGCTGAACCTGAATACCAAACTGTGAACACTATACCTCCTCACCCAACCTTTTTTTTTTTTTTTTTTAGTATTTGTATTTCTTGAAGTACACATTTTTGCAAACTACATTGTATCGCTTCCACCTACTCTACAGAAATACATCATTAATCCATCAATACTGAAATTTCACTAGAACAAGAAAACAGAATTTCGGAACAGGAGGAAGAGTAAACATACATGGCACCTAAGCTTTGCAGACCTATTTCAGTTACGTTATGCAGACAGCAAATATTGCTTCATTCGATTTACATCAAAGACAGCATTTTTAATCAACTCAGCAGAACTAAAGCAGTAAGGTGTGCCAAGTACTTTTTTTTAAATCCCTCTCCTTGTTTTTTCAAAAGTGACAATTGACAGCAGATGTCTCAAAACCTCCAGCATCCTTGATACCTATTTCAAAGAGAGATCGATAGCTGAAGATCAAACTTCTACAGCCTCCTTCCACAAAGCATTCTCAAAGATGCTTGAGAGTGAAAGCAAATGCAAGACACAGCCTTCATCTAGTTGAGACCATTCAAAAAGCACGGTATAGCCTCTATTAAAGAGCGTTTTTTTTCTTTCATGTAGAATTCCACACTGATTTATTAAATTGTGACAAACAACTTTGGGTCAAGACACAAGTTACAATATACCTCTATAAATAAATAAATAAATAAATACTGTTTTTTCCTATAAAGCCAGGCTTTCTGCTTTCTTGTTCTTCATAGAAGGCACTTGTGGTCACGTTGGCCAGGCTGGAAATTAACTGGGGACTTTACACTTCATCCTTCAAGACTTCTCTTCTCTGTTTCTCTTGCAGCAATTGCAAGAGCAGCAAGCATGTATGTATTATTCCACACTGACAATTCAAGCTGTAGACACCTCATCATCCCACAAGAATGTCCCCCATAACTGAAACCAGAAGAAACTGTCTATAGACTATTCAGTGCTCAAACACAGAAGTAGATGAGCAAGAGCAAGACAGATGCTCTCAACATGAGTAATGACAGAGTTCCTGTTCTGCCAAATGAGCTTTTGTCCTTCCTTATCATTCTAACAAGTCAACCTGGGAAACCATCTGCAAAACTGAGAACAAGTAGCAATTTTTTGTGAAATATGTTAAAAATCACTGCCTCACAACTTTGGGAGTAACTAAACATATTTATCATAGTGTTTTCCAGGCAGCCCTTTTTAAGAATCTACACTTCTACAGAAGACTGTTCAGGTTATGAAAACAGCCATAACATCTAGATTTAGGTAAGTTGTCAGACATGGAAGACTGGAGACTTGTAAGCATCCTTATTTCCAGTTTTTCATGAAACTCAAAGCGTCCCCTGCTTCTCATCCACTCAGAAACTACAAGCAGCTAAGTTTAGATGTGCTAGAGAGAACACAGAGATACCTGATCATTCCTTGCTAGAATCCAGTGAAAAGGTGCTTACAAATACAATTAAATGTTTTCAGACTTCAAACACTGTTCGGCTTTAGTCCCACTGAAGTACTAGAGAAAGGTTAAGGCAGATTTTCCCCTTGGCATTATTTTTTTCCTTTTTCGGCTGACTTCCATACGGGTAGCAACAGTCCATTGTCGGGCGATAAAATTAGAACATTAGAGATGATAGCCTAACTAGAATGCAATTTATCACTGTCGTATTCCAGTATATAGAATTTCTATTCCTTAAATAAACATATTTCTTTAAAGTGTCAACATAACCAAGAAATCTGATCTTCTCGACAATATTCCAGGCTTGATGCATTTTTATTGCTCTCCAGTAATGAAGTTTTAACTCTTGATGTATTCCTCCTATTTAACTGCCATTTCAACAAAACTAAAATGATCAATTTCCAAAGTTGGTTCAGGCAGAGCCATGACATTCTGCAAAAGAATGCGCCCAGGTGTTCTCTCTGAAAGCGCCCACCATTATGCTTCAACAACAGGGGAGAGGAGGTGGAAGAATAAAGAACGTATTTAAATGCATAACAGAATTGAGGCTATAAATTCGTTTCGCACTAGTTGCACATGTAAATAAGGTGTATCAAGTAACTTTTTTTTTTTTCCTGTATTTGCAGGTTGCAAAGTAAGTATTATGTAAAGCTCCCATGTGGTGTAAATGGCACTGCTCTATTAACTTCACTGAGTCGCCCTTATATACACTGTAGATTTAATGATGATAACTTCTATTCAAAGCTATGACTACAGAAAGAGATTTGAATGAACAACTTCTATCCCATTTATACTTGTCATTTGGGATTAGCTAATCCCAGATCAACTCTGTACATAACATATAATTGCATATCAACAATATCAGCCTGAAAATGTGTCTCACTTCTTCTAGCAGTTTCCCAAGTTAAGCATTTTTGTCCTGCTAATGAACCTTTTGTTACAGCGAATATGATTCTGCCAGGAATTTAATGCATGTAAATGTAATGACATAAGAGCATTACATAACCACTCTCCTACAGGAGTTTATACAGTACAGAATATAATGAAGCCAGACTATAAATGATGCATATACCTGCAAGGGAAAAGTAGCATTTTTTTAATTTAGTGAATCGCTATAAATAACAATGTGGCAAGAAATGGTTTCAAGTGCTTCAAAACGTTTGGAAAAAGGGATCAATCGATATGCTGCTGCATCGTTAAATGTAAAAGAAAAAGACAGCTAAAGGATTAGAAGGTACTTCCTACTTTCTAAGAAAGTTAAAGAGAAAAGCTGTAATAAAAAAATCTAGAAAACCCCGCAAATACACCCACCCCATCCTACATTAGAGAATGTTCTCGCTACTTTTTTCCTCAAATTTTGGAATCAAAGGCACCTGCAACAGGAATTTGAACATTCGGGACCAGATTCTGAAGCTGACTCTTCGCATCAGAACACTTTTCAGTTCACATCAACTGACTCAGTGGACGTACACCTAACAAATATTAACTTCCACAACGAAGGAAACAAGCAACTCCTGCAACTTTTCCAACGCTATGTTTAGCTGCTGTGTACCTGCTCAAAATATAACAAACTCAGCAATCCTAACAGAACAATATTTGAGTGAAATTCTTGCATTTTTGTCCTCTTCCCTCCCTTCCTTTCGACCGCACAGATACCTTTAAAAGAGCAAGAAAAGGTAATATATGTACCCAACACTCAGCTGCAGTAGCGGCTTGGGAAATACTACTATGTCCCTAAAACAAATAGCCTATTTGTTTACATTTAGAGAACTGAAAAGAACGACCGTTCATCTTGCATAATTCCTGAATTTACCTAAGACAACGCTGTTATTTCAAGTATACTTCCTAAAACATTTTGTGCTATAGTTATTTGTTATTCTGAGTAAGAAGTACTCCTCTTGTCGTATGTATAAATAAATTAGTGTATAAGCAGACGTTAAAGTGTCTCTATTTTGCATACAACCGCCTCCCTCTTCTCCCCCCACCGACTTTGTGTTTGACAGAAGGAATTTCACCTCTGCCCACTCATTCTCATTCTGGTATCGGTGAACTCAAGGCAAAGAACTCACAACTTCTTACTGAAATGAAATTATACTACAGAAGTTCTTTCTGAATTCTGAAGATCTTATAATTTATTGCAGAAAAACACAAACCAGATATTTCTTTTTTTTTGTTTTTTTTTTTTTTTTTTTTTTGTTATTTAGCCGGAATTAAAGCCCATCATTTTAAAGCAACCTTTCAATACAATAAGCCAAAACTCTGGAAATAAGGTCTGTTGAAAAAGTCCAGCTTTATCACAAATTAAACCACGCTAAAGTAACATTAAGGTGTAATTTAAGACCCTCAAAGTGAGAGAGCTCAGGGTGAAGGCTCAGTACTCTTATGTTGTGAAAAAGGTACTATACTACAATTAATTTTTTTTTTTCTCCAAAAGTATTTAAATAAAGAAGCAAATAACGTCATGGAAGTTCTGTTTAGAATACAGAAGCAGATAGCACAAATTAATTTGTCATACGAACTGATAATGTTTGCACAGCATTTAAAAAGGAAGCAAAGGATACAAGTTGCCAAACTCTTGGGATCCATGAATAAATTGGACATTTTACCATGCATATTTCATTGCCATGTAACTCTTCCTTCCCAGTTGATGCTAAAAAGCGCAGTATAGATTTTCAGATCCACAGCACTGTGTCAATTTTAGAAGCATTTTTATGCAGGTACCCACCTGCACATTTTAGAAACCGGTCACAGGTACTAGGCATGATCCCTGCAAGGCCATTCACACAACAGATCAACGAGTTTCTTCCAGAGTAACTTTTTTCAAATTACACACAAGTAAGATGGCATTTCATCAGCCCCAAGGGCAGATTCGAACCTGGACTGCAGGTATTTACAGCTCTTAGAGGTAATGAATACCATAGCAAAACCAGTTCACATCATGCTGTGAGGTTGTATAGTTCTGATTCCAATAAAATATATAACGTGGTATAAATAATTATTTTGTTGATTTTATACCTTATCCCATTTTGCTCGTATATACAGTGTTAAAAGCTAATATATTATTCAGTAGCTATAAAGGGCCTTTTCTGGTCTTTTCAGTGGTGTTATTGTCTTTCACATCCTGTCAGAGCATTAAGATGTCTTATAACTTCGCAACAATTTACTGCACAAACCAATGTGCGCTACGCTAATATCATATGGATGACTAAGTATGCTGGCATTACTTTATTAAAATACATGCTTTAACAGTCTGCCCAAAGTGTGGGCTAAAACACCAACTGCAACTACGGCAGGAACAAAAGAAAGGAAGCATATTGCTTTTGAAAAATGATTCCTTATTCCAGGCTCTTCAGCGTATGCAAAAATGAGCCTCTACCACCAAACCTGGAGTACAGGAGACAGGGTGAATGCATCCGTGTGTAGCGATCCGGTTTCCACTTTATAGCACTGCACAGCCAGACCAAAGCTACAGGCTCTTCCTAAATGCATGCACTGTAACTGTTGCAAAACACAGTGATTTTAAACACTAGCATCAGTTAACAAAAGGACAATTCCCAGCTATTTACTATTTGCAAGGGACCTCTTCTGTATTTGCATGCAGCATACAAGGGTGCAAAACTGCCAGTTTTATTATTTTGAAAGTAAAAACCAGTCAGTAACCTGTCACAGTAAAAATACAGATTTTAAACTGCCATGTGTACTGTCTAGCCAAAATGAACCATTTTAAAAAAATCACTTTTTACAGATGGTTTTGGACATCCTTTTAACCAGGTAACATAGGAAGACAAACCAGTGGTGCAACAGCACAGGTTGAGGGGGCTGTGATTGGCAATCCTTGATGCTTCTTCAATAAAAATAACAGTAACACCACAATGATAGGCCTCCCTTTAAGAAAATGACAAGAATATTTTTCTATCCTATAGAATGTTTGCATCAATCATGTACCTGTGGCTTTCACAGTGAGCTGGACTATTACAAGACTGATAAGCTCAAACACAATACTTGACCTAAATACATTATGTAGCAGCAGATGCCTGTTAAGTAGGTCAGCATGGGCTCTTAAAAGTTACGCAAAACTTATTGCTGCCACACAGCCGGCATGTCACTAGTCGAGAAGTATGAGAATCAATTTTATAGGCTGGAGGAAATCTCTTCTCATGATATGAAATTCCATTTCGCCATACTTAAAATGTCTTAAATACCAGAATATGCTGCTTGTCATATGTCTTTAGGCCTCCAAATGAAATAAAAGTGAGGTGAGCAGACGATGAAAAGCCTAACAATCCTGAGGATGATCCTGAGGTTCACATACATGGAAGATTTCTCTTTGAAAATAATTGTTCAAATAAATATTTTCCATTCTTGCAGTCAAACAAATTGTGATTTATGGGATGCACCAGACAAGCCTGTCAAGCTAAGGAAGTCTGTATTTAGTAGTGATTAATCAGAGACAGCTATATTATCCCGTCTTGATCTTGGAAGCTCTTAAGCAGCATGGTGTAGAGAGGGCAACTGTACAGAGACTTACCTGTTGCAGTACCCACAGGTGAGGCAGTATAGCCACACAGCATGACAGAGAGAATATTGTACTTGCTAAAATGAACCAGTAACTGCTTACCCATCCCTTTCTAAACATGTCTGTGCGCTAGCGAGCAGAGACTGGACATGCCTTGCAGCATGAGGAGTGCCTCCTGACAGAGGAAGGATACATCCTGGCGGGAGGTTTTAATCTCACATTATGAACAAAAGTATCCTTTTGGCATCTTTTGACTTGAAAACCGGTAAGGTCCACTCCGCACTAAGCCATCAGCCATCTGTATGTTCATGCACGACTGAGCCTCTAGAGGAGACAAAGTCCAGCCCGATTCTAGTGGCTCACGTTATCTAACTCCAAACTTTCATAACCTGTAGACTGAGTTGAATTTATAGCTTTCATCCACTGGGTATCCTCCCTATATCAATCCATGATGGCAAAACAGAGAGTGAGCCATTAATGCCTCAAAACAGACTATACTGGGCCTGCCATTCAAGCGTTGTATAATAAAAGCCCAGGAAACCAGGATTTTGGACTCCGTTTCTGTCTCTCATCAGTTTCAAAGACTTGCCATCATTCTCACCACGTCACACTTTCATATACACTTATCCCCAGCATGCAAGTAGGCATGGCCATGAAGTTGTGGTCACATTGCTGAGTACTATGTATAATCTTCTTCCTGTGAAGAAGCCTCTTCTAGACAAGTATGCATTAGTAAGCAAGGACTTACACACTAGCTCTTTGCATTTCCTCTAACTACACTGAGCAACTTACTGACAGATGTCATTCTTACACACTAGCTCTTTGCATTTCCTCTAACTACACTGAGCATTTTACTGACATGTGTCATTAAAAAAAAAAATAAAATAGGCTATTTACCAGTAACAAGGATGTACCAAGGGAAAAAAAAAAAATCAGTGAGAAAAGCAACTTTTTTCAGGAGAGAGAAGGCTGGCTTTGTCTTGAAAAAAAAATAGGCTATTTCCCAGTAACAAGGATGTACAAAAAAAAAAAAAAAAAAATCAGTGAGAAAAGCAACTTTTTTCAGGAGAGAGAGTAAATAGGCTGTCTTGAAAAAGCAAGTCTTATGAAGGCTTTCCACCAGCCTCTCAGTAATGTGGTTCATGTATGCAAGTTGCATATTTTAGTTAGCGTTTAACTCAGAAGCTTTTCCTTTGAGACAGGCGATTATTTTCTTTTTCTGTCTGACCTAGTGAATACTGCAATGCTCCACTATACTGTATTTGTGCCCTGCAGGCAGCAACGTCCCACCAACTTTCCACCGAATGCTCATAACACAAGGCAAAATGACAAAAAATAATGAGGAGTATTATTTTGCATATTGAAAACAAATACATGCTATTGTGTTTCTTCTTTTATTGTTTTGTTATTTCATCATTATTCACCACAGTTCTTTCCTTCATTTGCAGAGTTTGGGTTTTAATGTAATGGCCATTCAATAAAAATGTTGCTTTTAAGGGTTTGCATATCATCCCATTTTCTCTTCAACCCTTCAGCAACCATATGGCAAGCAATCAGGTCTGCAATCACTAGGTCCATATTATGTAGAGCATGATTTCAGCATTATGCTATTACCCATCTGTTTCTGTAGAAAAAGACATGAACCCTTGTATAAGAGGTCAGTGGTTTCATTGCACACCGTATTCCAGAAATCTATCTCTGTTCACTTGAGATCACTTTCGTGATTTACTGTAGTCTTTTAGGCCAGGCTTTTTTTTTTCCTTTTTTTTTTCTTAAATACAGACAATCAGCACAATCTGTCTGTCTGTTGTATAAAATTATTTGTAACTGTCATTCTGTGCACTTATGCTCTCTTAGTTAAAGATGTTCACCTCAGATCATACCATTTTCTTAAATAAGAGACAAAAAAGAAAGAGGAAGGCTCACCTATTTTCATTTGTTTAACAGATTCGTCCTGGAATAATGAGGTTTGCTATTCAGCAGCAGTTTATTTATGAACTAGTAAAAATTGTCTCTTTTGCTTTGTTTCTTTGGTTTTAGCAATCCAAAGTATGCAAATAGGTATTTGGCTTTCTGTGGAAGAGGAATGCACTATACAAGTACAGACATAACGGTAATGTCAGTTTTTAATTTGACCTAGTACTTGAATTCTGCCCACAACAAAGACAAGTCAATGAACTTCAACTGCAGTCCATCAAGCTTATAAAAGGAAAAAAAAAAAAAGGAAAAAAGAGAGTCTAATACCAAGGAACTTAAAACTGCAGGCCATTCTGTTAACCATAGCTACATGCCTGTAACTGGACACTTTAGTTCTCTACCACCCTATCACCATAAAGTCTCTGCCACGATAAAGAAATACAAAAACACATCCAAAATAAAATTCAACATCCCTTAAGTGTTATACTGTTCAGTGCCCGTACAACATATTTAACTGGATAGCTATGCTTCACTAGAGGAACACAATGGAACTCTTTTTAACAACCTCTTTTAAGCAATTTAACTGGATAGCTATGCTTCACTAGAGGAACACAAACTCACTCTTTTTAACAACCTCTTTTAAGCAAACCACAAGCTTGAGCTAAAAAAAAAATTTTAAACAAAACAAAATTTCTACATCAAAACACAAGGTTTGGGTAAAAAAAAAAAAATTTTAAACAAAATTTCTACATACAAACCACTCAACAACACAAAATTAGCCTTTTTATCCAGAATATTTTGTAACAGCAGATTTGTCAGGCACTTCCCAGACTCAGAGGGCTCATAGCAAAAAAAAAAGTTAAAATTCAAATAATTTGAAAACGTACACAGAATAAAGACACAGAGAGGTATGACAGAGAAATATGAAATCATGTGAGGAAATGTTGAGGTAGCCTGATACAGAGACATAGCATCACATCATGACTTGTCTCAACAGAAACTGCAAGCACTACAGTAAAGAACAGTCACACCATGTCAGACGCATGGCTACGTGGTGACATGAAGATGAATAGGAGGAACAGGAAAAGAAATGGAGCAAATCCATTCTATCTTACAGGAATTTTAATAGCAGTTCTAGAAAATAAGGGTGGAAACCTTTGCTAGAATCTAGGGAAACAAGGGAGTCTGGAGGAATGGGAATGAAGCAGCCAAGTTCTGGAAAACACTGCCACGACTGGTGTCTAGACAGAAGACAATAACAGAGGCTATATATGGGAAGAAGAGCTCAAAGTCAAAGGGCAGGCACACTGTTACAGGGATGTTAAATACCTGGAAAAGCTCAAGAAAGGAGAGGGTAAGAATGGATGCAATTTGTGAGATATTCTTGTTAGCTATGCACTTCTCAGAAGTCAATTATTTTGTTGAAGGAAGCTGAAACAAAGAGAACTTAATTTGGTAAAGTTGGACATAAAATAGATAGAGAAAAGCCATAGAAGCTTCTACAACATCTGCAGTTTGTTATGGATGGCAGAAGTGGCTGAAAGGTTTAATTTCTAAGCTTCCTTTGCAGAAGCCAGGCCTTAAAGATAAAATTCAAGTTGCATAGTGACAGGAAGTTTTGCATCTTCACTGACCAGAGCCAATATATATATACTGCCAATATACTCAATGCTGGAGTATAAGAAGTGACCCAGATCTGTACGGTGGCTTCCACTCACCAATACAGATTTAAAAAAATAGATCTGCATTACAGCTCTTGGGCAACATTCAACAAGGCTTGTTTAACTCATGAAGCAGTCTGAATGTGGGAGCAGTATGGAGGTTTGATCCACTAATGGGAGAATTAAGCTTTTGTAATGTATGCTTAAGTATCAAATGCTAAGTGTCATTTCAATAATAAAATCATTAGAGAAATGATACATGGACGTATTAGGCCGATTAGGTAGACACAGACAGACAGATTAGATAGGATGACCACAAAGAATAAAGTAAATATGAAATGGAGAAAAGTAAAGGGCAGAAAATTGAATCTAAAAGAATATTATAGATATATGAACTTGGCAAATAACTGGAGTGATTCCCCTGAAGAAAGAAACATTAAGCTGGTCAAATAAAAATTGGTAACTCATTTTTCCATTTTACTTTAATCTTTGACTAAATATGGTGTAAACACTACAAAAATTAGGGAAAACTTGAAGTGTTCAGAACGTAACTATGGAAATTACAGGCTGACAACCATCAATTACAGAATAAATGGTATTCAAAAGCAGATGTAATAATAGCTGGCAAGATACATTAATACAGTTTGACCTACAGTTTTATTTACTTCTTTCAGGCAACCTGAATGTCATGGTGCTTACATAAACAATGCTTAATGCTTTGAACTTCAGTAAAACACAGCAAGAGTTAATTAAAATGATACAATCAAGGCACATCTCTTTCAGTATCATAGAACAATAAAGAGAGACTAAGTATTTATTATAGATTCTAATCATTATTCACAAAAAGTATACAGTGAAAGACTAATCTTCAATTTTAAAGATAACTTTTTGAGCTGAAAAATCTCCTTGCTTTGATGTTTGCTAGCTGCTGAAATTCACGCATTTGGGAGCAGAGACTTTGGCAAACAAACCTTTAATACACATGGATAAAAAGCTATTTTCAATAACATTAATGTTTAACGCAAACTGCTAAAAGCAAGAAAATTCAAAGTTAAGGCTGACAACTCCATCTTTAGCTTAGAGGATAGAGTTAAAAAAGCCACAGCACCTTATGCCAGAAATGTTGTAAGATTGCATTCTGAATATCCTAGCTTTTATTTAATTTTCCATTCTCTGATTCTTCCCATTAATGTGTAGACTTGGAGGTTTTTGTTCTATTTTAGTTTGTTGTTGTTATGATGGGATCGCCTTTGTTCCTTTAATCAGCAAAAAGCCATCAACATGAGTAACAGAAGAAGATCATGTTATGAAACCTCATGTTGTAACAGTCATCCATCCACCTTCCCAACAGTATCTGTGGCCATTGCCTCATGCCTTTAGCTAGGTAGTAAAATAAACCCCACTCCAAAGGTATTAAGACTCCTAGAAAGCCTCCAGCCTCCTTAACCTTCCTACAAGTATTTGTGCCTCTCTCTTTCCTTTCTATAAAGATTACATAGTCCCAAAGGAGACCAAACTTCAGTTCATCAGCACCTCAAATGAATTCAATCTACCAACAGTCCAGACACCTTGCAAACTTTGCACACAGTAAATGTTCAGATTTTGGTACGTACTGAAAACACAGACACAGTTTCTTCCAGATTTGTGGGTGGATCTTGCACCTCCATGCCTGCCTGCCTCCCTCCCAGCAGGCAAGGGAGGGTTTAGGAGGCAAGCAGCACTGCAGGGGTGTGTGCAGGAGCTAACGATGCACAGGATTTTCTCGGTAGGATAATTGGAAGAGGTAAGATAGAAGGGGAAGGCAGATGCAGATCTGGCCCACATAAGGTTTTAGTCCATAGAGTCAGGAAACTCAAGTGTCTTCAGCAAATCCTACCTGTTGCGAGGAGGGAAATAAAATAGAGTATCTCTACAAGCAAATCAGTTGAGAATAATTTTTGCTTTTTTGCTGGTTATCTTGGAATGAGTTCTTTTGTGGCTGTGATTCTGCCCAGCCATATATGATAATCTGCCCAGCTATATGAGTCATGTATGATTCTGCCTAGGTCATACTGAAATCGGCAAATTCTGAAGGATCATGTGCCATGCAGTCATATATACTCACATAGATAAAATTAATTTTAACTTTACCAAACTAGACTAAACTTGCCAAGAGTTCTAGAAGTAGCAGGAAACATTCCTCCTTAAGGAGACAAAAACCATTGCTGGCGGGCTGCTCGGTCTCATTGATTTCAGAAATCAGCAGAAGATTCTCCCTTGTGTATCTTCTAAAATGCTGTGGCTCCCAGCTCTGTTGTATGTAAATCAAAATCCACCTGCTGCCATCTTTAGCAGCAAGCCCCAGATCACCAGTTTCTGCTGTAATGCACTGTTACCGCTTTTAAGGCAGAAGTAACAACACTAATAACAGATCTGCATTAATTGCATGCACCTTAAAATAAGACTGGAGCACTACAACTAATTTTTTTTTTTTTTTTAATTTTTGAAGGCGGCAATATCTCATAGTCCAGCTCTAAATTTGACCCCCTTAAATTGCATTCTGTTGAAGATTGACCAAATGACTACAAATCCTAGTTGCACAAACCAGCATAAATGCAGCTAGTATGGACACAAAATAAAGCCTGATGTTTAC
Source organism: Aptenodytes forsteri (assembly GCF_000699145.1). Classification (NCBI taxonomy): domain Eukaryota; kingdom Metazoa; phylum Chordata; class Aves; order Sphenisciformes; family Spheniscidae; genus Aptenodytes; species Aptenodytes forsteri. The sequence goes on along the minus strand of NW_008795672.1, from coordinate 631,698 downwards.
ATATGGCACACTCAAAACCAGTTTAGCCAATTCTTCTGACGTACATTCACAAATGTAGCAAAATGGCAGGGGAGTTGATGTGCAAAGACATGATTGGGTGTTATTCCCTACTAAAACAATTATCTGCTGGCTAATTGGGATCACTACACTTGTGTTAGCGCTGGAAATAGTTTTAATCAACTGTTATAATATGGTACCAACTCACAGAGAATTTAAAGAAAAAATGAAATTCCAGGATGTGAAAAATTACTGAATTACAGAGCAATCTTTAGTATTTTAATTGTGCAGTTTTCTCAGAATATGGGGGGAATGATTCATGCAGTTCCCCACCTCCACAAGCAATTTTTGCCAACCCATCTGCCACCCCAAATGTTTCGTCCAAAGCAACCCCATCGGTGGACTTCTGCTCCCTCTGCTGGATCTGCAAAAATAGGTATTAATAGACCCAAATCTGTTTCCTTTGGAGGCAAGAGCACAACGTCATCTGGTTTCATAAGGAGAAAGATTGTGCCCTAGCACTGGCTCCAAAATGGTGTTGACACCACTGCTAAGACTGACTTGCAAGTAAGTAGCAAGTAAACAGCTGTAATACTTTTAAACAAACAAAACCCCCTAAAAACATGGGGGAGCATCAGTTAAAAACAAAAGTGTCAGAAGTAAGAGATTATAATTTTTTTAATGCTCTCTGAAAAGAGGTGTAATCTAAAGGAAATGACAACCCCCAGTTAAGCTTTCAGTGTTTCTTTCTAGCTTTACCAGTTGTTTCCTCCTAACACATGAGCATGCTGCAACACGACATGATGGCTCGTTGCCACATGTGATGGGAGAAAAAAATATCGTCCTCACAATGGACAATAAAGTCTTGCTTCTGCATTCCAAGTCAGAAACAAATAAATACTGCATTCCATTAAAACCTCTGTTCATGTGAGCTTTCCTGTAGTCTTCGCTATAGATGCTTTTAGTGTCTGACTACTTAGAAAACACAAGAGTGTTGAACTATTTAGTGACTCTGATCCTCCCATCAGTAAACTGATCCGGTGATAAAATGTAAAAGGGCTTGTGCTATTTGCATTTTTACTCAGTTTAGTCACAGATCACAAAATAAATTAGTAAATTGAGCTACAAGGCTTCCAATTTGCAGCAACCAAACCTTCTAAATAATCATCTATGCTTAAATACACAAATCCCTTAAAATGTAATAATTTCTTTGTCAACTAAAACAGTTACAAAAATGCCATCCCCCCAATGCTTCCACATAATGACTGCTTTAAAGAAATCATACAAATGAAAGTGCACAATTTCTCCTTAATATACTCCAGAGAATTAAAAATATCCAGTGAACTGAAATGCTAAAATCACCCATGGTATTCCTTCAGAGCTGTCAAACACTGTTCCTCCAGTTTCATAAAAGAGAATTGAGAGCTGTTTTCTTGTTTAAAAGATCAGAAATCCTGACGTGGTACAGGTGCCTGTATCACAAAACCGACTGCTACAAATGCCAGCAATTAGCATCATTACTGGCAGCATCTGAAAAGCAGCCAAATTCATGGAGACTGAACAAACCTCCCACTGCTCAGGTCGATCCTTCCAGGTCAGGGCTAACGCACATTCGTGGACTTGCAGGGGAATCTGTAGCCCTCCTGTTACACCATTTATCATGCTTCTGTGGCTAGCCGCTTACACAAATGGCTCTGAAAAATTCTAACTCCATGAAAATGTGGGGACTTGGCACATGAAGTATCGGGTCTCCGTTTAACGTAAATTATTTTGTTAGATATGTCCAGGATAACAATTTAAGCACAACACAACTATGGTTGTGTCAGAATTAGGTCACTCAGATACTTAAGTTCTTACTGATGTGGCCCTGAATCGCCTCTGTCAGTGCAACTTTGGTATACAGAGTCAAACCTTTTTGATAAACACAGACATAAATCAACACACATTTCAGGCATGTTTCTGTGATGTCTTAGTTGGAATTTGCAATGTGTTAGGACAAATGTTACAGTTTTCCTTGACCTATATTAAAAATATTTAAGTGTTTAAAATATTATTCCTTTCATTCATATGCTAATGACTATAAACAGCGCTCCAGTCAACACATTACAAAAACCTAAATAGATTTTACTATGTCTTTACATCTTCTTAGTAAATTAGGTATAACAGTTAGTAAATGGATGTACTGAGGGCATTGTAAAGTTGCCACTCAGCTATGCAATAATAAGGGGACTATGCAGTTCTACCAAAAAAGAAAAAAAAAAAGTGACAAATGTGCCATGGGAGTTGTAAAAAAAAAAAAAATCACAGGAACTTTGCGTTCCA